>NC_091842.1:32794859-33096026 GCF_037783145.1 Equus przewalskii | reverse complement strand
ACGCCACCACCAGGAGGCAGGAGGCGCTGCCCTCCCCACGGCACAGACGGGGCTGCTGAGGCTCACGCAGGTCCCGGGGCGAGCAGGGCTGGAACCCGGTCCAGTGGCACGAGGCCCCGCTTCTCGCGGGTGATGCTCCTCGGGACGCAGATGCAGTGGTCCCCCTCTGTCCCTTCTCCTCCCTCTGGCTGCCACGACACATTAGCACAGGCCGGGCGGCTTCAGGAAACCAGCACTGTGTTCCCTCACGGCTCTTGAGAGCAGAAGTTCAGAATGAAGGCACTGGTGGGGCTGGCTCCCTTGGGAGACTCAGGGGAGAATCTGTTCCACGCCCCTCTGTCAGCTTCCGGGGGCTTTGGGCTGATGGGGTTTGGGACACCCTACCCCGAAATACTGCACCTTGGCATGTGGAACGCCTCAAGCTGCTCCCTTTGTCTTGTCAATTCTTCACAAATTTTATTGTATTTTATTTTATTTGGAGAGGAAGATTGGCCCTGAGCTAACATCCGTGCCAATCTTCCTCTATTTTGTATGTGGGTCACCACCTCAGCGTGGCTGACAGTGGCTTAGGTCCACACCTGGGAACAAAACCCAGGCCACCAAAGCGGAGTACGCCGAACTTAACCACTAGGCCGCAGGACTGGCCCCAATTTATTATTTTCTTAATTGCAGTAAAATTCACATCACATAAAATTCACCATTTGAAAGTGAACGATTCAGTGGCATTTAGTCCGTTCACAATGTTGTGCAAACATCACCTCTGTTTAGTTGCAAGATATTCCGTCACCCCAGAGGGAGACCCGTGCCCCTCAGCTGGCCCTCCCCTCCCCCCGGCCCCCGGCCGCCACGGATCTGCCTTCCGCGTCTGTGGCTTCGCCGATTCTGGCCATTTCCTGTGAGTGGAGTCCCACAGCATTTGTCCTTCTGGGTCTGGCTCCCTTCGCTCAGCATGGGGTCCATCCCCGTGGTCTCATATACAAGACATTCGCTCCTGTCTGTGGCTGAGTGCTGTGTGTCCCGTGGGTGGACCACATGTTCTGCCTCCACTGGTCGCGGGTGCACGCCGGGCTGTTTCCACCTTTGGCTCTGTGAGCGCCTTATTTTCAGGTGTGTCTGCTAGAGAACCGCCAAGTGCCTCTGTGCACGCACCACGCTTCAGTCGGATCAGCGCAACCCCGGACGGCAGCGGGGAGGTCAGTGGCCTCTCTGCTCCAAGATCCCGGGGAGGCCTGCCAGGTGGGGCCGGGCACACGCCCACTGGAGCCCGGTCTGTGCGCTTCACTCACAGCTGTTCCTCCAGCACCCAGGGCAGGGCACCCAGGGCAGGGCGCCCAGCACAGAGCACCCAGTTCAGGGTACTGAGTGCAGAGTACCCATCTAAGGGCACCCAGCTCAGGGTACCCAGTTCAGAGTATCCAGCTCAGGGCACCAAGCCGAGCTGCACTCAGCACCGAGCACCCAGCACAGAGCACCTATCTCAGGGCACCCAGCTCAGACTACTCAGCGCAGTGCACCCAACTCAGGGCACCCAGCACAGAGTACCTATCTCAGGACACCCAGCACAAGTACCTATCTCAGGGCACCCAGCACAGGGCACCCAGCTCAGACTACCCAGCACAGATCACCCAGCTCAGCCCCTAGCTGATGGATGCTTGGCAAACACATACACTGGAAAAGGGAAGGAAGGAAGGGAGGGAGGGAGGAAGGCAGGCAGGCACACAGTGTGGTCTGGGGAAAGGGAGGCAGGAAAACCCACGGGGACAGGACAGTGGGGCAGGAGAGCAGGGGGCCCCAGAAGGAGAAGCGAATCCTGGACCCCGTGCCCTGCGGTCTGAGTGGTCCAGGTGGCAACTCAGCAAAAAGTGAAGCTGTGTGTGTTTGTGTGTGCGTGTGTGTGCATGTGTGTTAACGGAAACAAACACTTGGCCTTTGCCTCGGGTTCCTGGCGCAGGGCCCCCGACACCCTCGGAATTTCCTGAGCGGCCAGAGTGGGTTTGGTGGGCAGATGTGATGACTCAGGGTCGGGGTGGAGGAACAGAGACACCCTCAGGATGGGGGCTGATCACGGAAAACCCACCTCGTGCTTTGGGGTGAGACCTTGAGCGCCCCCTCTCCACCCCCGAGCTCAGGGAGGGCGAGGGGCCCGAGAGCGAGCGCCACCACCTGTGGCTAAGGATGGCCGATCACGCCTCCGGGCAAGAAACTGCGACACAAATCCCCAAATGACGGGGATCGCGGCTTCCAGCTTGGCCAACACACCACGTGCCACAAGGGTAGCACGCCCCAACTCCAGGGGACAGAGCCCCCCGTGTTCGGGACCCTTCTAGACGCTGCCCTACGTCCCTCACCACCCGGCTGTTCACCTGGATCTTTTCTGAGAAACTGTAGGAGTGAGGATGGCACTTCTCCCGGGTCTCTGAGTCCTTCTAGCAAATCATCGAAGCTGAAGTCGGGTGTGGGACCCCCGAATTTGTGGCCGGCCGGGCAGAAGCACAGGCAGCCTGGGGACCCCTTCATGGCTGGTGGCTGAAGTCGGGGACAGTCTCGTGGGACGGAGCCCTCGACCCGTGGGGTCTGCGCCAACTCCGTGAGTCAGACCTGAACTGAACTGTGGACACCAGGGGGGTGGGAGGCTCAGCGAGTGGGGTCGCTGGGCTCCTCCGGGCTTTCGTCACGGGGGACGGGCTGACAGCAGGATGCTTTTCTTCCTGGCGATAGATCCAGGGGATGGCCTTGCTTCCGAGGGGTGGGGTGTTTCTGGGGGGCTACACGGGGCTGTCGCAAGGAGAGCTGAGAGGATGCAGGCTGAGAGCCCGGCCCCCCAGTGGGGTCAGAGGAGGAAGCCCCCCGTGGTGTTAGCAGGTAACAGGCAGCACCTCAAGGCCCCTGAATGTCCCGTGAACGGGTGGGCACTTGACTCTGTGGGCGAGAGGCTGCCAGCTCAGCCCCTTTCAGGGGCCAGACCAGCAACAGAAACGGGCAAAGCGAGCAGCGTGTAGCTATAACCCATGGCCTCCTCAGCCAATAGTTACCTTCCCCGCTTTTGAAGGCGACAGGGGCAAAGCTGGACATTTCCGTTCCGTAAGAAAATCGGTAGCACAAGGATGACAACATGAGCATGAATCCACAGCCTTCTGTCGGGGAGACAGACAACAGGGAGTGGTGGGGTCTGTGGCAAAGTGGAGCAAGGCCGCATCTCAAGGGCATCTCTGGCAGCTGCCCTTCCAGGACGTGGCAACAGCGTGTCCAGCAACTCGCCATCTGTGAGTTTCTACAGGAGGTCTTTCTGTTGGGCAAACTGGCAGGGCCGAGGCATTAATACCCCAGATGCAGCTCCACCAACGCCAGACAGAAGCTGGAGGGAGACACCCAGCTCTCTCGCACACAGGGCGTGTTCTGCGTGAGTCTGGTGCGCGGGTCCCTTCCCTTCCCGGCCTCTCTTCCCATCCCCCACGGGTGCTTCCTGGATCCCCCCGCCTCCTAAATGACTGGCCACGAGATGCGGGTCCCAGAGCCTGCTTCTGGGGGCCCCAACCAAAGAGAAGGGACCAGTGGCACCTGGTTTTTGCCGGGTGGGCAGGCAGGCCCAGCATTGCGAGACCTTCCAGTTTTTGCAAAGAAACCAGCATCCATGGTTTCCTGTGAAACCTTCAGAGGTTGCATGGCCAGCTCCAACTAAACACAGCAAAGCAAAATAAAACGGAACACCACCAACCACGTCTGTGGGCGCTTTGGGCCTCGGCCCGCCTGCAGCGCAAAGCTGCAGGGGGCGCGCAGGAGGGGCTCCAGCAACCCACCGCGGCGGCCTGGGTGGGGACTGCGAGCAAGGCCCCAGGGGGGCCATGCAGCCTGGCCTGTTTAGGGGACCCAGCTGGAAGCATCTGGAAGGCTCAGCTCGGGCGGCCGTGGCCCCAGAGTAAACAAGCAACAGGATCCTTTTGCCAACACGCAGACCCCGAGCCGTGGTGACCCCTGGGCTCCAGGAGGGAGACCCCCGAGGACCCCTCCAGCGCGACAGCCGAGCTCAGGCCGGAGCCCCCAGGAGGAGGCAGCCCACAAGAGCCGGGTCCAGACTCCACACTCGGGAACTCCTGTTAATTCTGTGCAGATGGAGCAAACGCTTTACAGATTCCAGCCCCCACCCCGCCCCCTGCTCTCCTCTTGCAGGGGAACCAAAAAGGGCGTCTCGGGATTGTCTTGGCACCATTTCCCGTGGTTATTTAAAGCTTTTCTGCCGCCTTTTCAGGATTTAAATTAAGAATACGGGTGTCAAGAGTACAGGCGGATGATGTCAAATTTTCAGTGTGTGCTGGTCTACAGGCAGCCAAACCCGTCCAGGCCTGTTCGAAATCATTTAATACATTTCGTAGATTTTAAGCTGGGACTATTTTCGCTCGGGGGTGGGGGAGGAGAATGGAAACTCCTGAGAGCTGACCTTTCATGTGCCCCCCCAGAAGCCACATATTTCATATACTGTTAGCTCATTTAATCCTCATCATGACCCAAATAGCTATAAAGCTTTGTCTCCTTAAGATATCTTTTTAGAAACCTACATCAAAGGGAATTTGTTGGCTTACATAACTGGAAAGTCTGTGGTGAGGACTTCAGGCATGGCTGGATCCAGGAGCTCAAATGCTGTCATCAGGAATCTCTCTTTATTCCTCTCTCGGCTCTGCTCTGCTCTGTGACTGTTTCACCCTCGGGCAGGCCCTTCTCTTACAGTGGCAAAGACAGTCCCCAGTAGAAGCTCCAGGCTTCCAAACAGTCAAGCAACCCCAATTGAAAAAGAACAGCTCTTTCCCAGAGGTGTCGGCAGAAGTCCCGTGCCTGAGTTCCACGGGCCCAGCTTGGGTCAGGTGCCATCATCGGACCGATCGCTCTGGTTAGGGTGATAGACTTTTCTGATCACACGCCCACCCCTGGAGGAGGAGAGGGTCAGCCCCACTAAAATACCGGTGGCGACGGGGAGTCACTGTCCCCAGAAAGGGTGCTGGACACTGGGCGCTCAAAAGTAACAGACGCCTGCCCCAGCGAGGCGTGTGAGAAGAAGAGAGGAACCCCGTGACATCAGCAGGGCTGTCGCGACCGTGGTGCAGGTTGCGCACTGCACATCTCTAGGGGGCTCCAGTTACATCCCCTGCCGTCGTACATTTACTTCCACGTGCATCGTAACAGATTTCCAACAATGGCAGTTAAGCGTCTTATGATCGAAAAAATTAATTGAAAACCGTGGCCACAGTAGGTGGCAGCTGCTTCCTCTCTCCCAGAAGCTGGGCCACCCGTGACCTGCTGTGACCACAGAATGCAGTGGGAGGGGCGCTGCAGGGGCCGAGCTGGGCCGCGGGAGGCCGGGTCGCCACTGTCCCCTCTCGGAAGGCTGTCCAGGCCAGCACGGCAGGAGGCGCACGGACCATGCGTGAGACCTGGGGGTGGAAGGGGGGGACTCCCCGGGGGTCAATGGGTCAGAGGTGATGACAGTGTCCCCGGGGATAACCCCCTAAATAAACTGCCTGCACCCACATCCTCGCCTCCGAGGCTGCTTCTGGGGGAACCGAGGCTGAGACAGGCTTCTCAGGAGACCCCGAGTGCCCCTGTGCTGTGGGCTGAAGGAACCCAGGGACGGAGCTCTGAGCAGAAAGAGATAAACCTTTTCTTATAATCTTTCATTCATTCATTCAACAAACAGTCAACAGCCTCCGGCTACATGCCAGCACCGGGGATGGAAAGAGCCCAGAACCTGGCATCAGCCCTGAGACATGGGCATGTCACCCGGCCTCTCAGACTTCATTTAATCCCCACAGTAGTCCTATAAGATAAGCAGGCGATGTCATGGTCCCCATTTGTCAGATAAGGAAACAGAGGCACAGAGAGGTTGAGTGACTTGCCCAAGGCCACACAGCTAGGCACTGGCAGAGCCAGGATTGGAACCCAGTCAGATCCTGTGTTCTTAGCCGTTTCCTCAGGAGTTCCGGCATCTGGGCTGACTGAGGAAAGTCCCAGAATTTAGGACTTGCTCCCGCAGATGGTCTGAATCTGTTCCATAATACTTGTAGGAATGATCTTATTCTTTTACTTTTCTGAGTCTGAGGAAATTGGGATCGGAGCCCCCTTGCCAGGGGCCAGGCCTTTGCCACTCAAAAGCCGCCTCCCCAGAGAGTCCCCACAAGCCGCTCCCAGACAGCCTGGCTCCACCCCCTCAGACCCCAGGTGTCCACAGCATCTCTCACCTCTGCTCCCAAAGCTTGCCTTCTCCCAGCCCCACCCCGGGCTCTGGGGGCTGAGTCATCACCTGACTAAGGCGGGTTGTGGCGATTGCTTCAGAAACCGGCCTGTGACCCTGGCTGGGTCGATGAGACTCAGCCCTAGGACTCTTGCAGAAGCTGTTCCGCAAGAGGAAATCTCCACTCGGCTGGTGCGATAGAAGCCTGGGGCCATGAGGCACCATCTTTGCCAGCAGGTGGAGAGTGTCCACCTGAGAGTGAAGCCAACAGAAAGCAAACCAGGGCTGAGAGATGGAGACAGATCCCGGACAACACTGCCTGAGCCCCTGGATCCAGCCGTGCCTGAAGCTGTAGCGCTCCTGACTTTCCAGCGACACAAAACAATACGTTCTGCTTTGGCATAAGCTAATTCCAGCGGGATTCTGTTATTTGCAGTTGGATGAGCCCTGCCTGAAGGACGAGGCTTTAAACAACCAGGGCCTGTTGATTCTCCAGGGGCCCACGGCAAACACAGCCCTTCAGAACACAAAAACACAGCTGCTCTTTGAAAGAGACGGAGGGAGGGGAAAATACTTTGCATTCTCTTGCGATGAATCAGGAGCCAAAATAAGACCTGGTTCATTTCTCAAGCGGGTTATCCTGCCCAACCGCTATTACTCATCCCAGCCCCGACCAGCCCGAGGTTGGCGTGGCCCTGGCCCAGGGAGCCTGCCGTGCTCAGAGCCTCCCCAGATTTTCCACGCTCGTGTGAAAAGCGTGTGCGTCGTGGCTCCTTCTCCTCCGGCTCATCCTCCTGGGAGCTGGGCTGTCTGGAGCTCCAGGGTCCAGCCAAGTCAACCCCTAACAAAACGCAGGGATGCACAGGGAGCCTCTGGAAACCTCGCCCCTGCAGAGAGGTCCAGAGAAGCTGGCCTGGCCGCTTCTTACTGAGCAGCGGGCTAGCACAGGACCTCAGCATCAAGGAGGGGTCAGCCGGGGATAGATGAGGAAAGGCTTCAAAGGTTGGGCCGAGGAGGTGAGACTCTGGAAGGATGGAGGGCACGCGGGGAGATGCTAAAGGGGGAACTGAGGCACCACCTCCTCTGGGCTGAGGCCCCCTAGAGACAGCCTGAGATGCGATGTGGGTACACGTGGCTTTTGGGGGGGCGGTTCCCAGCAAGAGGGGTGTCATTCCTTCTGGGCTGCAGCGGGGCGGGTCAGGGTGGGAGACGGCCGTCCGCTGGTGGCAGCCGAGGCTCCCAGCAGCCGGGTTAAGAGGGTCAGGGCGGCCCCTCTTTCCTCCTGGGGACCACACACCGGCCTCGGGGGGGCAGGGCCTCGGCGACGGGTCCGGCGGCGGCTGGCGGGGGGGCTCAGGGCCGGACGCCGGGACTCCGGCTTCGCCTCCTGCTCGGGGTGCGGCCGCCCCACCCGGAGCTGCGGGGTTGCGCGGCGTGCAAGACCATATGCAGGGGACACGCGACAGTGCGCTCACGCTCCTCCCTCCGGAGCCGGCTGCGTGGGAGGCGCCCCCAAGAGTCTCGGTTTGGCACCCACCTCCCGCTGCCCCGGGCCGGGGGCCGTGAGGAAGTGTGGGTGTCAGTCACCAGCTGTGGGCGGGGCTTCTGGAGCCTTCCCGGCACCCGCAGCCACGGACGACCCTCCACGGGCGCAGGCGCTCCCAGACCCCTGGCCTCTGAGGACAGTCCTGGCTCCCCAAATCCCCTCGCACTCTGAGTCCCTCTGGATGAAAACCTACCTCGATGGGCGTGAGATTCAGGTCTGGAGCACAAAGAGGGGTGACTCGTCAGAGATGCAGGAAGCCCACTCCTGGCCTTGAACCAGAATTGCTTCAAACCCTCCAATCACCCCTAGGGCCCCGAGGACAAGCCCCACCTTCTCGCAGGCCATGCTCTTCGGGGAGATCTCTTGGGCCTCATTGCTCACGGTGACCCTCCTCCTTGTGCCCTGGCTTCTCAAAACGCTGATGAGTCCCTATTGTTCCACGTGCTCCTGCCCCTGGGCCTTTGCACGTGCTATTCTCTCTGGCTGGAATGCCTTCCCCTACCTCCTCCCTGCCTACTTGTCCTTCTGCTCTGGCCTCTGGCCTCCTCTCACTCCAGGAAGCCTTCCCTGACCCCAGCCCCTCTGGGTGGGACCCTCCTTCCTGTTCCCCACACCCCCCCCCACCTCCCCACTCTGTGCTACCTCTCTCCTTGATCACTTGCCTCCCCAAGAAGACTGAGCGCCCCAGGGGGTGGCCCTGGAGCTTGACTGACTTGCTGTCGGCTGTGCCAGACACTGCAGTTGCTCAAGAAACGGGTGTGGCATGAACGAATGAAAGCCGATGAGCGGGGTGGGCGGCCCCCTCTGCCAGCGGGCTGAGCGGGTCCCACCACTAATTACATCCACTTACACGGCGCCAGGCAGCATGCTACACCAGTGACACGGTCCTCCAAGCTGATTTTGAGCACGGTTTGTGACGGCCAAACATCCAGGGGTATCTTTATTGATGACGTACACCTCCCCATCCAATTAGAATTTGCCGTCGCCTCTGCCTCGAGGATGACAGGTGCCGCCCCCCCAAGTAGCAACAGCTGTGATAACAGGTCGTGGCCGCTCTCGATGTTTCCGGCTCGGCTAGGCACTGGCTGCGTGTTTTTTTTTATATTATTGTCTCTGCTGCACATTTGCAGAAACTGAGGCCTAACGTGGTTAAAGTCGTGGCTCACAGCAGGTGGTGGCACAGGGATGTGGCCCCGGGGGCAGAGATGAGTAGGCGGGCCACAGTGGGCTGAGCGCACAGTAGGGCAGGTGGCTGTGGGGGGTGTGTCGGACTCCTGGGGTTGCTGTCATCACCTGCCACCAACCGGGGGGCTTCAAACAATAGAAATGGACTCCCTCGCAGTTTCTGGGGGCCAGAAGTTTGAGATCAAGGGGTCGGCAGGGTCGCGCTGCCCCGGGAGGCCTCACAGGTCAGTTCTTCTCGCCTCTGCCGGCCTCCAGTGGCTCCTCGTTCCGTGGCTTGTGGCCTCTCGCGGCATCTCTGGGTCTCAGATCTCCCCCACCTTTCTCTGATAAAGACAGCGATCACTGGACACAGGGCCCACCGTCCATCCAGATCCTTAACTTGATGACACCTGCAAAGACCCTCTTTCCAAATGGGGTCACAGTCACAGGCACCGGTGGGTAGGACCTGGACGTATCTTTTGGGGGTCCCCGCTACAGGTGCAGGGAGAGAGCAGAATTAAGCAATCAGCGGCCCCTCCACGGGGGCTAAGAGAGGTGAGAGGATGGCCGGAGCCGGGAGAGGAGGTGAGGGGGGCACAGAGAGGGACAGAGACAGAGAGGGCCCCCAGGCTCCCTTCCCCACTGGAGACCTCACTTACAGAGTGGGGAGCGGCCAGGGAGGACACAAGGCCCCCCAAGTCCCAGCTCCAGACGGACAGCTCATGGACTCCGGGCCCCCCAGCCTCTCGCAGTCCCACCTGCTCCCCGGGGCCTCGGGCCCACGTCCCGGCGCACGCAG
Organism: Equus przewalskii; assembly: GCF_037783145.1. Lineage (NCBI taxonomy): Eukaryota > Metazoa > Chordata > Mammalia > Perissodactyla > Equidae > Equus > Equus przewalskii. Next base: position 33,086,297 of record NC_091842.1, on the reverse strand, counting down.
TCCTTGGCCGGACCCAGCCCGGGGGAGGCGTGCAGAGCCAGACCGGGGCTGCTGGCTGGACTCCAGGCCCAGGGAGACGCCCCCCGGGCCCTGCTATCAGTCCTGCAGACGCCACCAGACCTCCTCCCAGAGGACAGAGCCAGCCTCCACGTGGTGACCCCGCTGTGCCCTCAGCCCCGCAGGGTTGGAGTGTCCCATGCGCCTGGCCGCCCCCAAAAGGCCGAATGCCTAGAATGCCACAGGATTTCCACGGTGGCCCTTCTCCCGGCCCCAGGGAAGGAGCAAAGGCTGGCTCTGGGGTGGGGGTGGGAGGGCCCAGGGTACCAAAAAAAAAAGAATGGAAAACATCTCATTGATTACATGTCGAAATGTCAGTATTTTGGATTACATAAAATATATTGTTAAAATTAATTTCTCCCGCTTCTTTTTACTTTTTTTAATGCAGCTACAAGAAAATTACAATGACACTCATGGCTCACATGAATTATCTTTCTGCTGGGGGAGACCGGCGTCAAGGAAGTGCCCGCTGTGAACATTCTCAGAAGGTTACCGAGACGCGTGCGTTCTCCTTGTGCTTCTAAAGTTGCTCCTGTCCCGTCAGCGGCCGGCCCGGCGGGGATGCGCCAGGCAGGGCGTAATTGCTGCCCTCTGCTCACCTCCGGAGGCACACGCTGTTCCCATTTTTCTTGCGATCAGTACCTCTGAGACACACACTTTCGAACTAGCGCTGGAGATATCTGGAAATAAAGTCAAATCTTTGTATATGATGAAAATATTTTGGAAAAGAAATATCCAGTCTTAAATCAACAGAAATAAAATCTAGGTACATCTTGAATAAACAAAACAAAATGTAATTTTGGAAGGGGTGCCTAGGCTGGGCCAGGCTCCCCGGGGGATCGGGGTGTCCCCGCTGGGGCCCCTGCCCGCCTGCCCTTTGAGAGTCATGCGACTTCTGCCCGGGGTTTCCCTCTTTTCAGATGACTCTGCCACAAAAAGATGGGCATTGTGAACACACGAGGCGCCGTGTGACAGTCTCCTGACCCTTCTGCGTGGGCAGCGCCCTCGCCCTGACTGGGGCGGGCACCAGGTCTGCCCCGTCTGCTCCCGGCCACAGAGGAAGGGGACCTGGGAGGACTCTGACCGCAGTGCCACTCGCTCCATCCTCCCGCCCAAGCCTGGCAGGCCGCTCAGTCAGGGCCCGGGACCCTGGCTATTTACCCCGAAGGGAGCCCGGGGCAGCGGGGATTCCTGAGCTCTGGGAGGTGGGGCCAGCTGTCACTATCTTCAGCATCTTACTGGGGGGCATCTCCTGGATCGGGACCCTTTTGCTGTCCACTTCCCCGGGCCTGAACCTTTTTCTTCCTTATTAACATATTTTGAGCATGTTCTGGGCGCTGACACCACACAAACCTTATCTTGTTTCATCCCTACACACCTTCGAGGGAGGAGCTACCATCACTTTCCCTATTTCACAGATAAGGACACTGAAGCACAGAGAGGTTAAGTGACTGGCCCAAAGTCACACAGCTCAGGGCCCGTCTTCTTGACAACCACCCCATGCCGCCTCTGTGAGGAAGGGTCAGAAACCCAGGTACAACAAACGGATCCTGCTCCACCCCAATAAACAAACACAGGGAGTGCCCTGTGCCGCTCGCCAGCTCCTCTACCCAAGAGAGCTGCTCCTTCCCTGGGGCCCCCATCCTGAGGGCACCACTGCCCGTCAGTCACCCAGCCAGACACCCCAAGCCTGACAACCCTTCCTCCTGCCTCAGACCGGTTCTCTCCAACCCCTCCTCTTACTACCATCTGAGTGACCTGTGGCAAGTCACTGGACGTCTCCGTGCCTCAGTTTCCCCATCTGTAAAATGGGGATCGTGATCGGCCTGTCTCATAGAGTCACTATGAGGTTGGAGGAAGTTTTTAATTAAAATACACACACACACGTATTAATATATATCAGGGCTTATCATGGTCCCTGACACAGAGTGAGTGTTCAGCGCTATTTAACTCTCATAATTATCATCCGGTTCCAGAGCCCAGCACGGTGGGCGGGATGCCGGAGGCCCCTCGGCAAACGTCTGGGAGTCCAGGGGTGGTTTCACGAGATCCAGTCACGTCCCTCCCCAGCCAAAGTTCCTGTGATGGCTTCCCCCTGAGCCGAGGGTGAAGCCCCAACTCCTCAGGCTGTCCTAACCCCGAGCCGGTCTCCCTGACCCCCTCCTCCTGCCCCCTAGGCCCCCTCACCCTCCAGTGAGCTCTGACAACACCATTAGCCTCATCCTGCCTCAGGATCTTTGCACATGCTGCTCCCCTGCCCAGAATGTGCTTCCTGCACAGCCGGCTCCTTCTCATGCTCCAGGCCTCAGCCCATGGCAACTCCCCGCGGAGGCCTCCCCGGGTCCCAGCACGCGGCTCTTCTCCCTGGTGGCACGCACCACAATCTGTCGACTTAGATTTGCTTGTGTGTTGACTGCCCCCCGCTGGTATGTCTGCTCCATGAGGGCCAGGACCTCATCAGGTGCTCGCAGCTGGATACCCAGACTCAGCACAGCACTCTGCAGGGACAGCCAGTAGGCGCTCAACAAACGCTTGTGGGGCGACTGAATGCTCCAATCCGTGAATGAGCCAGTGAGCCGATGGGGTCTCGTGCCGATGCTCGTTCTGCAGCCTGGGACACCAAAGCTGAGATGAGGCGACTCCCAGGTCACAGACTTGGTGGGTGGCAGAGCCAGAGCCACCTACATGACCCAGGTCATTGTGATGAAATTTCTATAAGTGCAAAGGGACACAGGTGACGCAGGTGGCGCTCCAGGAGACCTCCTCTTTGATCCGCCACCAGCCCCAGGTGGCAGGCAGCCAAGGCCCCGGGAATCAGGACCCTGCGTCACCGCCACGGGCACCCTGTGCGCTGGGAGGAGGGACTGGCTGCCAGGTCTCTTCGCTCGATGCCGGGATGGGGGGTCACGACGGCCCCTCTGGCAGGTCACCAGGACCCCCACGCGATGGGACATTGCATCCTAACTGCTGAGTCACGGCGAAGGGGTGGACGGCTTTGTTCACGACCGCGGCACCGCGACGTCCGTTCCAAACTCAGTTCCAGCCGTTCGTCCGCTCCACGCAGCTGAGCTGTGCTCAAGTCCGCTCTTTGGCAGACGCTGCCTGGGAGGAAGGGAGCAGGTGAGCCCAGAGAGAGGAGAGGGCTGGTTTGTGGTGGGCGGCCTGGGCTAACGTCCCGAGAGTGGAGGGGGAGAGAACTGAGTCATGACCGCATTGTGCTGGGCCCCCCTTAATCCTCACTTGCCCCCCTGTGAAACGGGTGGAACTGTTTTCTCCGTTTCACAGATGTAGAAACAGAGCTCAGAGAGGTTGAGGGCTTTGCTCAGGGTCACACAGCCGACCAGAATTACTGTGGGGCTGGAACTCCAGAGCGTCACCCGCAGCCTTCCAACTCATCATAAACCATCCTCCGCCACACGCCAAATGCTTAGAACACGTCACTGTCTTTCATTTTTTGCAACAAACTTACGGCCTATGTGCCATTATCAGCCCCCTTTTACAGATGAAGAAACTGAGGCTGGGATAAGGGAGACCACCCACCCAGAGGCTACCATCGGGGGCTGGCAGAGGCAGGATTCGAATCCAGTGCATGGCCAGGGCCCACGCACTTCCCTCTGCGCCCAGCTGCCTCATTCGTCATCTCCAATTGGTCAGGAGGCTCTTGGCTTCCTGCACAGCTGGGCAGGGCCAGGCGAGGCGACCACACCGTGACCTCCCAGCCAAGGGCACGGGGCTGCAGCCCCCTCTGGCCCCCCGGGCCGCCTTCCCTGGTCAACCCGTCCCCAAGTTCAAGCCCCTCTGTTCCCATGCACAGCCCCCTGCCGTGGCCCCCCTGATCCCCAGCCACGGAGGGAGCCCCAAGTAATGAGCAGATGGAGCTGGAACGAGGGAGTGACGCTGAGGGATGGACAGACACACAGACAGACTGGAGGGAGGTGGGGGCGCAGCCGGGGGACCCGGGCAACGACGCAGAGCAGGAGAAAGCAGGTGAGGGGTTGGCAGCGGACGTGGGGAAGGCGGATGAAGGAGTCTGTGTAGCTGACAGCAGAAATAAAAATGCCGACATCTCACCAGCCGGACACGGCCCCCTGGAGGCCGCGTGCGTGACTTTTAAAGAAATGCCCAGAAAACTGGGCCTGGCTCAGCTGAGAGCTTTGAAATCTTTTTTTTTTTTTTTTAAACAGCATTATCAAGATATAATGCCATACAATTCGCCCATTTGAAGTGCACATTTCCATGATTTTTAGTATATTCACAGATGTGTGTGACCATGGCCACAATTTGAGAGCATTTCCATCACCTCCAAAAGAAACCGTGCTCCCTCCCCTGTCACCTCCCACCATCCCCGCTCCCCACGGCCTCAAGCACCCACTGGTCTACCTTTCTGTGCCCCTAGATTTGCCTGTTTGGGACATTTCACGTCAGCGGAATCACGCGATTTGGGGCCTCTCGTGTCTTTCACCGGGCAGGATGCTCTCCAGGCTCATCCCTGTGGGAGCACGTTCGGGACCTCATTCTTTTAACTAACAAATACCATTTCGTTGTATGGCTAGGCCACATTCTGTCTCTCTGTTCAGCCAGGTGACCGACACTCGGGCTGCTTCCACCTTTTGGTGTCCTGAGCAATGCTGCTGTGGACATCCGTGAACGAGTTTCTGGGTGTGCCTCCATCACTCCTGGGCACCCACCTTGGAGCGGAAGTGCTGGGTCGCACAGGAAAGACCCCTGGGCCTCCATCCATGCTCGGGCGCCCTCAGCAAACACACGGCCAGCTCTGCAGAGCGTCCTGGCACATCTCGTACAGGCTTCCTCCAGGCCAGGCCCTGTGCTAGATGATCTCGTTTCACCTGCACAACCCCCTATTGGAGAGGCACTGATATTATCCGAATTGTACAGACAAGGAAACTGAGGCACAAAGAGGACGCTTGCCCAGGAAGCGAGCCCCCTGCCTGTCTCCAGAGTCCCTGCTCTTAACATTAGACTGAAACCAGGCTGAGAACATTCTAGAAAGAACAAGACTCAGGGCACCTGGGAGTCAGTGGTGGAGCTGGGCCTCAGCCCCGAGGACCTGAAGCAGCGGCTTCCCCTCCCCACCCTGGGGACCCCCAGGGGACAACATCCCACAGGGTGGAGCCTGCTGTGTGTGCCCAGGTCTCCCACCAGCTCCATCCTGCCCTGAGCCTTTTGGAGGAGGGCGGGGGTGAGAGGGGGAGAGCTCTTCCCGGCCAGCAGGGAGTCTGACCTCTTCTTTCCTTCCTCACCCCCCACAGCAGGACAGCCGGGCAAGTACTCAGGCCACAAGTATTTATTGAGCACTGACTGTGTGCCAGGCCTGTGCTGCACACTGAAGATCCACCAGCAGCCAAACAGACACTGTCCATGGAGCTGATATTTTGGTGGGGGAGAAACAGACAATACACCACACAAATAATGAAAATATCCGGCTCCCCCATGATGAGCGGGTCCCTCCTGGCAGCTGACGCAGGACCATTGGCCTGCACGCACCCCTCCTGTGGGGCAGAACGAAGGACCTCGTCCCCTGCCCACCGGGGACAGACACAGCAGTGGGGCTGGCCGGGTGCCACAGGACGCACGCACGCACTCACACGCTGAAGCGGAACACGGAGCACATGTCGGGTCTGACACAGGGAAGGAGACCCCCGTACAAGGCCATGAGCTGGCTCTTATCTCTGCTGAGGATGCGTTCCAGGCCCAAGGCCACCCTCATGCGGCCAAGCAGGGGTCGTAAGACGGCCTTTCCCGGCACAAGGTGACGCAGATCGGCCTCGGATACTCCCACAGCCAGAGGGGACCTCAGCTCACTGGTCCGGGTTTCTCGGCTGGGCCGTCCTGACCGGTGGGGCTGGGCCATGCCGTGCTGTGGGGGCGTCCCGTGCATCGTAGGATATTTAGCAGCATCCCTGGCCTCGCCCGCTAGATGCCAGGAGCCCTGTCTGCCCTGAAGGAAGTTGTGACAACCGTAAACGTCTTCTGGGGGTGAAATTGCCCCCAGATGAGAACCACTGGTGTAGATAAACCCTGTCGGATTGCAGATGGGGAAACTGAGGCCGAGGAATCAGAATGGCTGCCATTGATGGGCGCCTGTCTCGCGCTGGCACCAACCCGGGGAGTTTCAAGTTATCATTGAATCTTCATTACCACTTCCCTTTCAAACATGCGGAATCTGCAACTCAGAGAGATCAAGGCACTTGCCTCGGGCCACACAGCAAGTAAATGGATCGGAGCCAGGCATCTCTGACTGTGTGCGGGCCCAAGAGGCGCCCTCTGTGAGCTGAAGGTGACCTTCACCGAGAGATTTTTGGTAAAAAGGCAACAAACGCGGGCAAATTCATTAATTGCATCTTTTGACATGTCTATTGTCAACGGCAGGCATCTGTGCGTTTCCGCTGGGGTCCACTTGACTCCTTCCAGCCCCTGCGGTCTGTTAGTCGTGGGCGGGATTACAGCTTCTGAGTTTATGGGCCACTCTTGACCCATATTATCCCGGGTCTCAGTGGGCAGGCGACCCTGGCACAGACATGACCATCTGTCATAATAAAACCATAAGCTCTCGGGGCTGGGTGCTCCCTCAGAATGTACCTGATTCAACACTTGTGTTCTCCAAGTGGGAAACTGAGGCCCAGAGAGGCGGAGCGCCTTGCTCGAAGCTGCACAGGAGCTGGGACACAACGAAGCAGAACTAGCTTATTTGTGCTTCTTTTTTTAGCGACTTTATTGACATATAATTCACATACCATACAATTCACCCACTTACAGTGTATAATTAAGCCGCTTTTTGTCTGTTGACAGAGTTGTGCAACCATCACCACAGTCGATTTTAGAACATTTTCATTACCCTTCCCAAAAAACCATCCCCATGGGGCCGGCCCGGTGGTTCAGCGGTTAGGTGTGCACATTCCACTTCGGCGGCTCGGGGTTCGGATCCCAGGTGTGGACATGGCACTGCTTGGCAAGCCATGCTGTGGTAGGCATCCCACATATAAAGTAGAGGAAGATGGGCACAGATGTTAGCTCAGGGCCAGTCTTCCTCAGCAAAAAAGAGGAGGATTGGTGGCAGATGTTAGCTCAGGGCTAATCTTCCTAAAAAAAACATACTTCCAGCTTCCCTTGAAAAAAATAATAAAAATCACCAGATGTGGCCACACAAGGCCTGCCTTTCCCTTTTCAGAGGGACGGCTGCTGAGGGCTGGCGCTGTCCCCTTACGACAGGCCTGTGCTCTCTCCCATCCCCCCGCCCACCAGCTTGGTTAGGGTGATGGACCATCCCAGCTTGCCCAGGACTGTCCTAGTCTAAAAACTGAAGATCCACTGCCCAGGAAACCCTTTGGTCCCAGCAAAGCGGGGCAGTTGGTCACCCACCTGGCCCTGAAGCCTCATGGCCTGCCACCCCGCCCAGCATCCCTGCCCCCAGCCCCTCACACGCCAGCATCCCACCCCGGCTTGGGGAGAACGGCTTGTGTTCTCGGCCGTGGTCCTCCTTGAGCATCTCTCGCTCTGCCCTCGTTCTCCAGGGCGAACGCCGCCCCCCACTTCTCGTGGGGCCTTGGCGAGATGAGAAAAAGAAGAGTCTGCATTTCCCGTTCTCTGGGACTTACTCCATTTCAGCTCTCCTCCTTGATCTGGAGATGGACGCCTTCCTGCTGTCACGAGCATCCTTTCTTTCACGAAACAACGGGGAGGGGAGGTGGCTTGGGAGAGCTTTCACGTCTTCATTAGTCAAAATAAAAAGTCAGCCCTCTCACGTCCACCCTCGACATGTTTCTAATCTCCTTTAAATTTTAGAATAGTTTTAGAGAGAAATCGTGCAAGTGGCACAGAGTTCCATGCACTCCCGTCCAGCTTCCCCTGTTATTAACATGCTATTGGTACATTTGTCACAGTTAATGAACCAACCCTGATACATTGTTAGGAACTAAAGTCTTGGCTTTATTCGGATGCCCTTAGTTTTTCCCTAATGTCCTTTCTCTGTCCGAGGATCCCACATCACATTTAATCCCCATGTCACCTGAGGCGCCCCTGGGCTGTGACATTTCTCACACTCTCCCCGTCTTCGATCACCTGGACCGTTTTGAGGAGTATTCGTCATGTGTTTTGAAGAACGTCCCTCCACTGGGATTTCTCTGATGTTCTTCTCAAAAGTAGACTGGGGGCTCTGTTTTGGGAGGCAGACCACACAGGTGAAGGGTCATTTTCATCACGATCATATCAAGGGTGTAAGCTCTCAAGAGGACCCATCACTGTGGGTGTTGACTCGATCACTGGCTGACCAAGGGGAATTATTTGCAATTCTTCCGTCTGGAAGTCTTACCCCTCCCCCAATTAAAATTTTACTGTCCTCAAAGCCCTTAATTCTGGCTGTCACCACAGCACACGCCAGCTGGCCGAATGGGGTCGGCCAGAGGGGAGAGAGCCCCCTGGGCATTTCACTGCATACAAGAGCCCACTTTCTGGCAACGGCGCTCAGCCTCCCCAGTTTACAGAGGAGGCTCAGAGAGGGGGAGTGATGAGCCCCAGGTCACACAGTGTGAGAGGCAGCTGCAGAGTTTGAACCCACCCACCTACTTCCCACCTACCTCCCCACGCCACCCCTAAGCTGTGCTCCCGAAAGCTGGCTGCTGGTGCGCAGGACGAAACCCAGGCCACAGAAAGGGGGAATTATACCAGCCTGGCCCCACCACCCTCTGCCTATGGGCACCATCACCCGGCAACCTCAGAGGGCTCGGCAGCTGCTCCTGAAACCTCGAGTTAGAAATTCAAAACGTCAGGAGACTCGCTGCAGGATGCCCCAGCATGAAGGGCACCACCTGGCCTCGCCCCCTGCCACCCCCCCCAACTTTATACAGGGCGAGGTGGGCGCCCGGCCACAGGGAGCAGCCAGGACGTTCACTCAGAGAGCTCCTCACCCCTGGACCGCACCCAGGCTCAGCTCCATCACCCACCTGCCTCATAGCAGGGCTGTCTGGGCACCGGTGGAAGCAGGGGGGCCTACTCTTAAGGGGAGATCTGGGGGTCCTGACCCCCACTTTGACCTTTAGGGTCTCTCTGGTGCCCTCAGCCCTGGGAAATTGCAGGTCAGGTTCCCGGGCAGGAACACTGGACTGGGGGGATCCTGAGATGCTGGTTCACCCCTTGGGAGAGCCCCTCCTGCTCCCTGGGCCTCGGGGTCCCGCTCTGTAAAGCGGGGGAAGAGCTGACTCCCTGGGGCTGCCCCATCCTGCCTCCCCGGCTCCGCCGGCCCAGCCTCCTGCGGCAGCAGCGCCCCCTGCTGGCCGGGGGCCTCCCGCTCTGTGCCGCCTCCCCTGCTCTCTGCCTCCCCCTGCAGGTCATTCGGGGAAGGGCCGCTCGGTCGAAAGCCACCACGAGGGGGACCAGAACCAGGTTTGCAGACTTGAGCGCTCCTGGGTTCCCATCTCGGAACCACCCCCGTACTCATGGGACCGGAAGTGTCCCGCTGAGCCCCTCGAAACTTAGCCCAATGCTTTGTCATTTGTAAAATGCCTATAACATTTTTTTATATTTTAATTTTTGGTTGAGACATAAAACCCTTACAGAAAAAAAAAAAAAGCAGGTGCACATCTTCAGGGCACAGCTCGCCGAATCCTCAGGAAGAAAACACACTTGTGAAATACCCAGGGCAAGAACTCAAGCACGATCGGCATCCCAGAAAACACGGAGCTGTTCACCCCTTGTCACTGCCGCCCCCCCCCCACCCCCACCCTGCCCGCGGCCCCAGTGTAGGCACTAACCTGAATTCTAACACTCAGGCCAGGGGTGTAACACTAATGCCTTCCTCATAGGACTGTGATGAGGATCCGAGCGGGTAATGCGAGCAACAAACCACATGGCACCTAGGAAAGGGGTCCGTCCGTGGACTCTGGTGTCCTTTCCCTTCCGCTCTCCCATGCTGGCCATCAGTAGCACAGACGCCTTTCCTCCGAGCTGTATTTGCAGCCCACACCGTGTGGGATAGAACAACCGGCCACATAACAGGTGATCAGGACCTCTATGCCTCTCTGTGGTAACATTTGCCTGGGAAATTATTGCCCCCCAGCCTTGTCCATTCTGCATCCTCAACACTGTCATTTTCCTCCACCCCTCCCTGCCCTCAGCCTCTCTCTCGAATCACGGCCTGGTGCTTCAGATGGCCCCCGGTCTCCACTCCCAAACCACCCTCCAAACCACAGCCAGGGTTCTCTTTCTGTAAAACGCAGATCTCATAGGTCACTCTCCTGCTTGCAACAATCAGTGGCTCCCTATTGCTCTCCGGATAAAGTCACATCCTTCACAGCATTCGAAATCTTTCACCCCGTACCTCTCAGAGTGGCTATTATAAAGAAAAATAAGCAATAACAAGCTTGGTGAGAATGCAGAGAAAAGGGAACCCTTGTGCGCTCTTGGTGGGAATACAAACTGCTGCAGCCACTATGGAAAACAAGATGGAGGGTCCTCAAAAAATGAAAAATAGAAATATCATATGAGCCAGCTATCCCACTTCTGAGTATGTATCCAAAGGAAATGAAATCAGGATCTCAAAGAGATGTTGGCACTCCATGTTCATTGCAGCATTATTCACAAGAGCCAAGACATGGAAACAACCTAAGAGTCCAACAACAGATGAACAGGCTTTTAAAAAGTGGTGTATATAGGACCGGCCCGGTGGTGCAGTGGTTAAGTTCACACATTCCACTTCAGCGACCCGGGGTTCGCCACTTTGAATCCAAGGTGTGGACATGGCACCGCTTGGCAAGCCATGCTGTGGTAGGCGTCCCATATATAAAGTGGAGGAAGATGGGCACGGATGTTAGCTCAGGGCCAGTCTTCCTCAGCAAAAAGAGGAGGATTGGCAGCAGATGTTAGCTCAGGGCTAATCTTATTCAAAAAAATAATAATAATAAAAGTGGTGTATATAGACAATGGACTATTACTCAGTCATAAAAGAGAAGGAAATCCTGCCATTTGCAACAACATAGCTGGACCTTGAGGGCATTATGCTAAGGGAAATAAGTCAGACAGAGAAACACAAATGCTGTATGATCTCACTTATGTGTGGAATCTTACAAAAGCCAAACTCATAGACACAGAGAACAGATTGGCAGCTGCCAGAGGCCAAGGGTGAAGGTGGTGAAACGGCACAAAGTTCCAGATACAAGATAGTAAGTCCTGGGACGCGCCGTACAGTGTGGTGATTATAGTCCACGACAATGTGCTGTGTCCTGGAAAGTTGCTAAGAGGGAGAACTTTAAAGTTCTCATCACAAGAAAAAAAAAATTGTAACTCTGTGAGATTGTGGATGTTAAATTGTGGTGCTCATTTCACAATATAGACAACATCAAATCATTATGTTGTACCTAAAACTAACCCCATGTTGGATGCCAATTATATCTCAAAAACACTGGAAAAAAGAAATAGCTTCTAGACCTGGGCCCTGTCTTGTCTCTGATCCAATCATTTCCCATTTCCTACTCCCTCCCTGGCTCCTGCCCACTAAATTCCCTGGAGCCCTCTGCACCCCTCACCCTACCCCTACAATGATTCTTGCTCCCAGGCCTTTGCATACGCTGTTCCTGCCCCTGGAAGAGCCTGCCTGGACCTCTGTCCACTACTTGTCTTTCAAGATGCAGCTCAGATGTCCCCAGCGCTGAAAAGCCTTCTATGTCACTCCCCGCCCTGCCCAGAGAAGAGTGGGTCCCTCCTTCCTCTTGTCCTCAGCTCTCTACCCAGGCTCCGCCTCCTCCAGGAAGCTGTCCCTGACATGCCCACGCCCCCAGGGTCCTGGGTTGGGACAGTCTGCCTTGGGTCTGTCTGCCCTTGGGGACTGTGAGCTCTGTGAGGTCCAGGACTGTGTCTGAGGCCTCAGGGACCCCCCGCACCTAGCCAGGGCCCGGCACAGAGGAAGAAGGCAGCTGGGGTTTGCTGGATGGATGAGTGAACGAATGAATGAATGAATGAATTTACACACACAAGTTAGAGCTGGCCATCCCCAGACAGGACTCCTCAGTGGTACTCAGAGCCCCTCTTGGCTCAGGGGAAGTAGACAAGACTTTGCTGTGACACAGTTCATGGCCTCAGTTTCTCCATATGCAAACCTGGGAAAATAGAATACATTCCCCAGGGGTTATGAGGATGGAAAGGCATCACATTATTACTGGCATTACTAGCCCAGGGTCCCCGAGCACCGGATCTCGGAGCTAAGGGTTGCTGTCATGATGGGGTGCGAGCAGGGGGTGTCCAGGACACAAAGCACCCAAGGTCTCCAATGCCCCCCGCCCCACGCCCTCTGTGCCTGACATGGGCCACCAGCCTGCTCCTCTAGCCGAGCTCCAGGCCGATTTTTCTAGGATCCAGGCTTTAGCCTTCCTCAGCCCCTCTGACTCTCTGGTCCTCAGCCTGCATCCCTGCTCCCCATGGCATCCATCAGTGTCTGGCCAGCTGTCATCCAGAGCAGCCACTTCCTCCACTGGCCGGCCCCCCATCCATCACCGCAGCCCCTGGGACTTCAGCCCAGCTGCGGCCATCTGGCCCCAGCACCCTCTCCAGGGGCTGGGGTTCCGGGCAGCCCCTCCACTTAAAACCAGCTTTGAAGCCGGCCCTTCCCCACAGCAGCTGGGTGGGGCGGGTCCTCAGAGCCCAGGAGACCCCCAGCTGTTACAGGCCCCCCCTCCCCACACGGACATTGCTGACAGAGCCTTTTGTAGGAGTTGCCTTCGCAGGGCCCCAGAGCTACCCCGTCAGTGGGAATTACAAGCCCTATCTTCACAACAGCGTTGACCCCTGACATCTATTGAGCTCTGACTATGTGTCAGACCTTTGCCAAGTGCCTCTGCTAATTTAATCTTAAAAAACAACAGAGGGGCCGGCTCCATGGCCGAGTGGTTGAGTTCCCACGCTCTGCTGTGGCGGCCCAGGGTTTGGATCCTGGGTGCGGACATGGCACCGCTCATCAGGCCACATTGAGGCGGCATTCCACATCCCACAACCAGAAGGACCTGCAACTAAGATATACAACTGTGTATGGGGCGGGGGGTTGGGGAGATAAAGCAGAAAAAAAAAAATATTGGCAACAGTTGTTAGCCCAGGTGCCAATCTTTAAAAAAAAAAAAAAAACTACAGGAACCCCATGAGTTTGGTTCTGTTAGTACCCCACTTTATAGGTGGGGGGACTGAGGCTCAGAGAGATACTGTGACCTGCTCACGGCCTCACGGCTGGGAAGTGCCAGGGCTGGGACTCAAACCTGGGATGAAGGACTCTGGAGCCACATTCCTTCCACCCGCCGCGGGCCCCCAAGTGCAGGCATGTAGAAGACCGAGGGAAGGAAGGACCGAGGGGTAGGAGGGAGCCCTGCTCAGAGACACATTCGAGGGAGCTTTGAGAGCGGGGCAAGATGTCAGTGGGCAGAGAAGCGATGGGGGCGCGTGCTGAGCAGGGGGACAGCCTGCAAAGGCGAGGAGGGGGGGCCCTGAATCAGAGTCTGAAAGAGCGGGAGTCAGAGAGACAGAGAGACACACAGACACACGCACGCAGCGGGAGTCATGTATGCGTGTGTGGGCATGTGCGAATGGCTGCATTCCTTAGTGATCAAGACTCTGTGTGTGTGCGTGTGTGTGTGTGTGTGTGCGCGCGCGGAAAATTATGAAAGGTTTTGAAATGGGCAAAAATGGTGCCTAGTGCACCTGTCTGGGTTATCTTGGCCTTTCATCGCCTTCAAGCTCTTTTACAAGTTGTAGAAAATGGATTGTAATGCAAATTAGTCTCCTGCATAGAAATGCAAATGATTGCATCCGGTGGAGATACAATTGATTATTGCCCTTTGCCTATTGACCAGCTTTGCACCTATTTGTAAATTCATTTCAGTATTTCTAATTAGCTGCCCGTGTGTGTGATGTTTATGTTCCTTTGACTTGACTGTAACATCTCATTAGTCCCCTCATTAATTCATGAGCCAAATAAAATCCCTGACACGCGTTCAAAGATTTCATATTTGTAAGATAGCCACAGTTTACTTTAAAAAAAAAAAAAGATCCTTTAAGAGGGCCCACGTGACTGCCCTCCCAGGGGCTGCACAGCACAACCCCCTGTCCTCATGCCCCTCAGTCTCTAGCCAGTCCAGCTGACCACAGATAGCAGCCCCCTCGGGCAGGAGGCCCAGATCATCACGGTTCACGTGACATCAGTCAACACTTGTACCATGCCCAGCATCGGACTGAGCAATTTAAATGTCTGAGCTCCTCATCCTCCTGTGAGATGGATCGTCTCATCACCCCCATTTGACAGATGGGGAAACTGAGGATCGGAGAGGTGAAAAAGTCCAGCTCAGAGAAGGGCAGAACCGGGGCTCCCAACAGCTGAGCCCTAGCACTGGCACAGAGCAGCGGGTTGTGGCAGGGTGGTCAAAGAGGAGGCAACCCTGGGTAACTACTGTGTGCCAGGCACTTCCCGTGCTCCCTCCCACAGCGTCCTCACCAGAGTGAGGCAGGTCCTGTCTGGACACAGAAGGAGTCCGAGGCTCAGAGAGGTTAAGCAACTGGCCCAAGGTCACAGGGCAGAGCTGGGATTGGAAGCCAGCTCAGCATGTCTCCCAGGTCCGGGCCAGGTTCAGGCTGCCTTCCCCAGGCCTGCAGGGGGGTCAATCTTGTCCCAGCCGGGGCTCCGTGGGGACCGCAACCAGCGAACAGGAATGGACGTTAACCCCCTGCCCCCACCTGCTTCCTGCCTGGGGATACAGGCAGTGCCTTCATGGGGAGCTGGAGCCGGGAGTGCCCAGGCTGCCAGACCCACCCTTGCCTCCTTCTCCAGGAGCAGTCTGGGGTCACCCTGTCTTCCTAATCAGCTGAAATTGGAGCACTGATGCCGTAGGCATAGTCCTCCACGCCTCAGCCTCGGTTTCCCCCGTGCCCTGAATCCTCTCCCTCCATCATGCACAAAGTTCAGCTCGCTTCTTAAACCACGCGCTACAAGGTTGAAAAGAGCCAGCCCCTTGGTGCTTCCTGTCTCAGCCAGTCGCACCTCCCCCCACGTACGTGCACAAGCCCGAGAGCGAG
This sequence comes from Equus przewalskii, assembly GCF_037783145.1. Taxonomy (NCBI): domain Eukaryota; kingdom Metazoa; phylum Chordata; class Mammalia; order Perissodactyla; family Equidae; genus Equus; species Equus przewalskii. The sequence continues at coordinate 33,071,180 of NC_091842.1, read as the reverse complement.
GAGGCCTCCTTACCACTCGCCCACCCCTGCCTGCCACCTCCAAACCCTCACAGTGACACAGATGGCTGATGGCTCCTAATCGCCGCCCTCCCCTCCTTCCACAGTAATAGAACCTCCCATATCTAGCTGGACGTGGCCTCCCAGAATTAAGACTACATTTCCCAGCTTCCCTTGCAGCTAAGCATGGTCAGGTGATTAAATTCCGGCAAATGGGATGCGAGCAAAAGTGATGCCTGCAACTTCCTGGTTGTGCCTTTAAGGGCAAGAGTGGGTCCTCCTCCTTCATTACCTTCCCTTCTTCTTTCCCCTTCCTACTAATGGGGGTGCAGGATGTGGTGTGACCTACCTGGACCATAAAAATAAGGGCAATAGCTTAGGAATGGCAGAGCAACAAGGTAGAAGGAGCCTGGGTCCCTAATGCTCTGGAGCAGCCAAACCAGAACCAGAACACGTGCACTAGGACTGTATGTAAAAGGGAAAATACAGTCCTTTCTTATTCAAACCGGTGACTCTGGGTCTCTGAAGTGGCAGCAGGAATCTAAATCCCAACTAACAGAATCGTCAGGTTCTGTGCATTTTACTTCTTAATTATCACCCAAATTCATCTGCTTCTTTCAAATCTCCACCAACCTCACCCCAGATGAAGGCATGTCCTCCCGTCACTCCCCTCACTTTCTGAGCTCCAGCCTTCTGTCAGTTACTTGAACGTATCATGCTCACTCCTGCCACAGGACCTTAACACGTGCTGGCGCCTGGAATACTTTTTCCTCCTCTTTTCATCTGCTCACCTCCTGCTTTTCCTTCAGATCTCAGCATGACCACCACCTCTTCCGGGAAGCCCTCAGTGACTGGCCTGATTAAGGCAGAGTCCCTGTTAGGCACCCCCATAGCATCATGAACTCCTGTGTAATATATATCACTGTTAGGATTTAAAATCCCATGAGGTCCTCTCCATTTTGCTGTGAACCGAAAACTGCTCTAAAAAAATAAAGTCTTAAAAGAAAGTTAAAAAAAAATATATCCCATGAGGGCATCTAGGAATCTATCCCCAAAATACACTGACCAAAATGTGAAACCATGTGCGCACAAAGTTTTTTGTGACAGTGCTACCAGGAATAGCAGAAGCCTGGAGACAATCCAAGCATCCACCAAGAGGGGACTTGTTGAGTGACTGTGAATGGCCACACAGGAGAGTGCTACGCAGCAGTGAAAAGGCACGAGGGAGCTCTCCGCATCCTGCCCTGGAGTGATCCCCAGGATGTCTGATTAAGTGAAAAAAAGAGAACAAAATCCAGGGAGGAGAACTGTGCCTACAATGCATGCTGTCTTCTGAATATGAATGGGGTGAGTCTGCAGCTGTTTATGTTTTCAAAAAGAAACAATGGAAGGCTGAAGCAGAAACTAACCAAAAAGGTTACCGACCGGGGAGGGAGGGAGGCAAAGAGCGAAGGGGACAGGCAAGGAAGCCAGACTTCTCTGAGCGTCTCTTGTGTTAGAGTGTTTCTTTTGTAAATGCAAACAGTTTACAAAATTATAAAGCAAAGACCAAAAAAAGGTAATCCCTTAAATTAAAAAAAACCAACAGAAATCAATAAACTTGACTGAATGTCAACTTGGTGACCACTCTAAAAAGGGTTATTGGAAGTGACTTTAAAACGGCATCTTGATTGTATGTTCCTAATGGGCTTTTTCCGAAGGACCACAGAACCACAAAGAAAGAGAACCATGACGAGATCTTCACCTGCACTCAGTCCTCTTGGAGGCAGTAATTATATCAGTGTTGTTGTGCTGAGATGATTAGCCTTGTAATATAGGATAAAGAAGAAAAGAAATTGTGTTGATGTTGTTAGGAACCAAGATTTTCTGTGTAATAAAAAAGAGAAACAAAACCAAACCAAAGAAGTTAAATGAAAACCTCGTCATCTTCTATGTGAATGAGAATGCTCAGTTTCTCCAGCTTTGAGTCTGGACGTGACGACAAGCCAGGAGCAATGAGCGCCCTCAAGTCCAGACTATGGTCTCTAACTTCCGTTTATCACCAAAAGGAGCAGGGGTCCTGTGAGAAGCGGCTGGTTCCAGGTAGAAAGTGTATCAGATGATCCTGGGACATGTTGTCATGCAGAAATCAAAGAACCCATCAAAGACCACTGAGGTCATGTCAAAAGGATGCAGGAGGCAGCGTGAAGGAGCTCTCTATTTACTTGTGCCAGGCACGATCCTAAGGACTTTACAAGTATTAACGCACCCTTAGGAAAATTACTTAACCTCCTTTAATCCTCACAACAAGCCTAGTAGGAGGGTTGTATGATTATGCTCATTTTATTAATGAGGAAATTGAGTCCCAGGGAGATGAAGTAAATTAGCCCACGATCACTCAGGCGGCTGAAGGAGGATTTGAATCCAGGCCGTCAGACTCTAGAGTTTCCAAGCTCTTAGCCATCTTCTCAGCTGCCTCTTCATTAACATAGGATTTTCAGCATCAAAGGAGAAAAGGAAAGGAAAGAAAACAGCCCGAGGCTTGGCAGAGGCCAGTCTGGGGGCGTGTTTAGAACCATGGACAGCACCCCCAATCGCTTCCCCCTCGTTAGTTCAGCTCTGCCCGCAACCAGGGTGCTCGGGCAGGGATGGAGGGTCAGTGGGCATGCGCTAAGCTCCACGTCCTGGTCAGCTGCAGACCAAGCTCCCATCACGCCCAGCCTCCCTACGGCCGCTCCTCACATCCTCCTGACCTGCCTGGGGCCACCAAGTCTCTCTTCCTCAAGACCACCACTTAAGAGCAAGCCTCACCAGTTAATTCCTCACGATGCCTAGCAAGGTAGGAATGGGCATTCCCACTGCCCTGATGGGGAGAGTGAGGCTCGGAGAGGTATCGAGCTGTGTGTGCTCATGGTGCTGGGGAGTGCCTGATTCTGGCATCCATGTCCTTGTCCCACTCTCTCTCTTTCCTCTTGTTGGCTCATCCTCTTTGGGAGGCTGAGCGTGGGGTGCTGGTGGCCCATGCTGAGCAGTGAGTCACTCTCACTTTGTGTGTGTGTCATCTCCCCAGCTGCAGCTGGGAGCTGGGAGGAGGAGGTCTGTGTACACGAGCTTGAGGCAAGAACGGTGCTTTCCCCAGCGAGAAAGGAGGCTTTGGGCGACTCCTGCCTTCTGCATCCACACAGCTGCCGCACCTGACCAGTCCTACCTCCAGGATATTCCTGGAACACGTTTCTTCTTCACCAGGGCCGCCACCCTGGCCCAGGCCACCATCAATTCCTGCCTGGACTGTGGGGGCCTCTCGCCGGTTTCCCCGCTTCCCCTCCATCCACCTTCTGCAGGAGAGAAGCGGGTAGCTTCCAGACACGCTTTGAAGGTGGGATTGACGGCACTTGTGATGAAATGGACAAATGAATATATTTAGCTGCTGCCAACATGGACGTGCCTCCCTTTCCTACCTGAGCCCAGTTTTACGTCTTTTCACATAACCAGTTAGGTGTGAATGCCAGGCTCCTGGTGCACAAGGGCCTGGAGGCTGGGCCAAGCCCCCCTACCCCTCCGGTTGCCTCTGGAGGCCGTTTAAGAGGCAGCAAATCAGCAATTACGAGCAAAGATTCCACACTTTCTGCAACGACTAAAAAGCAAGGAAATAAAAAAGAGAGTCATTGTAGCTCAAAAGGTATTTAAGGGAGACGCCAACCAGATGCAATGTATGGACTTTGTCCCTTGATCTGAACCAACCACCCATCAAAATACATGTGGGAGACAACGGGGGAAACATGGGGTCTTAGAGTATATTACGGGTCGTTCACTTCTTGTAGGTGTGGAAATGGCGATTAAGTGAAAATGTGGTTATTTAAGAAAGAGTTCTTATCACAGAGCTACACTCTGAAGCATTTACGGATAAAGTGCCACAAGGGTATGATTCACAACAGAACAATCCAGCAGGGGGCAGGCGGGGAAGCGGGTTGGGGCAGAGCCGAAATGAGATCTTCAGAGGAAGCTGCCCCTTTCTCAAAAGAGAGACAGTCAGGCGCTGCTTAACGACCGGGATGCGTTCTGAGAAATGCGTCGTTGGGCGATTTCGTCGTTGTGCGAACATCCCAGAGCGCACTGACACAAACCCAGATGGCACAGCCCACTGCCCGCCTCGGCTCTGTGGTACTCATCTTACGGGACCACCGTCGTCTCTGAGGTCCATCGTTGACGGAAACGTAGGCATGTGGCGCATCACTATACTTCACACGATCACAGTAAAAGCAGTGCGTCTGGAAACTGGGCCAGCCCGTGGTTTACTGGTGCTGATCAGAACATGGCGGGACCTGCCAGTTGGCTCTCTGTAGGGCAGTGACCTTGTTGATTATTATAGTATTATCTTCTTTACTTTTGTGTATATGGCGGGGGGGAGTGGGGGGAGTGAGGGTTCGGGCCCAGCATGTCCCCAGCCCTGAAGAAACACCAGCTCAGATTATTGCTATTAGGTAATAGTTGAGAGTTCTCACGATTTTTTTACTTTTCATTTGTCTGAGCAGATCTGGACCCCCCACTTTTGTGGAGGAAGACACAGGACACCTGATTTTTTTTTAACAGATTTTTTTAGAGAGACTTCACATAGCATGCAATCCACCCCTTTAAAGTGTAGAGTTCCATGGGTTTTAGTGTATTCATGGAGTTATGCATCCATCACCACCATCAATTTTAGAACATTACCCCCAAACAGGGCACCTCTGCAAGGAAGGTTAGGGGGTGACTCTGAGCCCTCTTACGGCAGAAGGGGTGTGCGGGGCACGGGGGGCACCCTCTCCCACCAGCTCCTCTGGGTGGGGCCAACCGGCAGGTCCTGTGTGTTCTTCAGGGACCAGGGCACAGCGGCTGGCCCGGCTTCCAGACGCCCTGCCCTTACTGCAGTGATGGGAAATAAATCTTTAGAGAAAGGTGCCCGCAGACCTCAGCGCAGCTTCTCTAGATCAACGATAACCTGCCACAGTTTAATTTCCTCCTTTTTTCTCAAGAGGGAGGGAGAGAGAACCACTCCCTACACGGTGGGTGTGACAGCTGCTACGAGGCCCAGCAAGGGGCATTTAATGACGGGCCCCTGGCAGAGCGGGCAGTGAGGGAGAGGAATCCAGATGGCTTGGGCGTGTCTGGTTCAGCAACTGGGGAGCTGGTGGTGCCATTTACCAAAACGGGGGGAAGGAGGGGGTGCAGGTAGGAAAGGGGGAGAACCTGTAAATCCCACTTTCACCGAATTGTCGCCAGACTCGAACGAAATTTCGCAAACCTTTGGGATGAGGCTGAGCTGGGCTCAAATCCTCACTCCTGCCTTCAGGGCCACATGGCCTTGAGCAAGTCACACGGCCATCTGGGCCTCCTGGTCTGTAAGATGGGGCCATAAAACCTGACGGTTGGTTGTGAGGGTTGGAGGGGCTGAGGCCACAGTGCACCCGGCATGAGGCCGGGCACACAGTAGGACGTCCATGCATGTGGCCTTTACAATGAGGAAACTTAGTTCCCCTCTCGGCTGCAGGTCCTGGGGAAATTCCTGTGGGGGAGTACCTGTCGTGGGGGTGAGGGAGGCAGAGACCCCGGAAAGACCCTGGGAAAGGGCTCAAACAGGGAACTCAGCGTGTGGGGGTTTCCAGGCTGAGGGAGAAGGGAGATTCTGGAACACACCGCTCCCCCCTGCCTAAAACCCACCAGGCCTGCCCAGCATGGAGCTCACCCGGCCTGCTCCACCCCTCGGGCCCTCCTCCCACCACCTCTGCCCCTCGCAGCCCCCCTGGCCTCTTGGTTCCCAGCTCAAGCCTTTGCCCTGGCTGTTCCTCCGCCCCCCGCAATGCTTTTCCACCACTGGCTTCTTTGCATCCTGACCCCTCTCTAATGCAGCCCCCGCCTGCCCTCCCACTTAGTCTCCATCGCATCACTCGCGAGAGCATTGACCCCTCTCAGAAATTATATTACACCATCTATTAACGTATTTTCGTTTTCCCCGCCTCCCCGTCTAGAATGTCAGCCTGCGTGGGAGGCAAGGATCCTGTCTTCTGGTTCACACTCTGTCCCCAGGACCTGGCTTTGTGCATCCTGAATGGCCAGTGGACATGCCCGGGTGGGGCTGGACTGAGTGGGGCAGGGGCTTCCTGTGAGGAGGGCTCCTTGGGGACCCGGGGCCGGCCCTCGGGCTCCCAGCCCAGAAGGCAGGCGAGGCTCCTGGCCCAGAGACGGTCCCTCAGCAGCTCCAGGGTGGGGCTCAAAGGAAGGACAAGGGTCTTGGCTCCTGGAATGTGCTTTCCATGGGGCAGAGTCAGCACCCTTCCTGTCCCCAGGTCCACGGCTCTGGCCAGGGGACTCTCGGCTGGCTGGTGGCCAAGGGGTGCCCAGGGACCCTGAGCACAGGCTTCTCCCAGCGGGCCTGCCTCTGCTCAGGCAAGCCACCAGATCTGCGCCTGGGCCCTGCCTTTCCCTCTGCAGACCCAGGCCATGGCTAGGCCTGTTGGCTCTTTGCTAGAAGTCCTCCAGCCTGTCCACAGCTCTCCATCCCTGCCTCAGCGCACGTGGCTCAGAGGCTGCAGGAGCCTCTTCTTTGCTCCTCAGCCCCTCCGATCTGTTTCCCACAAGGCAGACACAGCCCCGCTTAAAATTGGAGTCCCATCTCCCCTGGATCACTGCCTGACCTCTCCAGCCTGCGGGATCTCTCATGTGCTCCCCTCTGGGCCTGCCTTGACCACTGGGCCTTTGCACATGCAGTTCCATCTGCCTGAAAAGATCTTTCTGCCTCTCTCTGCCCTGACAGTTGTTCTTTCTCAGCTTTCTGATCGGGCCTCAACTATCATTTCTTCCAGGAAATCTCAGGCCCCTGGCCAGGTGGCATCCCCCTGTGACACACTCTCATGGCACCATCTCCAGGTACATGATGGGGTCATTAGATCATGATTTGTTTAATGTCTGCTTCTCAGAGTCCGGGCCGGGGAGATCTGCTCATTCCTTTGCGCATTCACACGTTTGCCTGTAATAAGCATTTACTGAGAATCTGCTCTCGCGGGCTGCAAAGCTGACACAGACCCATTCCCGGCCCTCAGCGGTCTCACAGCCTGTTGGGGACCAGAGACCCTACAGTGAGACCTGGGCTGGGCTGGGGCGCACAGAGTAGGATATCAGGGAGGGCTTCCTGGGGCAGAGTACCCCAGGCCGTGGGAACAGCCTGTGCAAAGGCCCGGGGACGGGAGAAGATGGGAGGCGTCAGGGAACTGCTGTGGCTGACATGGCTGCAACTCAAGGAGGGAGGCAGGAGGCAGAGAACACAAGGCAGATGGAGATGCTGAGGCCCCAAGGGTCTGAGCAGGAACGCAGGACCTACAGCTGCCTTCCTGCCCCAGCTGCTCTCTCCCCTCTGGTCTCCCAGCCAGGACAGGTCAGGGCCTGCTGGGGACACGCTCACCAGTTCCAAGCCCTTCCCTCAGGGGCTAGAAGGCGTGGCAGGGGCTCAGGGCCGTGGGGGTGATCTTCCTGAGTGCACCAGGAGTCCAGGAGCCCCAGGAGGCACCAGTCTGTTCTGAAACGATTCTTGTTTTCTTGCACATCCCTCTCGGCCAGAGTTCTCACGAAGTCCTCAGTCTGCCCGTGCACCAAGCCCACGCTACAGATGGAGAAACTGAGGCTGGGAGAGGCGAGGCCTCCGAGCTGGGATGAGGCAGAGCCACACTTGAACACACAGCCCGTGTGACGTGGAGCCTGTTCCAGGCGAGGAAGTCGGGTTCGGGGCAAGGGCCCCTCCCGGAGCAGCGCAGGGCCTGTCAGGGCTCAGGGCGACCACCAGGGCATCAGCTCCAGGCACTCGGCACGAGGAGTGCGTCATCTCACCACGGCCTCGGACACATCAGCTCCGGTCACCCCATCAGCCTGTCCAGAGTTACAGGGGTCTCTGCCTGGAACTCCAGCACTAGCCCCCAGGACACCAGCTCGTGGCTCGGGATCCCCACAGATGGGAGGGAGCAGCTGGCAGAGGCACAGAGGGGCCTGGGGCTCTGAGCTTGGGCTGTGGCAGGAACGTGTCCTTTGCCCATCCCTCCTCCCACATGGGGAGGCCAGCAGGCAGGTTCCAGCTTAATTCCTGGCACTTCTTTCCCTTCTAGAAGCTTCTGCTTTCCTTTCTGGAAGCTTCTCCCTGCCTGGAGTGAGGTCCGAGGGGGCAGAGTCCTACCCGGACCCCTGGACCCAGTGCTCCATCCGCGGCCCCATCCCCAGACACAGTCTCAGAGCCAGCCCTGGGGACGCTGGCCAAGGTCTCCGGTCTTGCGTGAGGAATGAACCTGCTCATCCTGGGTTTGCTCTTTTCCCAGGATTTTCTCTCAATTATTTATTTTCCTCATTAATATTTTATATACTTTATAATATTTATATATTCATATATATTAAACAGATTTATAACAGATTTTATATTTATTATATATTAATACAATAGTATGTTAATCTGTTGCTCTATGTTATAGTATTACTGCATTTAATGTGATATGGTAATACTATAATTAGGATTTTGTTATTCTGTTAACCTCGACAGGAGAGTCTCTTAGACCCTAGCATTCGGTGGTACCGCCATCCAGGGCTTGACGTTCTCTGAAGTCAGAAGTTTTGGTTTCCACCCATTTGTAAAGGCTGCCTCTGAGCTTGAGTTGTTTTGGGAACAGCGCCCACGCGACAGGTCATGGGGAGGGTCGGATGAGGCACCTGGTACCCGAGATGGTCGGCTCCCAACACACACCGGGCTCTGTTATTCTGGCTCAGCAGCACTGTGTCTCTATGTGTTTCAAATTATTCCTTAAAATCAAGAGATCAAAAAGAATAAGGCATATCCATGTGTGGTGATAGGGAGTGAGTTTTGAGATATATTTTAAAATAAGAAGAGACAGCATGTATGGAATATTACCATCTGTGTTTTTAAAAACGGGGAGAGGGGCTGGCCCAGTGGCGCAGCAGTTAAATTTGCACGTTCCGCATTGGTGGCCTGGCGTTCACCGGTCCAGATCCCGGGGGTGGACACGGCACTGCTTGGCAAAAGCCATGCTGTGGTAGGTGTCCCACATATAAAGTAGAGGAAGATGGGCACGGATGTTAGCTCAGGGCCAGTCTTCCTCAGCAAAAAGAGGAGAATTGGCAGCAGATGTTAGCTCCGGGCTAATCTTCCTCAGGGGAAAAATAAATAAATAAAGGGGGATAGATCTATACCCATCGCTCCATCCTTCCGTCCCTCCACCCACCCACCTCTTTCCTGTGTTCCCACAGGATCTCTCTGAGAGGATGTCCTCCTGGATTGTCACCCCCTCCCCCTCCCCTCTCCTTTGTTTTCCTCCCTAGCACACACGCGGCATACGATGCATTTTAGTTCTTTATCAATTGTCCATCTCCTTCAGCAGAATGGAAGCCCCACGAGGGCAGGGACGTTTGCTGTGTTTGCACTGTGACTCCCGCCCCCAGAGCTGCACCGTCCAACGCGGCCACCACCAGTCACGTGTGGCAGCTGAGCCCTTGAAGTGGGGCTGGTCAGAACGGAGATATGACATGAGGGTCAAACACACGTGGGGTGTGGAAGACTTAGGGGTGTTATGGACTGAATCGTGTCTCCCCCGCCAAGTCCATCTGGTGAGGCCCTAACCCCCATTTCCTCAGGATGTGACTGTATTTGGGGACAGAGCCTTAAAAGAGGTGACTGAGGTGAAATGAGACCCTTCGGGTGGCCTTAACCCAATCCTACCGGTGTCCTTATAAGAAGAGAACAGGACACATGGAGAGAAACTGGGGGTGGCACACAGAGAAAGACGATGTGCGGACACGGCGAGAAGGCGGCCGTCGGAGAGCCACGGAGAGAGGCCTCGGAAGAAGCCAGCCCTGCCAGCACCTCAACCTCGGGCTCCTGGCCTCCGGAACCATGAGAAAATCAATTTCTATCTTTTCAGCCGCCTGGGCTGTGGTCTTATGGCAGCCCGAGCTTTCACGACAACTAACGCAGACTAATGCAGACTGATAGGGTATGAGCAAAATGTAAAATATCTCACTAATAATTGTTAGAAATATATTATGAAAATGAACATCACCTGCTCCTTCCTACATTTTTAATGTGGCTTCCGGAAAATTCACAATTTCACATGCGGCTCTCATCTGTGGCTCGCATTGTGTTCCTGTTGGACTCGGAGCCCAGCACGGTCCATGACACGTGGCAGGTGCTCAACAAACTTCTGTGGAATAAATGACATAAATAGTTGTCTCCGGCAAGTGACTGGAGGACAGGAGAGAGAGGAAGACTGGCTTTTCCCTGTGTTCCTTTGATTTTACCAGGAGCAAGTGTCTTCTTAAAAAGAAAAAAGGAAGTCTAAAATAAAATTCAATAAAACCCATCCATTGTGATAACGTAATATATGAAGACAAAATGAGGGTCACGCTCCATACTTAAAAGACACCATCCACAGGGATGGACATAATAGCCAGCCACCAGGGCCGTCAGATGGAGGAGCGTGTCGGCCAGGAACAGCCAGAAACCTCTGAGTCTCGGATCACAGGGGAGGCTCGCCCCCACCTCCAGGCTCAGAGGGAGCAGCCCCCTCCCCAGGGTGACACAGACACGGAGCTGGGCTCAGGCACATCCCTCAGTGACAATGACCTAAGTCCCCCCCCACCTTTTTCCTGATTCTCCTGCCTGCTTCTGGGGTTTGCTTTGTCCATCTGTAAAATGGGCACACGGGGCACACTCCATTTATTTTTTAACTTTTTGCTATGCAAAATTTCAAACAGACACAAAAACACAGAGAATAGTAAAGGGAGCTTCCACACACCGCCCGCTCCCCTCAACAACCATCAGTTCACGGCCAGTCATTTTGTCTCACAAGCACCGCCCCCCCCCCCCATTATTTTAAAGCAAATCCGCAACAGCATATCCTTTCATCTGTAAATAGCTCAATATGTTTCTCTAAAAGATAAAGCCTCTTTTTCAAAACAATACCACTATCACACGAAATAAACGTGAACGATCATAGCATAATATCGTCTAGGATGTCCTCGTGTTCACGTTTCCCAAATATCAACTTAAAAACAAAACATTTAATATGTTCAAATCAGGATCCAAACAACGTCTACACATTGAAAGGGGTTATAAGTTTCTTAAATCTCTTTGAATGTAGACTCCACTCTAGTAGGTTCCTCTACCCGCCCCCCCGCCCCGCCCATCTCTCTCCCTCCTGCCACGATCCACTGTGTGAGTTATCTATTTGCTGCATAGTGAATTGCCACAAAACTTTGTGGCTTAAAACGACAAACATTGATTATTCCACAGTTTTCATGGGACAGAGATCTGGGAGTGACTTCCTCCAGCTCGGGGTCTCTCACAGGCTGCAGTCCAGGTGTCAGCAGGGCTGTGGTCTCACCTGCAGGCTTGAGTGGGGAAAGGTCTGCTTCCAGGCTCGCTCAGTAGGTGTTGGCAGCCTTCAGTTCCCTGCCGTGGGGGCCCCTCCAACATGGCAGCTCACAACGTGGCAGCTTATTTCATCAGAGCGAGCCAAAGGGAGAGAGCAAGAGAATGACCTCTGAGTCTCACTCGTGTGTGTTGCTGCGGAAACACAGCAACTCACTGGGCTCCACCTGCAGAGTTCCTGATTCAGTGGGTTTGGGGTGGGCCCAAGAAGACGCATTTCTAACAAGCTCCCGGGTGACGCCAGGGACCCCACATTGAGAACTCCTGAATTAGAGGGGACCCCTCTCCATTTTTTATTTCTTCATTGCATTTTATCTGTTGATGGGTCATGGTTAAGAATTCCCAGGTTAGGACACTGATCTTCAACCCTGGCTGCAAATTAAGAATGACTTGACGAGCTTTAAAAATCCACATGCCTAGAGGCCCCTTTAAGACCTAATGAATCCGAAAATGGGGTGGGGGTTTCTGGAGCTGTGGTTTTACAGCTGTTCCTGTGGTTCCCACGTGCAGCCAGGGTTGAGAACCCCTGGGCCAGGAGGGCGGGGACTGGCCCTGGGTAAGTCCCTCTAATTAACCACACTGAGAGCGGCAACTGGTGTTTATTGGAGGGGGAACTAACGTGACACACCCTGCACTAAATGCTCCATGTGTATCTTCTCATCTCAGTTCACAACGGCCCTGTGAGGTAGGTGCCACGACTCATGACCCCCATCTCACAGATGAGGAAACTGAGGCTCAGCCAGAAGGGACTTGCCCGAGGTCACCCAGTGTGGTGATTCTCAAATCCATCCATGTAATTCTTTGACCCTCTTCCCTTCAAAAAGTGGGGCCTCACCTTGAGTGTGGGCTGGACTCAGTGACCCACTTCTAATGAATAGAATGTGATAGGAGTGATAGAGGCTGACCTCTGGGACTAGGTCATAAAAGGCACCCTTCTTGCTCTCCATCTGGTGTCACTCATGCTGGGGAAGCCAGCCGCCACGTTGTGAGGGCGCTCAAGCAGCCCTGCAGAGAAGCCCTCACAGTGAGGGGCTGAGGCCTCCTGCCTACAGCCACGTGAGCGAGCCACGGGGCAGGTGTCCTCCAGCCTGTCCCGCCCTCCTGGGACTGTACCTCTGGCTGGCATCTTATCTGCAACTGCAGGAGGGACCCAGCTGGGCTGCTGCTATATTCCTGGCCCACAGACTCTATGAGAAAATCATGCTAAGTGTTGCGGTCATTTGTTACTCAGTGATAGATGACCAATACACCCCATAAGTCAAACTCGGGTCTGGGTGATTCCAGGGGCTCCAGTCTTATCCCCGCCCCTCAGTCAGGGCCTCCCAACAGGCAAGGAGACATGAGCTTTGTATGGTTTTGGGAATGGGTGTGCTTAAGCCCCCACCCCACCCATGGGCAGACCTGGGAGCCGTCTGCCCCTCAGCTGAGCCCCAGCCTGGCCGCAGACTGACCCTGGGAGGTCTCCTCCTGGCAGGGCCCAGCAGCCCCCAGTCTTGCTGGGAGACTAGACTGTAGGCACCATGGCTGTGGGGACATGACTGTCCTGCTCACAACTGCAGCTTGCTGGGGTTCAATCAACAGCTGTTCCGTGAATAATCACCTTTAACCAGCTTTTCTGGGGGGACACGTTGGCTTATTAGAAGCCCTTTTTGCAGGGCTTCTAATACACTGGGGCCCTGTGTCCCCCAGGAGGCTGTGAACTCCCTCAGGAGTCGTACCATCTCCACATCTCGGCAGGGCCTGGGGGACCGTCGCTGAAGAGCAAATCTACAATCAGTGACTCTGGGGATCAAGCCCAGCTGTGCGCTACCCGGGCCTCCTGTGTAGATCGTTTCTAAACCGTATTCCCATTTTCCAGATCAGGACAATGAGGCTCTGCGGAGGTAACTGGGAAGTGGCAGAGCTGGGCTCAGAGGCGGCTCGAGCTGGAGGCTCCGTCCCCCTCGGCGGAAAGCCCCCAGCCCTCAGGTCTAGACAACAGGGTTGTTTGTGCTCAGGCTCAACTGTGGATAAAAGTCCCTAAGAGCCGGGCCTTGGGAATAATTCCTGCCTGACCCCTGAGCGACCCCGGGCCCGGGATGGTGGCTGTGAATAATGAATGACGCTGGGGGACACTGTGGCCAGTGCTTCATCTCCACCGTAGCCGCCAGCTGCCTGCAGAGGGGACAATGGATGGGCTTCCCCACCAGGGGCCCTGCACTCCCTCCCTTCCCAGCCTCTCACCAGCCTCAGAGTCAAAGGCAGGGGCCACAGGGGAATTGGGGATCAACCCCACTGCCTACCACTCCCCCATTTCAACCTCTAGACCCTTCCTCCCGGAGAAGCAGCCATGTCTCTCCTGGGGCCCAGGGACTGGATTCTGGAGCATGGAGGATGCAGGGAGGGAAGGGAAATGGCTCTGATGTGTGGTGGTGACGGATGAGGGCTGTGCAGCCAGAGAGCCAGGGCTCAAGTCCTCTGATGCTTGCTAGCTCTGTGCCTGGGAGGACTTACTCATCCTCTGGAGACTCAGTTTCCTCATCTGGAAAGTGTGGAAAATACCATCTACCTCATGGAGTTTCCAGGGCTTCAGTGAGTTCATAACACATGGAAAGTGCTTGGTGAGTTACCCGGCAAGCAGTAAGTGGTCAAGAAACGCCAGTGAGTAGGGCCAGCCCTGTGGCGCAGTGGTTAAGTTTGCATGCTCTGCTTCAGCGGCCTGGGGTTCGTCAGTTCGGATCCCGGGTGCGGACATGGCACCACTTGGCAAGCCATGCTGTGGCAGGTGTCCCACATATAAAGTAGAGGAAGATGGGCAAGGATGTTAGCTCAGAGCCAGTCTTCCTCAGCAAAAAAAAAAGAGGAGGATTGGCAGCAGATGTTAGCTCAGGGCTAATCTTCCACAAACAAAAAAGAAGAAGAAGAAATGCTAGTTAGTGTTCTTACACTGTGTGCTGGACAAGGTGGGACATATTCTACATACTCTTCATGGCAACCAAGGGCAATATCCACTATAATCCCCATTTTACAGGTGAGGAAACTGAGGCTCACAGAGATGAAAGGTAAGAGCTCACAGGCAGTCCATGGGAGGAGCAGAATTTGAACTCAAAGTCCAGTGAGCAATTCCCAGGACACTCCAGAGTCCCAGTCAAATATCCCGTCCCACTGTCCCCCAAAAACACTTGTCACCCTACAAAAGCCCCTAAGATGATAAGATCAACCCCTCCTCACACAAAAATCAACTCCAGAATCAGGATTTAAGTGCCCCAAACAAACAAAACCACTTTAAAATCCTGAGTGGAGGTTATAGGTAAATATCTTTTATACCTGAGTGTTGGGGAAGATGATAGATTGTGAACTTCAATGTCAAAAACAAAGCTTCAGAACCTTAGTGGAAAATATAGGTGACTATATTTTAGACCTTAGGGTTGAGAAAGATGTTCAGCACCATTAGTGATCAAGGAAATACAAATTAAGATGTCAACTGGCAACAATTTTACAGTCGATTGGCAAACATTTTAAAATCTAAGAACACCAAATGGCAGAGAGGACATGGATCATACAGAAAGGGTGTGGGTCGCACAGAGAGGGTGTGGATCGCACAGAGAGGGCATGGTGGGAGGCAATTAGGTCAGTCACTTTCAAAAGCAGCTGGCGATCATCTCCTAAGGTTGAATATTTGCATAGTCTGAGTCCCAGTGACTCCTCTTCTAGGTAATCGTCCTAGAGAAACTCCTGCAAGCGTGCACCAAGAACCAGTTATGAGAATGTTCAAACAGCACTTCCAACTAGCAGACGCCTAGAGACCACCAAAAGGCCAGCCCCAGCAGAGCAGATGGATCAGTGGTGGCACCCTGACCTGGTGGAAGATGACACAGCAGGTAAAAATGAGTGAACTACAAGATGGGTTAATCTTAGCCATATACTATTACACGAGGAAATTAAGCCCCAGAAGATTCATGCAGCATGATGCCCTTTTTTCATTGTCTGGACTCCCTTTGCTTTGGGTTGAATTGTGTCTCCAAAGAGATATACTGAAGTCCTCATCCCCAGGACCTGTAAATGTGACCTTATTTGGAAATAGGGTCTTTGCAGATGCATCAGTAAAGTTTAAGTGAGATCATATTGGGTTAGGGTGGGCACTAAATCCAATGACTAGTATCATTACGAGAAGAGGAAGAAATCCTAGCCATAGCAATTAGGTAAGAAAAAGAAATAAAAAGCATCCAAATCAGAAAGGAAGAAGTCAAATTCTCTCTGTTTGCAGATGACATGAGTTTAGAATAGAAAACCCTAAAGACTACATCAAAAAGCTGTTAGAACTAATAAATGAATTCAGTAAAGTTGCAGGATACAAAATCAACATACAAAAATCATTTGTGTTTCTATCCACCAATAACAAACTATTTGAAAGAGAAAGTAGGAAAGCAATCCCATTTACAACAGCACCTAAACGATAAACTACTTAGGAATAAACTTAACCAAAGAGCTGAAAGCCCTGTATACTGAAAACTCGACGACATTGATGAAAGAAACTGAAGAAGACACAAATAAATGGGAGGCTATCCTGTGTTCTTGGATTGGAAGAATTAATATTGTGAAAATGTCCATACTACCCAAAGCAATCCACAGATTCAATGCAATCCCTATCAAGATTCCAACGGCATTTTTCAGAGAGAGAGAAAAAAACTATCCTAAAATTTGCATGGAACTACAAGTGACCCCAAATAGCCAAAGCAATCTTGAGAAAGAAGAACAAAGCTGGAGGTATCACACTTCCTGATTTCAAGCTATATTACAAAACTATAGTAATCAAAATAGTATGGTACTGGCATAAAAACAGGTGCATAGACCAGTGGAACAGAATAGAGAGCCCAGACACAAACCCACACATATGTGGTCAACCAATTTCTGACGAGGGTGACAAGAACACACAATGGGTAAAGGACAGTCCCTTCAATAGATGGTGTCGGGAAAACTAGACAGCCACACGCAAAAGGATGAAACTGGACCCTTGTCTTACACCACTCACAAAAATTAACTGGAAATGGATCAAAGACTTAAATATGAGACCTGAAACTATAAAGCTCCCAGAAGAAAACAGGGGAAAAGATCCTTGACATTGGTCTTGGCAATGATTTCTTGGATAAGACACCAAAAGCACAGGCAACAAAAGCTAAAATAAGCAATGGGACTATATCAAACGAAAGAGCTTCTGCACAGCAGAGGCAACACTCTACAAATTGAAAAGGCAAGCTACAGAATGGGAGAAAATATCCACAAACAATGTACCTGATATGGGGCCAATATCCAAAATATATAAAGGACTCACACAACGCAATGGCAAAAAAGCAAATAATCCAATTAAAAATGGGCAAAGGACCTGAATAGACATTTTTTCCAAAGAAGACATTCAAATGGCCAATAGGTATAACAACGGAATATTATCCAGCCAAAAAAAAAAAAATGGAAATCCTGACATTTGCGACAACATGAATAAACATGGAGGGCACTGTGCTAAGTGGAATAAGCCAGACAAATACTGTATGGTTATCACTCATACGTGGAAAGAGAGAGAGAGAGAGAAACGAAGCAAGCGAGCGAGTTGACATCATAGAAACAGAAAATGGAGTGGTGGTTCCCAGGGGCTGGGAGGGGCAGGAAATGAGGAAATGTAGGTCAAAGGTACAAACTTCCAGTTATAGGAAGAATCAGTTCCGGGGATCTAACACGCAGCATGGTGACTGTAGAGAATAATTTGGTATTGTATACTTGAAAGTTGCTGAGAGTAGATCTTAAGCATTCTCACCACGCGCGCGACACACACACACACACACACACAAAGCTATGTGAGGTGAGGGAGGTGTTAATCACCTTGATGTGGGTAATCATCCCATAACATGTATGTATATCAAATCATCATGTTGGACGCTTTAAACATATGCAATCATATTGTCAATTATTCCTCCATAATGTTGGGAATAACGTCTTCCTCAGTGGATTCCTCAACAATGTTGGGAATGCCCGGAAACGCTCCATATACATCCCAAGCCCCAAGAAAGGAGAAGCAAGGAGCGCAGTAACTCCAGGGCCGTTGCTCTCATTTCCCAGCAAGTAAAGTGATGCTCAAGGTGCCGCCACAAAGGCGTTGACCTCACATGGAGCAAGAAATGCCTGATGTCCGAGCCGGATTTTGAAAAGGGAGAGGCACATGAGATCTAACCGCGACGATTCCTTGGCTACTTCAAAGCATTTCAGAAGGTTCATCTGTGTTTTATAGACGACAGTAAAGCCACGGACTGCGTGGACCATGAAAAGCTCTGGGCTGCTCTGAAAGAAATGGGCGTGCGCAGCGCTTGACTGTCCTGACGCGTAACCTGTGTTGTGGACAAGAAGCCACTGTCGGGATGGAAAATGGAGACAGAATGGTTTCCTACAGGCAAAGGTGCCAGACAAGGGTGCATTTCATCTCCCCATCCGTTTAATCTGTACGCAGAACATGTCATGCAAAAAACTGGGCTAGACTCAGAGCAAGGAGGAGCAAAAACCGGTGGAAGAAATATCAACAATCTGAGATACGCAGATGACACCATCTTAGCGGCAGAAAGCAGCAGCGACTTGAAACAACGACTTCTGACGAAAGTGAAAGAAGAAAGTGGCAAAGCAGCCTGCATTTGAATGCCGAGAAGAGAAAAATCATGACTAGAGAAGAAAGGCATCACTTTAACGTGGACAGCAAAGACACTGAAATAGTTAAAGATTTTGTCGACCTTGGTTCAGTCATCAATTTAAACGGAGACTGCAGCCAAGACATCAAGAGAAGACCGAGAGTAGGAAGGGCAGCAAGGACAGAATTAGGAAACATCCTCAAGCGTAAGGAAGTCTCGTTACAGACTAAGGCCAAGATTGTCCACATCCTCGTCTGCCCAGTTACTAGGTACAGGTGCAAAAGCTGGACAGTGAAGAGGACTGATGGGACAAAGCGACTCCTCTGACCGCTGGTGTTGTGAGAAAGCTCTGCGGATGCCCCGGACCGCCAGAAAGATGACAAGTGGGTCCCACAGCAAATTAAGCCTGAACTATGGCTGGAGGCAAAAATAAGAAAACAGAGGCTGTCCCACTTTGGGCACAGCATGAGAAGGCAGGATTCTCTGGAAAAGACAGTCAGGCTGGGAAAAGGAGAAGGCAGCGGGAAAAAAGGAAGCCCCATTATGTGATGGATGGACTCCTTAAAGGAAGCCACGGGCATGAGTCCACGGGAGCTGAGGACAGGACACTGTGGACGTCACTCTTTCACAGGGTCGCCAGGAGTTGGGTGTCGACTTGACCGCGTGTAGCAAAAAATGTTGGGAGAAAAGAAAAAAAGAAGAGGCGATGACACACAGCACGTGAAGACAGCGACAGAGATTGGAGAGATGCACCTACAAGCCAAGGATTGCTGGCGACCACCCGAAGCTTGGTGGGAGGCCCGGACCGGATCCCGTCCTAGAGCCTTCAGACGGAACACGGCTCCACCGACGCTTGGTTTTGGACTTCCAGCCTCCGGAACTGACACTGAAAAACACAAATAAAAGAGTTCCCTGGCCAGCGCCGGCTCATCGCCTGCCGGCTTCCACGCCTGTGAGGTTCTCTGGCGCCAGGACTGGGCAGCATCTGTCCCCACGGCTGGCACCCCTTCTCAGAGAGGCCCCCGCCCCGGGATCCCACACTCCCCTTTTCTTCTCTTTCCCTTTTCCATAGCACGTACACCGTCCGACATGCCACATCTCGCACTTGCTTCTGTGTTTAGGGTCCGTCTTCCTCCAGGAGAATGTAACCCCTGTGAGGGCTGAGTTTTGCCTGTCTGTTCTCCAGCCCCAAGCACACTACTTGGCACAGAGTAGGTGCTCAGTAAAGACTGGTTGAATGAATGAAAAACTGAGTGAATGAATGACGGATTTAGTGAATGGATGATTGACGGGCTCCAGGGCTCAGTGTGTGTTTGGGAGTGGGGATATTGCAGACAGAAATGCAGGGCAGACTGGGGGTGGGGAGCACCTCAGGCTAGGCCAGCCGTCCCCCCTCCCTTAGTCTGCTCCTCATCACACTGACCCCGCGGACCCCAGCAATAAAGACCAGAGCCGACCCAGGCCCCACTCAACCCATGACAACCCAGATGGAGCCCGTGGGATGTCTCATCTCCTGGCTGGGGGCTCTGCTGGGCCCTGCAGCAAGAGGACTGCGCGGTGCTGGGCTGCGAGCAGCTGTCTGGCTCACGTCCAGCAGGTGCCCCACTTCAGCCACCTGTCTGCCACTGCCCCACTGCTTCCCTCTCCCCATACCACCTCTGCAGTTACGTCCATTATACTTTGCTTTAAGTTAACTCACTTTTTTCCCCCCTAAATAGATTGACTTAAAAAGGAATGGATATGTCACTACCATAAATGGAAAAGCAAGACGTGTGCCCCAAATAGAAGATAATTGTAAACATAAATACACAGAAAACCACATGCTGTTCAATTCTAGCTCAAGTGTGGGTTGCTCAAGATTCTGAGCCCGAGGTTGGCTCGCTCCTGGTTGTAAGGGTGCTGAGCCAGTGTTAACGCTGCATAACAGCAAGTGAGGCTTTCTGCCCTTGAAGGAGAATTGCTGTGTGATTCATTGCTGGGTGACGCCCTCTCTGTGTTCCCCCCTTAACCACACCCTGCAGAACTCACTGGTGGGTCACCTCTCATCCTTTGGGGAACCCTCATCTGGCCAAGCAGTTTTCATTTCCTTTTCAGGCCTGGAACCCTTACGGGGATGCTCCAGGAGCCGACGCTTGCCCAGCCTGGTGGCCGTGAGCTGGGCAGGGAGGCCCAGCTGGAGTCTCCCCTGAGGCTTCTCTACTCCCCAGCAAGCCCCTCCCTTGTCCCAGCGCCTCCAGCACCCCAAAGGAAGCAGGCACGGGGCCAGCCTGGCACAGGGCAGGCCCAGCTGGGCCCCGGCAAGCCCCAGGGAGCCAGGGTGAGCTCATCCCTCACCCTTAATTATCTTCGTGACTAATGAGCATCTGAGAAGCTCCATGCCATGGACAGGGAGGACCCCGGGGACAGTAGGGGGCAGGGAGCTTCTACAGGCCAGATGTTACCATGGAGGGAGGTGGCAGGAGCCTGAGAGAGGAAATGGGCTTGGGGAGGGGAGCCATACTTCCTGCCTCTTCTTTGTAGGGGAGAAAGCCGGGGCGAGGGCAGGCACCTAGGGTCGAGGTAAAGCACAGCAGTCTGCAGCCTTCCATGTGGCTCAGATCCGGGCTCGGTGCCCACCACCTGTGTGACCTTCAGCAAGTGCCTCAGCTCCTCAGTGCTCAAAGCGTGGGCGCGAAACCACCGGCACCACCCCGTAGCGTGTGAGAAATGCAGACTCTCAAGCCTAGACCTACTGAGACGGAATCTGCATTTTAACAAGACCCCCAGGTGATTTCTGTGCACATGTCCCGCTCTGTGCCTCCGTTTACCCACCTGGAAAATGGGGAGTAAAATGAGTTTATGCATATGTACTGCTTAAAACACTGCTCACTGCTGTTACTGTTATTGTTATTGTTATTATTGAAGCAGTTCACTCTGGGCAGGATGATGGTCGGACCCAGCAGGGCTACACCCAGCCCCCCACCTCTCAGCACCCGGAGGTGGGTTTCATGGGACCCACTAGGAAGATGAGGAGCCTGTGCACAGAGAGGTGCAGTGACTTGCCCAAGATCCAAATGCGGAAGGCCAAGTTCACTCCTATACCTGTCCGACCCGATTACTAACGTGAACAGTGAGTGGGTGGGAGGGCTTTCTCTGCACCGAGCACTTGATGGGGTCACAACCAGCCGGTGAGGTTGACCTTACTGTCACCCCCATTTTTCACATGACAAAACTGAGGGACAGAGAAGTTAGGCTGCTTTTCTGAAGCTACCCAGCAGCAAAGGCTGCATTTTAACTCTGCAACCTGACTCTCAACTTCTATATCGTGCTGCATTCTCCAGCACCATTTCTTTCTCCCAGAATCTTTTCCCCAGAGTGTCCCTGCCTCGCCTGTCACTGCTTGGCCAGCCCTGGCCCTGGGGCTCCGAGCATGCTCCCCCTACGTCCTCCCCATTAATGAGGTCTTTGTGGAACTTGAGGCTGGGACCGCAGAGGCCACTGGAACTGGCTCTGTGGGACGAAGCTGCTTCCTCGGGCTCCGGGGTCCCAGGTGCAGCTGACGGGGCAGGAGCCTTTGAGGGCAGTGCTGGGCAGACTCAGGAGCAGGAGCCATTCTGAGTCCCTCGGCTCTGGCGTCCAGGGCAGCTGGCCTGAAGCTGGGCTTCCCTCTGCCTCTGTGTCCCCCATTCTTGCTTGACCCCTTGTTCACTGCAGAGTCTGGCCTCTTGGCTGGGCTGCAGCGGGGCCAGGCCTGGAGCCCTGCAGTGTGATCACTCACTCATTCCTTCATTCAACATACATGCCCATAGCATCTACTGCGTGCCAGGTGCTTTTCTGCAGACACGGCAATGAACAGAACAGACCAAGTCCTGAGAGAGACAGACCAAAAGTTAACCACGCACCCCGAAAATGTGCAATTCCACAAATGTGCAATTCCACAATGCCCAGGAGGGAGAATGACAGAGGGGACCGCTCCTGGGTGGAGGTCAGGCAGGGCCCTCCCCAGGAAGGACACTGAAGGCGAGATGGGAAGGATGAAGTGCAAGAATGTTTCGGCTGGAACAGCCCGGGCAGAGGCCCAGGGGTGGGAAACAGCTTGGTGCATCTGAGGCAGCAAAGACACCAGCCAGGCTGGAGCGGAGGAGTGAGCAGAGCCTGGCCACACCGCCCTGTGAGCTGGGCTTCCATCTTCTCCCAGAGGGTCTGCTTGAGGCTGGAAAGACGTTTCCAGCCGACAAGCCCCCCAGCTCCCAGGATGAGGGGCTCCACTGCCCCCTCCTGCCTTCCAAGCCAGAGGAGGTGGGCCAGGGTACTTGGGCCATAGAGGCCTTGAAGGACCCACCCTGGCCCCGTCTTGGGGGCCCCAGCTGGCCACAAGGAGGTGTCCTCTGGCTGGACTGCCTTCTTGGGTGGACCAGTGGAGACTGCTGTACCAACAGCCTCCTCGGTGTCCCCAGACAGGCAGGTCTGGCCCCAAATCCTGCCTGCATCACAAGCCGGCTGTGGAACATCAGCCCTTTGGAGCCACGGGTCCCTCCTCTCTAAAATGGGATGGTTCTTCCTTTCCAGGTCGCCTGGAGAAAAGGTGTCGAGACGTTGGAACGGGGCGTGGCAGTCGATGGGCGCCCATTCACGGGGTTATTACGTTGAATAACCGTGATGACAAGCGACCGAGGGGCTGCAGACTCCCCGCAGCCGCAGCCCGCAGCCCGCAGCGGTGAGCGCTCCGTGATCGCGGCGCCCCGTTTGTCCTTTCGCGGCCGTTCCCGCAGCGGTGGGCGTCCGCGCACGTGGTGTTGCTCCATCAACGCTGAATGAATGAAGGAAGGAAGGAAGGAACGAGTGAAGGACCGGCTCGCTCCCCGAGCAAGGACCTCCAACTCGGGGGGCCCGCCCCTCTCCTGCCTCTGCAGGGGATTCCGCCGCTCCCCGCTTCCAGGCAGCACTCTTCCCTGCCGCGTGCCTCAGTTTCCCCCTCTGCACTGAGGACGGCAAGGCGGGCGGCCTCCGGGGGTGGGAGGCAGGGCTCCGGGCGCGGGCCCCGCACCCACGGCGCCCAATCCGCGCGCGCCAGCCCGGCCCGCCCCCCGCCCCCGGCGCCGCCGGCCGCGCCAGCCCCCTCCCACCCGGCTCCCCGGGCCCGCGCGCACGTGACCCGCCGCGCGCCCCGCCCCGCCGCCCCGGCGCGGGCTCCCACTGGCCTCGCCCGAGGCCCCGCCCCCGCAGGGGCGGAGCCGGGGCCGCCCCGCCCGCCGCAGAGCGGGGCTCCTGCGTCCCGACGGTGCGCGGCGGCCGGACCGGGCTGGCGCGCGGGCGGAGCCGGGCCCGCGGGGCTGCTGCGGGCGATCGGGCCGGGCTGCGGGCGGCGCCATGGTGAGCGGGGGCGGGCGGCCGGGCGCTCGGGCGGCCGGGGCCGCGGGACGGGAAGGGGCGGCCCCGGATGCGGGGGGCGCGCGGGGCTGCTCGGCCGCGGGCGGGGGTCTCCGCGGCGGGGGAGGGGCCGCCGGGGCGGGGGCGCGGCTTCGGGGGGAGGGTCTGTTCCGGGGGGCCGCGCCCGCGGGCGGGGGTTCTTTGTCCGCTGCGCTGCGGCGAGATCGGGACAAAGGAGGCGGCGGGGGGCGGCGGCCGCTGCGCGGAGAGGGGGGTGTCCCCCCAGCCGATGATGCTCCCACCGCGGCCCGCGGTTCCGCGCCCCGGGCCGGCCGCCGGGCTCGTGGGGACACTTCGGGATTTTTAAAAATAATGGAGGGGGCGGGGGTCCTGGCAGGCCCCGGGTGATCAGGAGGGCGCCCGGGCGGTAGGGGTGGGAGTCCTGGCAACGTCTGGCGCCCCTTTCGCAGGTGGGGAAACTGAGGACGAGCCGCAGCGTTCGGTGCTGGGTTCCGTCGGCGGTGACTGCGCGGCATGGGCATGACTGGGTCTCGTGGTCCCCCGTCCTCCCGCCCTGGGCAGGCGACTGGAGTTGCCTCTCCAGCTGTCGCTCCCCGTCCAGCTGTCGACCCCCGGGCCAAGCCCCCTCCTCCCTCCAGGCTCGCTTAGCTCCTGAGCAGCGTGGGGGAGACGACAGCGTCGCCTGGCGGGGTGAAATGAGACGGTGCGTGGAGCGCGCCTGGCACCGCGCCTGCACGTCGCCCGCGCTCAGCACGCGGGAGCTGCCCGGGCGCTTGTCATCCCTGTGTCCCCAGCATCGAGTCCTCGGCCCCGGCCACCCAGCCTGCCCTGGGTGGGGGGGGGGCGGGGGGGACAGAGTGCAATTCATCTGGTCCCTCAGGCACGGGAGTGGGGAGGTGGGAGTCAAGAATATGACATTTTAGTGTCGAGGTTGAAATCTGGGATTCTGGATCCAGGCTGCCTGGGTTTGAATCCCTGCGCAACTACTCTTGAGCTGTGTGACCTTGGGTAATTGACTTAACTTCTCTGAGCCCCAGATTCTGTGTCTGCAGAGTGGGCGTGGTAATAACTCAACTCGAGGGTGTTTTGAGGCCGAAAGGAGCTGATGTGTGTGAAGTGTTTAGCTCAGAGGCTGGCACATAGTAATCATCGCCAACTTTCGTCAGGCATCTCCTGTTATTACCAAACTTGTTTGGCCAAGTGGGCTGACCCTGGGGCAGCCTGTGTGAATGCCCAGTGGCTGATTCACAGGGTAGGGGCATGAGCCTCAGGCCTGGGCCCCAGGAGAGCTGCACTGACCTTGGGGCATTCCCCGGGCAAGCCCGAGCCAGCTTCCTCTTGTGCACAGGGGAACCTAGGGGGTTCTGGGGCGAGTTTCCTCTTCAGGAGGGGGGGGGTGAGATGGGTGGGGGCTGGAGGAGGAGGTGACATTGGCCGCAGAGCTGGGCACAGCCCCGTGATTGTTCGTCAGCCCTCGGCATCCCCGCTGTGCCTGGTCCTGGCTTTTGGATGGCAGGGACCTTGGGTGATGCGTCCTCGGTCCCAGTGTCTGCTTGGACCTGGCCCAGAGCAGACATTCGTCTGTGCCCTGGTCGTGCCCAGTAGTGCCCCGTCGTGCCTACAATCTTACGTTCCTAATCAGAGACCGGGCAGTGCATGTTTTCGTTTGTGAACTGGGGTCCCCGAAAGAGGCGGACCCTGGTTCGTTGGCACACTCTGCAGATGGCCTTGTTGGGGGAGGGGGCCTGGCTTAACCCCTAAGGGCAGTGCTGGAAGTCCCTGGCCTGGTAAGCGGGGCAGCCCCAGAAGGTGGAGGCTGCAGGGCAGCAGTGGCGAGCTGGCGTCCAGCTGGGCCAGGTGACACTCGTGATATGCCCAGTTAAGCGAGAAGAAGGTGGCAGCGTGTCCCTGCCCAGGCTCGGTGCCCTCCTGGGAGGCAGGTCCCTGGTGGGGGTGAGGGGATCCCGAGGGCTCACTGTCCTCCCTGTGGCACCCAGCAGGCCATGGTGCCTGGTGACAGGCAAACCTGGTGGCCCTGTGGCCCTTCCATTTTCACGTTTCTTATCACTTCTCCTCCTTCCCACGGCCTGGCTGGGGAGATCAGGGCCTCATTCCCATTTTGCACACTGGGAAATCGAGGCCGCTTGCTTGGCTGGGTCACAGCAGCTCACAGGAGCTGGTGGAGGGGTGGGCTGGGCGAAGAGGGGGACCCAGATGTGCCCTGCTGCGAACGGTGGCCCCCTTGGGCCTTGAGTGTGTGGTGTGACCTGTGAAGGGGGGTTAAGGCTTAGTTTGGGGGTCCCATGAAGAGGCAGGGGTGACTGGAACCCCGTCTTACATTAGGGAAGACCTAAGCTGTGGGCCTCAGGGACAGCAGGATGGTGGGAGATGCCTGCTCTCAGCTGGCTGGTGGCTGGGACTGGGACTGGCCTTTGGAACACATTGCTGGGCAGTTCAAAGGGGTGGCCTCTGCAGATGGCGAGGCTGGGCTTCAGAGCTGGTTTTTCCAGGAGCAGTGGTTGAGGCCCGAGGGTTGGGCCACTTTTGGCCCAGGGAGGCAGGACCGAGGGCCCTCAGAGCAGGAGGGGGCAGCGATGGGGGAGGACTGGCCCTGGATGTTTGGGGGTCCAAATGGCCTTGGCCTCCAGTGCCAGCCTTTGTCCTGACTGAGGGAGCAGGCAAGGAGATGCTCCAGAGGTGGTGGGGGAGAGTGGTCTGTCACCCACCCCAGAGTGCCCGGAGATGGCAGGCTGGCCGGTCCTTGGTGCTGGGAAGACCCCTACCTGTGCTCTAATGGGCCGCACTTCTGGGCTCACATCCTGGGCGGTCCACTCCGACTCTCTGGGCCTCAGTTTCCTCGTCTGTAAAATGGGCGTGATAACGGTGAGCCGCCTCAGCCGCCGGGTTCATGACTGCAGAGGATAAATGCTAACTGCTTCGACGATGGTCCCGAGGGGGTCCAGGCTTCCCATGCGCCGTCTGGGCATCTCCCCAGCCTATGCTGCGGCCCACCCTGTCCCACCCCGTGGGCTTTCCTGGATCTGGGGAGAGGTCAGCTGACTCACAGGAGCCCCCTTGGCTCAGACGGGCATCAGGAAGGCCTGGGAGGGGCGAAGCAAGCAGGTGGGGTCCAGTGCAGGCCAAGAGGGTCTGGGGGAAGCGGCCAGTACCCTCAGGCTTCAGGTCTCCCCTGGGCTGTGTTTCTTGGCGGCCCCCCACCCCTGGCCCAGCCCCAGCACTCGTGGAAACAGCTGCCCTCCCCAGCTCAGGCCTGCCCGGCATCTACTTGCACATGTCGCTCCTGCCCCCGCACTCAGGCTGCAGCCTGACCTCCCACGCAGGCTGCCAGCTTCCTGGAGTCTGTTGGGACAGGCATGGGGACCTGTGCCCAGGGTCCCGTAAGTGGCTTCAAGGTTAGGGAGCTGGCTGAGGGGGGCAGGGAGGGAGGGGTGCCAGCCTTGATCAGCGTCTCCTCTAACTCATCACTCTGTCCCCGGGCTTGGAACCCTCAGCAGACATTTCTCCAGCACCTGCTGTGTGCCGATCATAGGGCTGGGGACCCAGCAGCGGGCACAACGGACAGTGCCCTCTTCTTCCAGGCTCCGAGTCCACTGCGGGAAGGAGCCAGCAGCCAGGGAAGACATTCCCTGACCCAGGGGACTTCCAAGCAGCCAAGAGCTCGGGGAAGTCAAATGAAGTCGTGCAAGGAGATGGCAAGTGTGGGGCCGGGGGGCATCTGCAGTCATGGGGGTCTGGGAACACATCCCCCAAGAGGCACCTGCTGAGAAAGTCCCGAATAATAGGAAGGAGCCAGTCACGGGACAGTCGGGGAAAAACATTGCAGGCAGAAGGAACAGAAAATGTGGAGGGCTTGAGGTCGAGGCGGGGGAGGTGGTAGGAAGCTCGGGGAGGCAGGGGGTTCGGGTCCTCTGCCAGTGCCGGGGAGGGTTCTGTGCAGGGCATGATGTGATCAGATCTTTTACAAGATCGGTTCTCAGGAAATACTTGCCGAGCGAGTGAAGGAACACACACACACGCGCGCACACACACGTTCAGGCAAGGGCCCGGGACCTGGCATGAGTATGGCCTGGTCACCTGGCTCTGCCCACCCCTCCTGGCCTGGGGCGGGGGCAGCAGACAGGGCTCTGAGGCCACCACTCCCCTCAGAGGGTCTCTCTGAGCTGGGGCTGCCTCTGCCTCAGTCTCCTCGTTAGTCCTCGGACCGCTGGCATTCCCCTGGACTGTGGGCGCCTCCTGGGCTCCCCGCCACCACCATCCCAGGTCTTGCTGCCGTTGATTGATTTCCCGCTTCCTGCCCCCAAATCACCCCCACTCCCCAAACACACACACACTTCCCCTTCCGAATTGATACTGACTGGGCTTCCTGTCCAGGAGCCTGGGGCGAGGGCAGGTGCCCTGGCAGGCGCTGGACCCGAGAGGTCCAGTGGAGAGAGGGCGGCGGGGAGGGCCGAGGCGGTGGGTGTTCACTCAGCTGCAGCCAGCAGGCTCTCTGGGGGGGAGGGGGTCACTTGTCCTGTCTGGAGGCCTGAGAGGACAGAGCAGAGCTGTGGGAGCTGATAGCAGCCCTGATGGCGGCAGAGGGGCCAGGATGATCTGTGCACTGGAGGGCACAGAAGTGTGCAAGGGCACTCCTGGAGTGCACAGCCCGATGGTGGAGGCGGGTGCTAACCAGATGGCGGAGCTACAGAAGCCAGGGTTGCAGACTGAGGCTGGTGCCCGGAGGGAGGGAGCAAGTGCAGTCGCAGGATGAAGAGACCCTCCTGGACCGTGGCTCTGGAGGGCTTCCCCACCTGAACTGGAGTTAACTAGGTGCGGGTTTCTCTGCCTCCACACTGTGGAGTCTTGGGGCCAGATCTTTGCCGGTGGGGGGCCATCCCGTGCGCTGTGGGATGTTTAGCAGCATCCCTGGACCCTATCCACTCGATACCAGCAACACTCCCACTGCCAGTTGTGACAACCAAAAATGTCTCTGCACATTGCTAAACGTCCCCTGAAGGGCACAGCCGCCCCCAGTTGAGAACCACTGAACAAGGGTAGGAGAGCAGAGTATTTGGGCAGAGGGACCTGCCTGGGCAAAGGCCTGGAGGCAGGAGGGAGCGCGGGGTCATTTTGGCTGGGGGCAGCGGGGAGGGGTGCAAGGGGTGGGAACGCATCGTGTCCGGTCCTGTACGTCACTGTGAGGACTTGGTGCCTTCCCTCCGAGACGGGGCGCTGGCTGCAGTGGGCCCGCACATGTGGACCAGGGAGCCACCGTGAGCGCTGGCAGCGACTTGACGCTGGAGGTGGTCAGAAGGGGGCCGACTCCAGGATGTCGCCCCGACTCCTGCCCAGGACCCCTCTGCAAACGCGGGCGCGGTTCAGGGCCGCACTCCAGGGTCTGCGGCGTTTTCCCAGGGCCTGGTCCCCAGATGGACTTGGGCTTTGACTTGGCTGCCTTTGACCCTCAGGCAAATCTGGCCTTGGGGGCGGGTCGGGAGACTCCTGGTGTGGAGAAGAGTCATTTCTAATCAAGGCTGTGACCGCTCAGGGACGGCGGGTTCCATCCTGTTTGGAGGGCAACCTTCCCTGGCCAGCGCTGTCCACCTGTGTTGAGGTCAGTCTGCTCAAAACGCTGAACTCGGACAGCCAGCTCTGCCTGGGCGCCGGCTTCTGCTTCGGGCCGGCCCTGTGCCCAGGGCGTCACCTCAGCCTCAGAACCACCTGGTTGTTGGTTACTGTGCTTTGCTCCGTTTACAGCAATGCAGGAGAAATAAACAAGTACAGGGTCCTGGGGCCCCGGCGAGCCTGCCAGCTCCAGCACCTCCAGCCTCAGTGGGCGTCACTGGCTGGGCCTGTGGGTGCCACCTAGAGTCAGACCTCGAGTGGGGGTTCTTGTCTTCTGTGCTTCCTGCAGCTGTGCTCTCCTTAGCCCCCGACCAGCTCCATTAACAGGAGGATTCGGGGTTCAGAGAGGTGGAAGCTGTTGTCTGAGGTTACGGGATGAGGAGGTGGCGGTCCAGCATGTATACCCCCTCGCTGCCCCCACTGAACAAGCTGATGTTCCAAGTCTGGCTACCGGGGCCCTCAGCTCCTCACACTCGCCAGCAGGCCCTCTCCTGCCTTCAGAGCCTTAGCAGATGCCCTTCCCCTGCCAGGAACACGCTTCCCCCAGGGCTAGGTCTTCCTGCACGTCCCAGTGTCAGATTGCCTCCCTGAGTATCCCCTGCCCCACTGGCTTAGCATCGTGGCACCCGGTGCCCTGTGTTCGTGGCATGGCATTCGTAGTGAGAGGCGTTGGGTGTGTTGACCCCTCTGCGGTCTGGCTCTGCACCAGGCGCTGAGCTTGGTGAGGGCAGGGCCGGGCTGTCCCACTCCTGCCCTCCCTCGGGCTGCCATCTTCCAGGACCCTGCTGCCTGGCTTCCTCTCAGATGGTATGTGGTGGATCGGGGCTCTCCCCCCGGTGGCTGCAGTTCCCTTGTGGGCAAAGCCTGTCACCGCCCCCCCGCCCCCACCCCAGCCTTTCACAGGTGTTCCGGAAGACTCGGTTCAGCTAGATGTGTTGCCTGTTTGCAAAAGGGGCTGATGTCATTTCCCTGCTTTTGAGTCCCTCATGTCTGGCCATCAATGAAGCACTGCCTCCTTGTAGTTGCTGAGCCGTTACTGAACACCTAGTGGTGTTCCGGAACATTCAGCTGAAGCAGACTCTCTCTCAGCCTCTGCTGCAGGGGGGTTGCAGGTCTTGGGTGCCCCCGTTCCCTGCATCTCAGGCTCCGGGGCTGAGCGGGGGTGACTGAGGGTATGAAAGGTAGTGAAAGAAGGGGACTGGCGTGAGCAGCAAGGACGCTGGTGGCATCATGAACAGAGAAACAGCGAAGGCCAACCAGAGGCTTTTCCCCTGGGATGAGGGCGGGACGGTCAGGCTTAAGAACAGATTAAAAATAGACCCCGTGGAGGAGCCCAGCCAGCTCGCAAGCTGGCAGGGTCCCCAGCAGAGTCTCCGATGTAGCCTCGTCTTGCTTTCTCTTCCAGGGCTCTGGTGTCCCGCCTGAGTTCCAGCCTCGCTGAGCCGGTGCCCCCAAGAGCTTCCTGCCGTGCCAGCCTCCCCGAGCACTGACCATGTCTATTATGGACCACAGCCCCACCACGGGCGTGGTCACGGTCATCGTCATCCTCATCGCCATCGCCGCCCTGGGGGCCCTGATCCTGGGCTGCTGGTGTTACCTGCGGCTGCAGCGCATCAGCCAGTCGGAGGACGAGGAGAGCATCGTCGGGGATGGCGAGACCAAGGAGCCCTTCCTGCTGGTGCAGTACTCGGCCAGGGGACCGTGTGTGGAGAGGAAGGCCAAGCTGACCCCCAATGGCCCGGAAGTCCACGGCTGAGCTGGGACGCGGGGGCTCCTGGGCCTGTTTGCAGCCAGCCAGGAGGCGCGAAACCACGGACATGCCGCCGTTTGAGAGCAAGGCTTGACACTGCTGGCATGGCCTTGCAGGCTTCTTCATCGCATGCACTGACTCTCGGGCTCCCAGCTGTCCCCAGCCGGGACTCGGTGGCCCTGGGCGTGCCCTCAGCCTCCTGCTGGGGCTGCCCATTGCAGGCAGTGGGCAGGCCTGACCTTGCGGGGGCTCACGGCCCCATAGCGCTTTCGTTACTTGAATGTTTAGCTGAGCCTGTTTTTGATGGAGCTACTACTGTAAGGTGTGAACTCACAAACCTGTGAACTGTAAATAGGCCCCCGAAGCACGTCCTTAAGCCTTTTTTGCTGATTTTTTAAAACATTGTATAGAGCACATGGGACTGACCGACCGGACTCACGATGGCTGTGGGGGAGGGTCTCAGACACTTGGCGGGGCCTCTAATGTATATAACACGTGCGTGTGCATGCAGAGGACGTGAGTATCAGTGTCAGGTCTCACGGCCGCCCAGAGGGGGTGCTCTGGGGATTTCTGCTTGGTTAGCAATGGATGAAAGAAGAACCACGCCCCCTCGTTCTCTAGGTAGACTCGGTTGGTCGGTGGATTCCAGTTCCTGTTGATAGTGGAGTTATTGCAAGGAAGCTGCTGCGGCTGCCTGGGAGCCGGTGAAGGACGAGTCAGGGCACGAGTCCCGATGGCTGCCAGGCGTCCTAGTGGCAGAGCAGTTTCTTGCCCCTTTGGTCTTGAGCATGCTGAGCACTCCCCCGGCCCAGTCCCCACCCGCTGCCCCCACCGGGCGTTACAGAGTGCAGGCTCCGCTACAAACCCCAAAGCCCGTGGAGGCGACCTTTCTCTGAAACCCAGTTGGCCCAGGAAAGAGAAAATTGTGCTTTTTGGTTGTTGTTGTATTTAACATTTTCTGCACTGGAGGGCAGGGGGAGGGACTCTGAGGGTTTTCCGCCCCCCTTCCCTTTCTCACAAATTAGCTTCCTTCCTTCTCAGATTGCCACCCACCTGCTGGATTTCGCTTTCCTCAGCGGGTCACCTGGAGGAGAGTCCCCTGACCCCGCTCTAGGAGCACCGAGCCTGTGCCCGTGCACGCGGGGGGCCCCAGGTGGCTCTGACAGCCGCGCTTGGTGGGCTCCGGGGATGCAGGAGGAGAGTGGGTTTCAGGCCCGGGACTTGGTTTTCGCCCAGACGAGGAGTTGGTGGCTCTAGGCCGGGCCAGTGTCCCACAGCCTGCATCTCCAGGGGGACCCTTTGTGTGCTTCAGTGCCCTCGCCTGGATTAGCCCCACCACTGGAGGCACATCCTGAGCTACCCTGACCCAACGGGACTTGTGTGGGCATCCTTGGTGACAAACGGGGACCAGCCCCGGCTTGGCCTAGGAGCGCCGGCTCTCAGCACGGCCAGGGAGCCCCAGGGTGGCTCGTGGCTACCCCGCCCCCCTCCCCCTCCAAGCTCCAGCCTCCGGGTCCGGCTGAAGCCCACTCCTCTGGCCTCATCCGGGTCTCCTCTAAAAAGCATGTTGAACTAATGTCCTTTCTAGAACCCCGAGGAGGGGTCTTAGGGACCACTTATTTAGCAGCATCCACCTAAAGTGGGGGTCAAACAGGAAGTAACAGCTTGGGGAGGGGAGGGGCTGCTAGGGAGGAATCTGAGCTGAGGGCAGGAGCGAGGGACCACGATGGGCTAGAGGGGCCCTTAGGGGGCAGCTGGCATCAAGACAGGAGAGGAAAGGTCTTTGGCCCCTAACTGGGCATGGGCAAGCGCGAGACCAACAGAGGCCTGCGGGCTGGAGTGGGGGACGGGGTGCGGGTGGGGCAGGGCGGCAGGAGTCCCAGAGGTGCCGACTGGAAGATGGGGAGCAGCTCTGCTCTTTAATGAAGGCGGCTCAAGAGGCACGTGGGAGCTCTAGGGTCTTGGACCCATTCCCCTCGCCTTCCAGAACTTCCGAGCCTTCTACCTCTACTTTCCGCAGGCAGCAGCACCCCCTAGGATGTGTGCCCACCCAGTACCTGAGGAGCCCCTGGGACTTGCATTTTCTGTCTCTGAGCCTGGCCCGGGAAAGGACCATGGCTTGGCCGTCACGCTTGCCCTGAGGTCTTTACTGGGCCAGTGAGGTTTTGGTTTTGAAATGATGAAACGTCACTTTCTCCTCCGTTTCTCTTCTCCAGGTCCCTTCTCCCCCTGCGCGGTTGTCGGGACGACGCCTCTGCAGCTTGCAGCAGGCCCGTGGGTGTGGTGGCAGTGCTGGGTCACAGGCGTGGAGGGGCACTCACGGGGTCTCCGGGAGTGGTCGTGAAACTGCCTGTAGAACTGGTGAATGGCCACATAATCGGTTTCACTGTTCCTGTTTATCAATAGCTACTTTTTATAGCATCGACACCAGAGCCGCACACTCAAATGGCTTAGTCAAGTTATGGCCTCTCATTGAATTCGCTCTGAATAGCCTGACTGTTGCGTTTAAGTTTTCTGACTAGTCAGGCAAAATTAATCTTTCATCCTCCGTGTCATCGCAGAAGCGCCAGGAGGGGGAACGGGGAGACACACTGACACTGAGCCACCAAAACAGGGACCGATTTTTCAGACAGATCTTCAAGTGGCCTGTGCTACTGTTTTGTCTCAAAGCTATCAACTCCGTGCAATAAGTGCAAGGGATGTCATCCCTGTTCAATAAAAACTGAGTGACATTCAAACTGATTTTCTAGACCACTGAGAAAATCTTTATTTACAATAAATTTCAATAAAATTTGCATAAATATATTCCCAATGTACAGTTTTCACCTCTGATTTCATGTCATGTTAAATGTCAGTCCGTCCTGTTCTCGTTGCTCCTGTCGGACGCCAGCGTGGCGCTGCCGTTGGAAGGCGGGGTGCTGCCAGGTAGGCGGGGGGCACCTGGAGGTTCCGGGGGGACAGCGCGCGCCTCTTCCGGGGGAGTGGGGCTTTCAGCTCTGTCCTTGCCCTCCAGTTTCCGCTCCATGGTCGCCACCAGGATCTTGAGCCACGTGTTCTCGGTGAGGAGGCTTTCCGAGGCGTCGGCCAGCTCCTGGAGCTTGCGGGCCACCTCCTCGAGCTCCTGCGTCTTCTGCTCGTACAGGGCCTGCAGCTGCTCGCTGTGCAGCTGGAGCAGGCCGTGCTGCCTCTCCAGGGTCTGCTTCTGCCGCAGCAGCCGGTGCTCGTCCCTGCGCGCGCTGGAGAGCCGCGCCTCCACCTGCCCCTGCGCCCGCTGCAGGGCGCTGATCTCTGCCCTCAGCTTCCGGATCTCTCTCTCCAGGTGGGAGATGTGGCCCTGCTGTAGGACCGCCTCGCTCTGGAGACACTCTCCCGTGGGAGGGGTCGCCGAGCTCGGGGGGGCAGGGGCGGGGTCTGAGTGGCGCAGGACGAACCGCAGCAGGTCTGGGAGGGTGATGGGCAGGTCTTCCGGGTATTTCACGCTGAGGTCCTTTCTGGAGAGAAAGGGGAAGGAGTCAGAGACGAGAGCCTCGCAGACACCGCTGGCCCCAAACTGGACTGCGACTGAAGGTCAGGCCACTTATTTCCTCCCAAAAGACATCCCGAGGATTTTACTTACTGAAAGTCAGCGAGGAAAATGTAAATAACAGAGCAAAAAGTTTTCTACAAAGCTGAGGATGTCCCATATGCGCGTTCTGTAATTAAGGTGGCTTATCTCAAATGTGTGTCTGTTCCTGAGGACAAAGAATTCAGTTTCTGTTCACAACCTTCCAGGAAAGACAAGCGCTCCCAGGCCCAAGCCTAAAGCCAGGGACGCAGGGCGCGGGGAGCACGGGGGCAGACGGCCTGTGTGCCGAGAGGCCCGGGGTGTGTCAGGAAGGGCGTCCTGGGGCAGGACTGTCACCCACGTCACTTGTGGCCACCCACAGTGCTTGGTGAATTAGGAAAAACTTGAAATACTCGGCAAGCATTTATTACACATTATCCAAAGCAGGAGTTCTTCACTGGGGGTGACTGCGCCCCCACGGCCATTTTGCAACACCTGGAGACATTTTTATTGCCATGAGGAGGAAGGTGTTACTGGAGCCCCTGCCTTGATAAACAGACCAGCCGAGGGACTTGAATTCAGGCTGCTCGCACAGAATCAGGAGGGAGGGTGACATGAGGCGGGGTATCTCCAGAGCTTTGTTGCCAAGTCCTGACTGGAAGATTCCTTTTTAGAACTTGTCATTTGTCTGACGACCAAAATTTCTACCACAGACACATCTACCCCCGCATACACAATCCAGCTGCAATACATCAAAACCACTGGCTTTATGGACGAGGTGGGCAAACGACGTATGGCTGCCTCGGAACACAGAAGGAGTGCAGGGCGAGAGACTCCGGGGCTGCGGCTCAGGGTTGGGAGCCCCCAGACGAGTGGCACCCCTGCCCCGCACAGCGTCGCCTGCCAAGGGGGTGGCAGGAGCATCCTGGCCTTGCAGCCTGCCCTCAGGATGAGGGGAGCCACCTGCGTGCTCAGTGAATGTCAGCTCAGGAAAACCACGTTGTTTTTTAAAAACCAGCCAGAAACCACTCATCAAAGCTGCCGCCCTCTGCACACAGAGCCAGCGGCCAAATGCCTAAGACAAGGCAGAAGGTGTGCTATTATTAACGGGTCAGCCTCCCTTACGAGCTAAGAGTCACGGGGCGATTAAAGTCAGACATGTCCCATTTTATCCAACACTCACGGAGACTCTCAGTACAGGGAATAATTGCAAACATTTCTGGGGTAAGTGTAGAACCATGCCCTCCTTTAAGCACCAAAGTTTTCTTAACGAGTGAGCTTTCTTCAAGGGGGGCCTCCCAGCCATTCAACCGACAACTAAAAAGCTCCTGGAGCCTGCAGGCCAGCCCAGTGGCACTGCAGTTAACTGTGCACGTTCTGCTTCGGCAGCCTGGGGTTCGTCAGTTCGGATCCCGGGTGTGGACATGGCACCGCTTGTCAAGCCATGCTGTGGTAGGCATCCCACATATAAAGTAGAAGAAGATGGGCACAGATGTGAGCTCAGGGCCAGTCTTCCTCAGCAAAAAAAAAGGAGGATTGGCAGCAGTTAGCTCAGGGCTAATCTTCCTCAAAAAAATTTTTTTTCAATAAATAAATAATATAGTTAAAGACAAAAAAGCTCCTGGCCACTGTACAGTGTGTGGGAGGAAGGACAAGCAGAGGCTGGACCTGCCACCAAGTTCTGTTCTATTAAGAGCTGGCCTTAATAGGACAGAGAGTACATGTAATCGCCCCCAGGAATGAGCTGCCCAGACGCCTCAGTGTGTATCTGGACAGAAAATGATATTTGTAAGCGTGCTATTTCAGACTTCCTCGAGCAGTCTCCGTGAATCTACCTAATGGGGATGCTAAAGTGTTTCCAAGCTTTTTAGAAGTAGCAAGGACAGTGTCAACACATGCTTCCAAAACAGTGCTCATTTCAAGTGTGGTGGCAGAAGGTCCCCCTGTCTACCGGACTCTCCTCTAAATCCACTACGCGCACATTTAAATCTTTGAAGCATAGGGTCAAGTGTAACAATGACAAATCGGGTCTAAGGGTCTACTGCACAGGCGGGGCAGCCTCTCTACAGGAGTTAGGTTCTCCCCCGGGGACACATGACAACAAACCCCTCTTCAAGCTCCCAGCCCAGGGCAGGGCCAGAGCAAAGTCACACAGAGAGTGTGGAAGGAACAGCCGCTCTAAGATGCCCCGGCACATGAAGTCGGCCCCGCCAGGAGCAAGAGGAGGCCCAGGCCGCACACTGTGGCAGAGGACAAGCTCTTTCATGTGGTTTCTCTCTTTCAAGGTTATAAAGTCAGATGGGCTTGCTGTGGACAATTTGCAAAGCATGTAAAAAGCATACGAGATGCTTCCCCCGGGTCACCTGTAGACCTCACTCCTCCAAAATTATCACGTCCACATCCTGACATCTTCCCTTCTGCACACGTTGTAACCCAGTGCATACGCAAATTTGTATTTTATCAAAACACATATGTACTTTCCAGTAAAAATAACATAAGCACCCGCACGTGAAAAAAGTCTTATCACGTGTAATCCAAACGGCCTTTTTCATTTCCTCTTCTGCCAGCTGTCAGCTCATCTCCTTGCCCATTGACCCTCTGAGCAGGCTGAACCTTCAGTGTGGACCAGCTCACGAGGAGCCGAGTTCACTTGTGACTGCCACTGACCTGCAGGAAAGAACAAGGCTGCTCCAGAGCAGCCAGAATGTGGTTCGCCAAGCTTTCCACCGAAACAGAACTTGACAGTCCGCTCACACTCAGTACTGACATTTCTGACCTGTCAACTCAAGGAAAATGGTAAGGGGCACAGTGAGCAGCAGCGCGGGGCCTGGACAACGAGCTCATCTCCATGCTGACCACACCGGGCAGCTCGGGAAGGCAAGGCTCTCAATCCAGACTCGGGCCCCCAAACACACACCCCCCGCCACCAATCCTGTGTGTGTCTCCCAATACACATTCACGTATTCTAGCTGCTGAGAACTTCTTCATGCGAAGGCACGGGTGGGGTGTGATACTTTTCCAAACTATGTTTGGAACTCGAAAATTACGCTTCATTGAACTTCATGCCCAACCTCTGTTGCACAGAGATGAAATTGCTAGCGTTACTGTCCACGACCTTGACTGTGCAGCACTCCAAACGCTTCTTAGAAAGAAGGCTCGACAGGACACAGTCAGCAGCAGAACGGGGTGAGTCGGGCTCTGTTTTTAGTGCATGATTTGACAAGACCCTACTACCACAGGAAGCATTCCAGCAGGAATTCTTTGAGACAAAGAGGAAAAACCAAGGAAATGACTCAATAGATATGAAGGAAGTGCTCTCCTAGAGAAACACAAAAAGCATGGCAGTGGCTGTAATAAAGGGGAAAAGAGAGCACAGGAAATTAAAACAGTAAACGTCCCATGTGTGAGTTAGGGACCCCACTACAGTAATCCTACAAAAGCCTTTCCCTGTAGAGATACTATCAAAGCCACATGACTGGGTCCCCAAGGACGCAGCCTTTTAAAAACAAAAGGGGTACACCTGAAATTTACATAATGCTATAAGCCACTGTGGCCCAATAAAATAATTAATAAACCAAAACAACAAAAGAGCATCTGTAAAAAGGGAGAGAACATCTGGTTTATCAGGCTTTAAAGGCCAAGAGTTAATTTCCCTTTCTACCAAAACATCCGCATCCACAGTCTCTAACTGCCAAGTCTGCGTGCCCAGTGCTAACGCCCCAGCCCTGCTGGCTGGCCTTTCAGGGTAGGTGCTGTAATCACCGAACCTGGAGTCTGGCGTAGACACGCGGGAAGAGATCAAGGTGACAACCCATGGCCGACGTTCCCAGAAGGCTGCACACGTGGGGAGAAGGCTCCTTGAATCCCAGGGAGGGGGTGTGGGGGGTAGGAACCTCCGTTTCCTCCTTGCACAAGGGGGACGAGGTGCTCCTTGGGAGGGCTCAAGGAGAAACGACACACGCGAAAGCCTGGGGCGGGCCTGACGCCCGTGAGGCTCAGCAGACAAGCTGTTGTTTTGTGGGGCTCTGTGCTGTCCATCTTTGCATCCACTGCACGCCCCTAAGGCCCGGAAAGCGAATGAGCGCCGATGGCACATTCAGGCTCCTGTCAAACACACTCTGGGAGAGGCAAACTTCTTGCAAACGACCACCACACCCGACATGGGGACACCGAAGCCCTCCGACCCTTGTCTCTCATAACGGTGCATTTTGTGAACAATACATTTTATTCAAAATGGTTTGGTAATAACTAATGATTTATATTTTACTTCTGTGAAGTATCTTAAACCCCTTTAATTTTCAGCAAAAGACTCCCATTTGCCCAAATACTGAAAAAATTCAGCGTTACCTTTTGCAAGGAAAAAATAAGACAGTAGGAAGACGGTCAACCATAAATTCCCAAGGCAGATCATTCTGAGATACATCAATCCTGGCAAAGGGAAAGAACAGAAAAAGTAAAAGATTAGCACAAGAAACTCCAGGCCAAAGGAACTTCCTCAGCAACCGAAGCGCCTGGAGCACGTCTGCGGCCGCACTGCCCAGTGGAGGCAGCACGGATGCCTCGAGCACGTGCACGTCTCCGCTCCACGTCTGAGTGGGAACGCCACGTCCTGAAAGCAAAGATGGACTTCCAGAAGAAAGGCCTCTGTGGGGCCTTAGAAGCAGCCGGCGCACCTCACAGGGCTCGGCAAGGCCTTCAATTTTGGATCAGCTCTGGGAAGAGAGAGGCAATCACTGCACAAAACACATCCAGCCTCTCTGAAGACGAAAGCAAACTGGGAAAGAAAGATTACACTCTATTTTACACTTTGTAAATCTGGTCGGAGGGCAGAAAGGGTGTATTTTCTTAGATTTCAGATTAATTTTCTAATACAGAAGATGACATCTGTGCTAAATTACCCAACCTGTGCTTAATTACTGATGAATGCGGCGGTGGCCTCTCCTGCAGCTGACACCGAGCTGGGCATGCAGCAAGTTCCCCTGCCCCCAGGGGCTGCTCAGAGGGAGCAAAAGAATATGCTAGAAGGAGGGAGCAGCCTGAGAAGGGCGGCTCAGTCAGGTGGCA
Source organism: Equus przewalskii (assembly GCF_037783145.1). Taxonomy (NCBI): domain Eukaryota; kingdom Metazoa; phylum Chordata; class Mammalia; order Perissodactyla; family Equidae; genus Equus; species Equus przewalskii. The sequence goes on along the minus strand of NC_091842.1, from coordinate 33,031,749 downwards.
CCAACGTCGATACTCACCAATAGCACATACAAAAGATGGAAATGTTTTGAATTATTAACTTGATGGAAATTTTCAGAAAGTATAATGGCGGGGAAGGGGGGATCCATGCCATGTATGTGTCCACAAGGATGAAATTCACTTTAAAAAAAAATGATGTAACCAAATCATAGTGGTTTTTAAACAGCTTTATTAACGAAACGGCACTCCCGCCTCTGCCTGTGACAGCCTCCCTAAGACAGGAGAGCTCCATTTTTTAAACAAGTGGTGCCGGACACTTCATTCTAGAATCAAATGCTTTTCTCTCTGATTTTTACTTTGAAAACCAAACCGAAAAATTAAAAGAACAACATTTGTAAACATCCACTCAGAATTCCACGGTGCTGACTGGGACCTTCTTTCTGGGGTTCTCTTTCAGGCCTGGGGTATAGGCCTACATACTGTTGAGAAAGTAATCATATATTTCATACTCTACTCTTTTCAATTAATTACATGAAAAGCATTGTTGTAATCAACGGGTAAAATTCTCATCAAACGCCCAACCATAATTTACTTACCCATTCCTCTACTGTTGGACATAAATAATACTACCACTAGCTCACGCTCCTCTGGAAGTCTTATTTCCTTAATTCCCCAAAGCAAAATTAACTGGGTCAAAATCTGTAATTTCTTATAAATGTGGCTAAAACGCTTTCTAAAAAGGTTATGCCAATTTACTTATTCTATTAGCTACATGTGACTGTACCAATTTTACTTTATCAAGATTCTGTCACTTAAAAGCATCTGTTAATTTAATAAGTGCAAGTGACACTTTGCTGTTGTTTTACATTCATCAGATTATAATCTCTCCACTTGTTTCTTTACTCTCTCCTCTCACATGAAAAACCTGTTCATGTCCCTTCTTCACACTGGAGTCTCTCTCACATGTTTCTTTCTCTCCCCGCAAATTTTTTTTTATTGCGGAAAAACATACATAACATAAAATTTACCATCTTCACCATTTCTGAGCATTCGGTTCAGCGGGAATAAGCACCTTCACACTGCTGTGCAGCATCACCACCCTCCAGCTCCAGAACTCTTTCATCTTGCAAAACCGAAACTGTCCCCACTGAACAACAACCCCGGCTCCCCTCCCCCAGGCCCTGGCAGCCACCATCCACTTTCTGTCTCTGTGACTCTGAACACCCCAGGTGCTGCACATAAGCAGAGTCCTAGAGTATTTGTCCTTTCGTGTCTTATTGAACACGCTGATAGGAACCAATCTTACCTCTTCATTTTCGGAATGAGGGGGAGACACGGCCTGGGGGAGAGACCTGTGGCAGGTCCCAGGGCCGGCTGGCAGCATCTCAGGGACCGGCCCCCTTTTGCTGGGCCGAGGCCCGGGGCCGTGCAACTCTGGGGGCGCCCTTCCTGTGGTGTTCCAGGATGCTGGCCACTTCGGGCTGTCCCAGCAACCAGGTCAGCAGTACCCCCACAGGACCGCACTCCCCCCTCTGAAGTCAATGAGGGTAAAGGCACTCAGCACCACGGAAGGAACGCTCAGCACTCATCAGGAAAACTTCGGTTTCAATGACGTTTTGCTCACACTTTAAGCTGACAATTCAACCAAGTCTTATCCGAGGTTAATGAGAAATGGGCAGACCCTGGCAAACCACACGGCCGAGCTGCAAGGCAGAGCGAAGACAGGCACGCGGCCCGAAGCGCAGCCGAGCGAGCCTCCTTACCTCGCCACAGTGAACGTGTCCGCTGGCAGGAGCCGAGCTAGCTGGATGAAGACGTGATTGAGGGCCGGACAGAAGCCGCACCACTGTGCATAGTAAAGCAGCAGAACGTCCTGCGGGCAGGGGGACACGGCTGGGACCGGAGCCGGGACAACGGGCTCCGCACGTCCTCGCTGTGCTTACAACCCAGCAGGCAGTGGATATACGTCGCTTAGGTGCAAATTACAGCGAAAAAACGGAATCTTTAGATCTTTCCAATTATGTGCTTTCTTAAGGACTTTCTGCAATCAGAAAACCCCCCACGTAATTCACGCACGCTCTGCAATGAGACTGCGTGGTTCATCTTCTATACTTCAAACTAGACACTCCCCACCAGCTGCAGCTTAGGACAGTGTTTCAACAGGGGCAGATGCGGGATGCTTGGCCCTCTCGTGGCTCCATACCTGCTTCTGAAGGACTACTTCCCAAAACGTATCAGTCGTCACTTCGGTGATTAAATGCTGAGAAGGGAACTGGGCAGAGCCACTTCCAATGAGATGCCTTTTCAAGGGGCTGTGGAGAACGCTGAAGTTTTGAATAAAAGACTCTAAAAATAAAGAGAAAATGAGATCAACCCTTCTCTGAGTACACGGAGAGGAGCTGGCCTACTTTACTCTCTACGTTTAAAAAAAAATGGGATGGCTTCACAGGCTCACATTTTTAACACTTCCCCTCCAGGCAAAGCCCGGCACCAAGCCACCCCGGGTGGTGGCAGGGTTAGCTCCCTCTGGCAGCAGAAGTCAGCAGACAGTAAGGAGATAACCAACGCGACGCAGGGCCAGAGGCTCTGAGACCCACTAGGAATTCTATCCTATTGTTTTCTAAGAGGACTGGTGCACAGAGAGACACCTGGGACTGTAGAAATCATCAACATGCCACAATCTTTAAGAGATTTCAACCTCCGAGAGCTTCAAGCAGAACTACAAAGGCAGTAACTGCACAAGCTGCGGTGACGTGGGACGTGTTTAACACATTAATTCAAGGACAAGGAGCTACAGTTTTTGTTTCCTTTATTAAAGTTCTTCAAGTTTCTTTCTTAAGAAGTTAAGAAAAATAAACTCAATTATATTTAGCAGAAAAACACATAAATAAAACTCATAATAAATCCAAAAACCTAACTTGAACCGACAGTTTGAGCCTCCCCACAAGCTCCGCTGTCTTCAGATCCCTCTGCATCATCTGAAGCAGCACTAATCTGAGTTTCACTTCTTTCTCTTTCTTCTCGCTCCATTTTGAGGTCCTAATGAATAATGAAATGTTCTGCTGAGGGAGGAGGAAGTGAAGACTGTCATGTGAATACTAAAGAGAATTCATTATCACCATCTGAATAACACTTAGTTGGCTATGTTTTTGAAACATAAAACCAAGAATTCTTTCCTAATCTGAACGAACCCTAAATTCTCAAACTGCCTCCGATACAGCCGACTTAAGAGTCGATTCTCCAAACCATCAAGGACACATCGTAGACTTTTTTTTTCTTTTACAAGGACCCTTACAAATTTTGTCACCAACTACAGGACAAAGAACAACTGAGCTAGATGTTCCAGAGCAGGCACAGAAGATGGAAAGAAATCTGAAGAAGCTTCCTTCAGATGACCCTTACGTTCAAAGTGAACATGTTATCAGCTCAGTGATGGAGTATTACCGAACAGAATTCTGGAAAATCCACTAAACACTAACTTAAAAAGCACAGGCTTGTTTCATTGTAAGAAAACTCAGTACACCAAAATGTCACTTTAGAAAATGTGAACTGGAAGCAAGTGGTAGCACCAGTAGAGTATGCACTTCATAAAATGACTGGTCACAGCTTCCTTTAAACACTCAGGAGTGTTTAATTATAATATATAATTCCACATAGAAAAAAAAAATCACCATTTACATAAGCCCCTTCCAATGTGTCCACGGTAACAAACAAGCTTCACCTGGCCTTAAAGCCATCGTAAGACGACTCTATCTAGAGGCTTTGAGTTCTTGCTTTCACACACTCTGAAACCTGACAATCAAAGGCTCCCCTCCCACCGCATTCCTCCTGCCTCCAGGCGGCAGACACTGCCTTGCCCCCGTGTTCCCAGCGAGGCAGAATTAACAGGGCCTTTGCATTCGCACCTCCTTGTGTGCACATCGAGGCCTGGGAACAGGACAGTGTGGGTTAGTTCACCGCTGCTGCCAGCCCCAGGCGCAAGCTCTGGGGGACGTTCCCACAATGGGGTCTGACCCCCAAAGTGGTTTTCGCTGGTTTGCAACCTGACGCTTGTTTACTGCACTTGACACTCGTTTCTTACGATCTAGGCGTCGAGGTCACAGCATCCCTGCTCAAAGCGTCATGCAACAGCAGAGCAAATGAGGCCTGGTGGCCTTGAAACTTAGACATTTACACCTGCGAAACAAAAAGGGAGGCCAGGCTCTATCGTCTCAGGCTCCAGGGAAGCTGTGTAGGGGCTCCCGTGCATCACCCCGGAACACCCCTGCAGCTCTGCACCACCCCGCCTGTCCCCCCACCACCTGCAGCTCGCTCCACCTTAGAAGCGTGACAGAAGCGGCCGATCTGGACCGGTGGACTGGTCTTACCGTCCAGCGGCTAACTATCCAAAGTTTGGAGTTAGGAGGCTTCTGTTCCATTTAATAGACAAAATTAGCTTCTTTTAAAATTACGACCAAGCACAGCCTAAAGATTTCACAGGAGCTAGAGAGCTGCATCAGCCCACGCTAAGGAGCCTACCCAGAAGTTAAGCGGTGCGGAGCATGCGTGGGGAGAGCCCGCAGTACCTAGGGTGAGCTTCATGAGAGCCTGTTTGGGATCCAAGATATAGTGAGACTCTTCTTTCACGTCGACGATCGTGGCGAACTCCTTCACCCGAGCGGCGCTCGGCGCGCCCAGCCTCTCTGCGTACAACCAGAACAAATTCGAATCCAGCAGGTAGATGTTCAGGGTCTTGTTGGTCCTGCAGCTCAGGCCCGTGAAGTCCGTGCTACGCACGTCTGCTTCAGGAAAGAGGTCCCTGTTCTCCTCAATGTGAGGAACGGAGCTCGCGGGGCCCACCTCACAGCTCTCCTCCAGGGAAGAAAACGCAGTGGCCGGGCTCTCAGAGGCATCGCGCTCAGACCCAAGGAGGCCCGTCATGGCCCTGCTTACGGTCCTGCAACACGCAGTGTAGTACCTGAAAGGGCTGTAGGAACTGAGGAAGTTGCTGCACTCCGTGCTGCCCGACGCCACCTGATGGAAGGTCTGCTCCTTGAGGTAGAAGGAATCCAGCGCGGCTGCCATCTCGAAGAAGCTGCACCGCGGCGTGCTGATGGAGCCCGGCCTGATGACCCGAGCCGTCTGGTTGACACACAGTTCACAGACATTGCGGGTCCTGGAGAGCGAGCGCCACTGGGGCAGCACCACGGTGTTACAGCAGGGGGACGCTGCGATCAGTGGTGGCTCCGGCAGCCCGACTGGGGACTCAGGTGCCAGGGAGCTGAACACCGGGGCATCCACCCGCCGCAGGTGCTGAAGGAGCCGCTCCACCACCTGGTCCCTGTGACAGTTGTTGTACTCCAAGGCCACTTCGGTGATCTGAAACACAGGGTGGAGCTCGTGAGAGGCGTGGAGATGACTGAGGGAGAGACCCCGTAGCTTGAGGCCTGGAAAGCATCCTAGCCTGATCCACAAGAAGGAACCCCGGCTGGAAGCACTGCGTCCCACAGGAGGCCATCACAGCAAAAGCGATTAATAAAGAGGCGTGGGTTACTTTTCAGGACATGTCACTCTGTTACCAACAGTGAACCGGTAGCTGAGAGCCAGCAGGGTCTTAGCGGTGGACGTCTCAGTCTACCATGCGACAAGCAGAAAGCCGGGGAGGGGAGGCAGCTCACCCCACACACACAGCCAGGGAGGAGAACCGGAAACAGATCTCCAGCTGAGTGCACTTTCCTTTACATCTTTAAGACTCCTTCATATGATGTCTCCTTTCTTCATCTTAACTAATAGTCTAAAAACTTCCTAAACACCACATGAGGGGATCAGAGTATTTCACAGCACCCATGTTTCCAATAAACTCAGGCCTCACAGCAGGCTATGAACTCAACCTGCTCCAAACCATACTCATCCGTCTCGCCTTCCCCCATAAGCTCTTCCCCGCCTATAGCAGCCTCCCCAGGAAAAGGGCATCACCAAACTGGAAAACCAGTTAATCCTCAGTTTCCCCTCTGCGCCGCCACAAGTCTCAAACCCAGCCTGCTCGGACTCCAGCATGGAGAAGCAGGCCCCTCTTTTGCACACCCATTGTCACTGCCTCAATTCAGGCCCTCAGCCGCCACTGGCCACCACCATTTCCTCTCCCCGACCTTTACTGAGCCTCCAGACTGCCACCACTTCTTTTTAAAAACACACCCTAAGCATGAAACTGCTCTACCAAATGACATTCAATGGCTCCCTATTACCCAGAGGATAAAACCTAACCCACTCTGGCCCAAGGCTGCCTTTCTGGTGTCCCCTTTCTAGACCAGGACAGGCCCTCTCACAAGGCCACCCCTTCAGAGGCCCGGCCGGCCAAGGCTTCTCCATCTGACAAACCTCAGCCCATCCCCAAGGTGCGGCCCCAGGGTGGCTGCTCCGTAGAGCTGACCCATCCTGCCCCAGGAAGAGCCAGGCACTGCATCTGCAGGGGCCCAGAGCCCCTCCCGGGGTCTCGCAGAGTCTGCTGAGACAGCCCTCTTCCCCACGAGCTCATAGATCTGTCTCGGCAGGGGCCACGTTTGATTTGTCCCGCTGTCCCTGGGCCTAGCACAGAGCCAGGCATGCAGCAAACGCTCAACAAACACTTGGGAAACGAACGCACCTCAGAGTGACAGACACGCTCCCACTACTCGGTGAGACCAACCGCTTTACCCTCAGAGTGGTATTAGCCATTTAGATTCACGCTGCATTCCAAGATATTCAAACCGAGTACCTTCCACCACCCACCACCCACCACCCACCCCAGCTTCATGAGAAAGACAAGCAAGTCACTATAATCCAAAGGCACTTACTGTCTAAAATAGAATCCTGTGCTAAGTTGGATCAAATCTCGACACATTTAAAAGATGTTAAGTCACTCAGGATTTTGCTTCGTTAAAGAGTGTGCGTGTGTGTATGTGTGTAAAAACCATTTAACGAGTGTTTTTCCAATTTCAAAAAAACCCCAAGTTTTACAACGTGATATTTTATAGAGAGAGTTAATTCAAGACATATATTTGTACAGAAAAATAAGTTGTTTGAGTAGTTCTTGGGTCTAAAAAAGGTCACTTGAGATGACAAAGCAGCGTTTTGTTCTTCCCCCTACACAAACACCTCTCGGCCCTTTTGGGATAGGCTCTGACAGCACGTGGTAACCACCAGGTCAAGCCTATATAACCCATCAAGAGCCCAGCGCACTCTGGCCCCATCGTGGCATGCTTTACGTTCAAAGACACAATAGGAGACGACCACTCCCACCCACTCCGCCGAAAACCCCACAGAGGAAGGCATTTACTGTAGTCTTTCACAAAAAGTCCAAGTAGGAGTATACTCGGGACAGCAAAATTCCTTAAAGAGTCTCTCTTCCTTCTCTCTCTCAGTCTTTTTATCGCTCACAAAGCAGCCATGCAAAGGATATTTTTAGTTGAAGAAAACATTTTGTATAGAGCAAGCCTCCTGAAGAGTGAGGAATTCTTATTTTTCTCCTATAAATTGAACTGGTTTTGACTTTTGTATCTTTTTCATAACAGGCAGTTTTGAAAATATAACTCCAGCTACATCCCACACGTGACTCCCTTGATGTCATATTTAATTTCATGTGAACTAATAAGGAAAATTTCCCAAATAACTTCCAGCGTTTGCAAGGTAAGTGCTTCCTTCCATTTTCTGCAATCAGAGAAATCCGTAAGTCTGGTCACGCCTTTGCTGAGCAGACACACACTGCGAAGGCCTCAGAGCCGTGCAGGCGACACTGACACCAGCTGCACAGACTCTCTGCCGGCTGTGGGAAGCACTCTGACACGCACACCGAGATGGCGCATGACCTCTCAGAGCTCTGCAGAGACGCCGGGGTCAGCAGGCCAACACGGCGTGCAGTGCAGGCTGTGCTCTCCGGTGGGGGAGTGTGGACGTGTGTAAGAGCAGCTGCCGGTCCTGGCTGGGGCTCGCGGTGCGGCCACTACATGGCCCTCTCTTGCTGACCCTCATGTCCCCCACAACAGCTGCCCCGAAGCTCCTTGCTGGCAAGCACCCACTCTACAAACTCACTCCGTGACGACCTCTCTCTTCACAGCAGTGAAGCTGCCTCGACTGTCTGTCCAAAGTCAGGCCTCCAGGTGGGAATGGAAAAATAAAGCTGAAGGCCTAAACTCCTTCCCGGTCCGGGAGCCGATGAGTCTAGAACTCACCCTGCTAAGCGAGGCCCTGGCGACTTCCTTGTCTCTGGTCCTGCGTCACGACTTCCCTGGTCACTTCCTATCCCCACCGCCACCATCAAGCTTGGATCTTACCACTTCTCACTTTTCTAGAACACGCTGCCAGAAAAACTCTAACAACAGTAACGTTGCATTGCCATCTGCTGACATCCCGTCACTGTCATCGAGACTTGAGGGCTCTAATCAATCCTGAAGTCTTCAAAGAAGCCCCAGGGCCTCTCCTCCACAGGTCTTTCCAGGGTCTTCTCCAATCCACCCTCTATGGGGACCACACAACCCGTACTACCACCTGATACCCAGAGCCGCCGCAACTTCCATCCCTTTGCCTCTGCTCCGGCGGTCCCCCCCGGAGCCCCCCTCAGCACACACCCCCGCGGGTCAGTCTCAAAGACCCGCCCCTCCCGCCGCCTCTCCTAACCTCTCCTCGGCCCAGCCCAGCTTCCCGGGACAGAGCCCTCCCTCCTCCCGGTCCTCCTGACCTGGCCTGGGGCTGCCCTTCCTCCACCCTGACTATGAGCAGGTTCTTGCTCCCCTATTGGACAAGGCTCTGAGACCAGGAGACCAAGGCTGTGTCTTCTCCATCCTTCTCCCCGACGCCTCCCTGGCACGGTGCTTAATAAACATTTGCTAAAGCGAGCTGCGGTGAAGAGGGAAACGTGGCGCACAGGACAGCGGGTGGGGCCAAGGGGTCCACGGTCGTGCTGAGACGCTGCCTCGTCTTCAGCAACCTCCACCACACGCTGAGGTTAAGGGGGCCCAGTCACCTCCCAGGGACACTACGAGCCAGCCCCGAGGAGAGCAGCCACAGGCAAACTGTGAAGAAAAGGCCGGGCCACGGGCGGAGGAGTGAGCTCAGCCGGGAACGAAGGGCTGGGAAGCAAGTGTCCGCCCACCAGATGCCTACATCTGACCATGACCCCTGAATAGGGGACCGGGGCTCCAGTCACAACCCACCGCCCCCGGGACCCCGTCGCACCCTAAGCACACAAGGCAGAATTCTCAGGAAGGAAACTTTAAAAGTTAAAGTAAAAATCTACGACCAGAGCAAAGACCTTGGTTGAAAACCCCACTTTGCATACAAAGAGCTTTAAGGCTCTTAACATCAGAGGCAGAAAAGGCCTAGTAATTTGAAAGAGTGTCTTAGTTCATAAAATCTCTGTGTAGTGAAGATTTGCTAAAGAAATTAAGTCTTATTACTTCAAGCGCTCCCTAATCAGCAGAGAAGAAACAAAGCGATTTCATCTCTCTCTTCTTCATTCCGTGCCCCTGGCGGGGATAATAACTTTAACAGAGAGGCTCCAGGGCAGCAAAGTGAGGGGTCTGGCTGGGCAAGAGCCGTGCCTCCCGGTTCCCTGAAGGCAGACCACCAGGCGCGCGGATGGCTGGGGAGGCGGGGCTGCTGAGCCTGGCCAGGGGAACACTGTCTGAGAGTGGTCTTGGCCAATGAAGGGGTCCCTGAGGGAAAGAAGAGATAAAACCCCCAGTAAATCCAATTTCGCAATCCCAGGCACTCTCTGCTGACTGTTATTGCTCTCTCTAAGAGCCTCCGAGTGGTCCGTGTGTAAAATAAACTCACACCCGGAGAGAGGGAGCGCACCAGATGGAGCAGAAAGGCAGGAGGAAGGGGATGACTCCTGGCGGCAGCTGTCTCTGAAAACCACGCTGGCCATCGGTGCAACAGGAAAGGTTCAGAAAAACAAGGGGTCCCAATGTCACCCCTGCTGCTCCTGGCTGCTGGGCTGAGGACGGCCAGGGCCAGCACTCCAGCCAAACCCCCACGACAACCGCATCTCCTAGGCCATATAAACCCCGCCTGTGTTGCTGACCGTTCCCTCTGTCCCTCTCCCCAGCATCAGTCACTGCAGGAGGAGCGACATCTGGGCATTTGGGTCCCTGTCTCCTCCACCTCACCCGGACCCGAGCAGCTGTCAGGACACGCGGCCAGGGAGGCTGCAGCGGATGCTATTCTAGGCATGGGCCCTCCTGCCCATCTCTAGGAGGAAGCAGTAATGCCACCGAAACGCACCTGCCATTCCTGGCGGCCACTCAGCTACTAGTGTCATCACTCTGAACGTGTGAGGAGAGCAGCCCAAGTGAACGCAGTCTCCCGACTCCCCATGAGACACCTTTACGACTATGCCTCTTACCTCATCGATTAAAGGGTGACTTTCAGCTAAGGGATTAAAAGGGATAAATAAAAAAAGTGCTGGTCCTTTCTTCAGCTCATTATTCAGCAGGAGACTCTTGCCGCCATGGGGCCGCAGCCATCGAAGGAGCGTCTCTCGGTTTTCCAAGGCCCACTTGTAGATGTTCTCAGCTGTGTAGTTGATGACCTCCCTGGGAAAGACCTGCGAAGGACAAACGCACAGAGGACAAAAGGATCGAAGTGCATCAGCGCTGTCCTCGAGAGGCCCCCACCAGCCCTGCCACTCCACAGCTGAAGAAAGGGAGGCTCAGAGCCGCGGCACGACCTGCCCTTGCTGGTGCTGCTAAGGCCTGGCTCTCCTTCTCCAGACACAGCATTTCCTCACCAGTGGTTGGAAAAAGCAAAAGAGGCTGCGAGAGGTGACTTTCACATCACGTGATTCATCTTTTCCCCTTCAGACAGACTCATCTATCAACATATAATTCTCCCTGCCTGCTCTGGCAACAATGACCTCCACCGCCCTGTCCAAGGGGAGCTATTAAACGGCAGCGGGTCTTCATAAAAGGATCAATGAATATCTAGGGGAACAGAAATTACGGAGTCAAGGATCATTTCCATTTTTACCTTGGTCCTTCAAAAGCTGGCTCCAAAGGGTGGGAGTTTGTGTCTGTTTTGCTCACCTGTATCCCCAGTGACAAGAAGAACCCCTGGCACAGAGCAGGAACTCAGTAAATATTTGAATGAATCCATGAATGACCCAGAACCTGTACAAGGCCACGGACCACACTGTACGTGTGCGGAATGAAGGGAAGAAACACTGATTGCTTTGCTTTGTTTTTCCAAAGTATGTCAACATAAAATTACTTTTGAAATTCCAATGATGGAAATCACTAAGTTTCAAACAAAACTCCCAAAAAAGTGCTTTGGAGGGTTCCACAAAATGAGATATTTTATACCCCCCCAAAATAGAGATTTAAATTGTCTCATAACAAAGATGTCCACTGCTTTTATTTTTTAAAATACTGGTATCCCAATAATATCCACTTGACAAAAGAAATTCTGCTGCTAAAGCAACCAGCCAACCTTGGAGACCGTGGGCGGACGCACTGCACCCAACACGTTTTCCAGTGTCAGTCCCATCATCCCACCTTCTTTTCTCCACCTATTTTAGATTTCTTTCTCAGTACTCTTTACTATAAACAAATATGACATATGTGGGCTGTACAGCATGCCGTGAAAGAAGGATGAAGGAAAATGACAGACAGCAAAAGCAGATGAGGTCAAGAGCAGCTTAGACAGAGGCACAGGGAAGTGGGAGGGCGGCAGAGAAACCACCACAGCAGTGGTTCTCAGAGTGGGATGGGGGGAATTTGACATCATAACAAACATTTCTATTTGGAAAACACAAAAATATACTTGATTTTTGGAATACAAACTGCAAGAAGTAAAGCATAACATCTGGGACACTGGAGGTGTGCACAAGCCAGGGCGACCGGCCACTGAGGGAGCCCCCGGAGAGGGCCTGCGGGTACCTCGGCAGGCACGAGCCCCGCACGCTGAGCGAGGGGAGCACAGGCCTGAAGGGCTGCTACACTGAGCACGGGGAACTGACAGGAACGACCTGTGAGCCGCTGACACTGTCGATGCAGTCAGACACAGAAAACACTTACGAAAAATAAACTCTCAGTGATAGGACTGAGGAAGCAGCAGTAAACAGAGCAGAAGCACAGGACTAAGCAGAATACAGGTCAGAAGCTCAGAAATAGCCGAGCTGGGGCTGGTCCACCAAAAAGCAAATGAAATCAGGTAACAAAGACGACAATGGAAAGAAAAATCAGGGCTCTCGGGGTGAGAAGCTATCGACTTCTCACTGTGACTTGACAAGAACTTCAAAGTCCATGACATCAGCTAAGGAGAAAGCCATGTCACGTTACTATTCTCGATAAATGGAACAAATGAACAAAGAACGTTGCCTAGTGGAAGCTTACCCTGAGAACAGGGGCCTAGAGTAACAATTCTCCAACAGAATAATTCTGCAACTTCATCCAAGAAGGAAAACTAACCAGGCTGCATCCGAATCGGAGACTATAAACAAAGAATTTCTAGATGTTAAACTCAAGAGCCCACGTTAGAATGCACGGGCTCTGAACCAGGGACAACTGGGGGCTCTCAATGGGTTGTAGGAACTCTCAATTTACATATAAAATCATGCGCACTTTCCTAGGGAGGGTGTCCATAGATTTATCTAATTCTCAAAGAAGCCTCTGACCTAAACAAGGTTAAGAACCACTGCGCTAATATAAACGTGATTTCAAAATACTTACAAGTGATGTGTTGAAATGTCTATGTAAATACACACTTCCAGAGTGTACTAAGGATACCAGTTTCGCAAGATGTTTATTTGTGATAACCCCAAATCGTACTGTTCCTAGGTAATCTGAAACAGAAAATTTTCCTTTATTAAAGAAAGAGCCTATGCCTTGAAACAACCACAACACCCATCGGTCAAGTCTTGATGCGCAAATTCCCCAGAGCAAAGCCCTTTTGGTCACCTGGCCTAGACAGGAGAGGAGGAGGAGCTGAAGGCACCTCCTGAAACGGCCCTCAGTCTACTCCCAAGCGCCGTCTCTGACAATCACCTGCTGGCTTGTCTGTCTGGGACAATCTGGCCTCATCTCTTGCTCCTCCATCCCCCTCGCTCACTAGCCCCACCTCAGAGCCCAGGCACATGCTGTTCTCTCTCTGTCTGGACACTTCCTGGCCAGCTCCCCCTCATCATTCAGATCTCAGCTCCGACCCCTCCTTTTCCGAGAAGCCTTCCGTGACCGCACCACCTCTGGGCAAATACTCAGAGGATGAAGTCTCTAAGGGGAAACTGGGGCTCCTTCCCCACTCAGGCACTCCCTCTACCATCACCCTATGTTTTTACAGCATTTACTAGCATCTACATAATCTGATGACTTATTCAGATTTTCTTTGGTCCAACTTCCTCTTGAATTCTGTGAAATTAGAAACCTTGTTTATTGCTGTTACCCCAGTACCTACAGCAGTGCCTAGGCATATGGTCAGAGATCAATAAATATGGGTTAAATGAATGAATCTAGCATATAAAAAGAACTCATACAAGTTAGTAAGAAAAAGTACTTAAAATGGGCAAATCACAGAAAAGGAAATGTAAAAGGCTAATAATTACATGAAAATATACTCAACCTCACTATTTCAAGAGGAAAGCAAATTTAAAAAACCCCATTACTTTTCACTCTTAAATTGCCCAAAATTTGAGACACAGGAAATATCAAGTATTGATAATCGGTAGAGAAACGAGCACTCTGACAAAACGCTGGTGGAAAAGGTAACGGGCAGCCTCTTGGGAGAGCAGTTTGCTGTACAGATTACAATGCAACACGGACGCAGCCGCAGCCCTGCAATTCCACTTGTTAGTGTCCAAGTATGTGTGCTCAGAGTCACACTCAAGGACAGGCACCGAGGAATACTCTGCAGATGTTAAGAACAACGGGGCAGGGCCATCTCTATGACATGAATAGATTTTTAAGACACGTTGAGTGAAAAGGCAAGCTGAAGAAAGATAAAATATACTTTTTATGTTAAAAAAAAAGCAACCACCTCACACTCATAAAACAATGTATTTTTTTCTATAGGCACATTTGTTTACATATGTATAAAGAATCTGCAAGGAGAATAAAAGTAGTTCTGTGTTGGGGATGGAGATCAAAGGGGACTTTATCCTTATGTGTGAAGCCTTCTTTATTCCCAAAGGAGTATATATAATATAAGATTCATGTGACTAAAACCTGACTGAAATATCTAGTATTAAAAGAAGGTGGCTAAGATGGTGTAGGAAAAGGTCTCTACATTCTTTCCTCTCCCCTTTCTGCTTTATTATCAGACGTTAAACTTGAAATATTACCAAGTTATATCCAAGTAGCTGAAATATAAGAATATTAAAGTACTAAACACACGGTCTCCAGCTGAGTCACAGGAGCCCACCTTCCTGCCGTGGCCCCCTCTCTGCCTCAGAGGACCGCCTGCCGAGGGTGGGGTGGGAGTGACCGCTGGACGAGCTTTAACACAACCCTGATCACTCTAAAACGGCACAGAACCAAAGAAACACAGGAAGAACAGACCAGCAACACAGAGATTGGTTACTCACAGGGTGAGCAGAAAGGGGGAGGGAGGGGAAGTGGGAACCAAAGAACAGGGATGAGGCGCCCGACCCTCCTCCTCTGAGCAGACCTGTCTAGGTCGGACTCTCGGAACTATGGCAACATCTCACACCCTGGAGTCATTAAACCCACCAAGATGTGGGGGGACCCAAGGCGGAATACAAGCACTAACAAACACACCTAACTGTATCGCCAACGTATCAGACCAGAGCAAAGGGGGGCAGGGGTCGGGGGAAAGAGCCCGGTAACTGGAAACAGTATCTTGACTGGATACTATAAAACTAAAGACAATGAGAGCCTGGATTCTGGGAGTGGGAGGAAGAAGTAATATATTAAGAGGGAAAGACTAAAATGAACTCTGAGGAATCAGAAGGAATTAGCATAAACTTACAGCTTTTAATACATACACACAGAAACACACACTCTGATAAGGATAGAGAACTACAGATGTGTGCATGTGTGGGTATAAACACATATGTGTCCTAGCTCTATCTGCTCAAAAGGCCTAGAAGTAATGACACTTGATACCAGAGAACAAACCTAGCACCCAGATCTTAGTTTCTAAACGCCATTCTCCAGTAAAAGGAACCAGGGCTCCTTGGAGAAGAGGCTGATTCTAGAGCTGGAGGAAGGAGAGTACAAGACGAGCCTTGAAACCTCTGTTGTGTCAGAAGGAAAGAATGCTCATAAAAGGATGGGGACTTGTTCAAAGGACATAGAAGCCAACCCAAGATGCTCCTCATGGCCAAAGATGGAGCAGTCTGAGCAGCAGAATGAACAGTGACCATATTCTTCAAAAGTGTTAATTAAGGTCATGAAAGACAAGGGAAGACTGAGGAGTTGTCCTAGGTTGGAGGAGACTAAGGAGAAAAAAATAACTAAATCTGATGTGGGGTCCCAGATCGGATCCTGGAACAGAAAACAGACATTAGTGAAAACACTGGCAAAATTCAAATGAGGTCTACACCGAGTTAATAACACTGTACCGAGGTTAATTTCTTAGTTTTGACAAAAGTAGCATTATGAATGGTTATATAATATGTCAACACTAGGGGAAGCTAAGGGAAGGTAGGGAATTAGGGAGCTCTCTGCTCTATTTCTGCAACTTTTCTGCAAGTATAAAATTAGTTCAAAATTTAGCTTTAAAAAAAAAAATGGCGTAACATATAAGTTCAGATCCCCAAGCCGCCAGAAGGAAAAGCAAGACCTGAGAGAGGATATGAACTGGTAGAACCAAAAGATACCTCGGTCCAGGAGAGGGCTGAACCTCGGTGGACAGCCACAGCTCAAAAGAGAAGAAGAGAAGGTAAGGCAGCCAGTGAGGAAATTCATTTGCTAGCCTGCCAGAGTCACCAACATGATTTATTGGAGCAGAGGAATAAGAAGTGACAGCCTGACCCAAAAGCTGAAAGGGGCCATTCAAAAACTTGTTTAACTGCGTTAATAATCATGGACAGGTTGCCTGCACAGAACAGATTCTAACATGCCCAAAACATACTACAATTTCAAAACTGTACTTTTCGCACACAGAGAAATTTACAAAAATCACACATCTTTTTAAGCTCCTGCATACAGTGGAAACCTTCCTGGAGAAGCAGCTTAAATTTGCAATCCCACGTGTACAAGGAGCACTTGATTTAGCAGATGACGTTTATAGTGTAAGAATGATGTAGGAAAATAACATTTCTCATCGCCATATCCAGAACATTCTGTGCTAAGCAGGGCTCCAGGGCTTTCTACAATAGAGTCTTTGTCATTTATAAAATGAATAATTTTGTCCTAAAAGTAATGAAGCTTCAATACTGTAATTAAGGACTTTGAATTTGTTGAAAAATTAAAAATAAATTCAGAATAATGTTCTCCCCTGCCCTACCAAAAAAAGGTCCAACAATGGCATGATCCTATTCAATTAAAAACAAAAACAGGGGCCAGCTCCGTGGCCGAGTGATTAAGTTCGCGCGCTCCACTGCGGCGGCCCAGGGTTCGGATCCTGGGCGCGGACATGGCACTGCTCGTCAGGCCACGTTGAGGCGGCATCCCACATCCCACAACTAGAAGGACCGGCAACTAAGATATACAACTGTGTACAGGGGGAGTTTGGGGAAATAAAGCAGAAAAAAAAAGATTGGCAACAGTTGTCAGCCCAGGTGCCAATCCTTTAAAAAAAAAAAAAAGAGGAAGATTGGCAACAATTGTTAGCCCAGGTGCCAATCTTTAAAAAAAAAAATTGTTTAAAAACAAAAACAAAAACAAAAGCCTCAATAAGTTCTGTTAGCCAGGTAACTGGCCAGCTTAGTCTCTATTAACCATCCAGTGAAAGGCGTCAGAAAGACCACCTCGAGATGTAACGGGATCTTCAGAGATCAGTTTCTGCAGCTGGTCATACAGGCAACTAAGCAGGTCAAGGTGACCACAGCACGAAGACTAGCTTGCCTGCTGCTTCCTACAAAGAAAAGGTGCTGAACCCTTGATCCTGTGTCCCTCAGCTACAAGGCCACCCACTGGGCACATGGCCACCACGTAGGCCCACTGCATCACGTCCCCCACGGGACTGCGGTGAGGGAACCAAGCTATAACGCTGATTCGCCGTTGTGTGCTTTGAGTAATAAACGGCCTTGCTGGGTCCAGGAACTCTCGTCTACTCTGGGCACTTCCGCAGGTTCACCCCCGCTGTCTTGTGTGAGGCTGAGGCTCTTCTCTGCCACTAACAGAGCCCCACCTCTGCTCCCCACACCCCAGGTACACTTCCAGCAGCCTTCTTGGGCCTCCCAGACACCACGGCCACCACTGCCCTCTTGGCCACCACCAAGGTCTCATCAAGAGGGACAGGATCTGAAATTCCATCCGGTTTCCACTCAGATTCATCCGGCTCACTTGTGATCTCCCTGGTTTGCATCGGAAGTTTTTTTTTGTTTTTTCCTTTTGCATAACGTTTTAATATCAGACTGCTTGGTTTTGCTTAAAACCATCTGCCTTAAATTCAATTTTTAATATTAAAACTTTGGTTTAGTATCAGGGTAAAGCACACACATTCTGAGGCAAGAACTGCCTCAGTGAGGCAAGATGTCAACATTCTCAAACATTCCAGAAAGAATAAGAATAGTTTCTTTTGTTAGGAAAGAGATTTTTAATTTGCTTCACAATTGATAATAAAAGGTCCTGCCAGAAGCAAAGCTATACAACTCATACGCACCAGCCCAGACCCCCAGGAGCACACTCTGCAATGGTAACTCAAGTGCCTGCAGGACACCCACTGTCTTAGGAAACAGTCTCTCTTCCCTGGGACACTGGGACAATGAGGTCTACGTCCAGGGTTGCACTGTCCTTTACGGTACACACCAGCCACACGTGGCTGAGGAGCGCGTGAAATATGAGCAATTGAGGGACTAAATTTTTAAGTCTATTTGATTTTAATTAATTTAATTATAAAGTGATAATCAATTCAGTTATTAGAAAACTCTTAAGTGTGTTTAAAACAACTTGGGGACGTAAATCACTTTTTAAACTGTAAATTTTATGACCTCTAAATACTGATCAAGTATTTCCAATGAAAATTTAGCATCTGAATTGAGATGTGCTATTAAGTGTAAAAGTATAAGACTTGGTTCAAAAAAAGAATGTAAAATATCTCAAAAGTTTTCAGACTGATTACGTGTTGAAATGATAACACTTTGGATACACTGGGTTAAATAAAATATATTAAATTAATTTCACCTATTTCTTCTTAAATTTTAATGCAGCCACCAGAAAATTTTAAAATGCCTACATGGTTCATGTTGTATTTCTTTGGACTGTGCCACGGTGATAACGACAAAAAAGCAAGATTCATTTAACTCAGGCAGAAAATTAGGCTGAGACAGTAACTCCAGTAACCAGTAAGTCTTGATAATGGGCAATTATCTGAGGATACATAGGACAACATTTCTTGCATTTTTTTCGTGAAAACTCTTCCAACAGCAGAGAATGATTATTTTTAAGAAGGTGCCCCCTCTCTCCTTTAGAAAGGAACTGGGGGGTCTCGAGGCCTTGTGACTCTAGGCGTAAACTGCTGAGCTTCTGACACAGTTCTCTCTCCGAGTCCCGGCGCAAACAGCACTAGCTGTACTACAAGCGAGGCGGCCAAGGATGCGCTCAAAGAACGAACAGAAACGCCACAGCTGAACACCGTGGAAACCTGACAGCAGGACTGGCCGTCTGCTCACCGGGAGACCTCTGTGTGAGTTAATCTCTCAGGGATCATGGGACAAACGGAGCATCAGGTCAAGGAAAATACTCATAAAGATAACTGCTAACGAATAAACCATGACACACTTCAAAACTAAACAGAGCTGGCTTAAGTTACACGGCTTCCGATCAGCCCAGCTAAGCACTCATTGACTCCTGGGGAAAATTTCTCTTTCTCCTCCGGGAAGCAGTGACATTCCAAAAGGCAAACCTGGACCTCGGTACCTCCCATCCCAGAAATATTCCTCACTCTATCTACACTCAGCCATTTTTATTAACTTCTACTTTCCCACCCTTCTTTCCAAGGTTTTGGACAAGGAAGAAAGGAAAACAATAGGATTATATAAAAAGGGATAACAACAACCCCTCCAGCGTTACTTAGCACCTACAGAGTGATTCATAAGCATTCACTGGGTGATGACTTCACACATTTCCAATGGTAAATACACTCACCAAAATGAAAAAACCTTCGAGAAATGTAAAATATTACAGAAATGTTTGTTTTCAACGTCTGAACTATGACTATTACTTGCATTTTTTTCCCTGGAAATGTGACATTGAGATTTGTATAATTACAAAATTCTCAATATAAAGCACAAAGCAATTATCTAGGAAAAAAGTTGGCATTTGGGCACCAAAGATACAACATGCACATTCTGGTGCTTGCCAAGATACTGCCAAAGTCTAAGTGAACATGTAACTGCTGAGCTGTGATTTTCTCTTTCTTGTGAGTTACAGAGTAGGGAAACAGAGAAGTAGTTCCAAATATGTTACTTTAGGGGCATGTAAAGTATACAGCTAAACACGCACTGCCAGATAGACTAACGTGACAGTAAACTACCCTCACACCATCTGCTCCCATTTAACCAAAGCATAAAATTACAATCACCAATTCAAATACTTCCCTTGCATTTCAATTCAATTCCTTTTTTAAAAACCCATTAGGGAAGGAAGGACTTCACAAAAGAAACCTACCCCCTTAGAAACCCCTCCTCCACTTCCTTTTAGGCTGCTCTGAGGGTTTAGTACAGGGGACACATGTTTTCATTTTTTTCCCCAGACAACCCTTTACAAATATAAAAACAATTCTTAGCTCCCAGGCATAAAACACAGGCCAAGGGCCAATGTATTTTCAAGCCCAAGTGTCCCTGAGAGACGACCAGGGCAAAGGTCCCTTATCCCTAGATGGGGAAGCTGAAGACCAGCAAGAAGGGGCGACTAGGTGGGCCAGAGTCACACGCGACACCTGCCGCTAGTGTGACTTACCAGGAGACTTAGTCCCTGCTTACAGGAGCTTCCTGTTAGGAAGATACCATTAAAGTCCAAGAGAAAATGAGGAAATCATGCTGGCTGCTAAGGAGGAGCCACACCAGCTGGTGCAACAGGAGTGAGTTCTGAGAGGGCAGCCAGCGGCGTGGAAATCTCCATTTGATGTCCACAACGTGCCAGGCGTCATGCTGGCTAGGCAATGTTTATAAATGCCACACGACTTCAGCTAGGCCTTGAAGACTTAGGAAGGTGGATATTAAGTGGGCAAAGGCACTATATTGAAAGCAGTAACACGGGCAAGGCCCAGGAGGCAGGAATTGCCATATTGTGCCACCTGCCTCAGCCCAGGAAAGGAGAGAAGCAAATGGAGAAAAGCAGTCCCAGCTTCCTACCTCAGCTCCTCTTCTACTGGTGTGTGACTGCGTTAGTTTGCTATTTCTGCTGCAACAAATTACCACAAACTTAGCCGCTAAAACGAAATCAATTTATCTTATAGATGGAGAGGTCAGAAGTCCATTACGGCCTCACGGGGCTAAAGTCAAGGGGTCAGCAGGGCATGTTCCTTCTGGAGGCTCTAGACGAGAATCCATCTCCGTGCCTTTTCCAGCTTCTAGAGGCTGCGTGCGTCCCTTGGCTTGTGGCCCCTTCACCTCCAAAGCCAGCAGTGGCCGGACAAGTCCTTCTCACACTCATCACTGTGACACTATTCTTCACCTCTCAATTCCATTTTTAAGTGCCCTTCTGACTACACTGGGCCCGCTCAGACAACCCAGGATAATCTCTCTTTCTCACGGTCAGCTGAGTAGCAACCCAACTCCATATGCAACCTCAATTCCCCGGCTACATAACGTCTCCTATTCACAGGCTCTGGTGATGAGAATGTGGGCATCTCTGGGGAGCCATTATTCTGCCTACCACAACGACCTCGAGTCAGTTAACAACCTCCTCAGAGCCCCAGTTTCCTCACCTGAGACAGTAACAGCTCCTCCTTCAAAGAGCGGCAGTGAAGACCAGATCATCCAGGTGAAGCGCCCGACCACGCGCTCAGTGCTCAGCCCAGTATCAGTTATCGTGCTCAGCTTTACAGAGAAAGTGGTCAAGCAGAGACCAGAACTGGGTTTGTCTGCATTCAATTATTTTACTATAAGCTGGGACTTTATTATAGAAGGTGATCTCTGAGTTTTTCAAGATTTTAATGTTTTTGGCTCTTTGTCTAGGAGGCTTATTCCAGCTTTAAAAAAAAAAAAACAAAACCTTGAAGAAATCGGATGAACACACACACACACACAGACCCCAAAACAGGACAACTTTAAAAAGATAGAAAATATTACAAAACAACTAGAAAGTGAAGATGATAGAATTTTTCAAATATATGGGTTCAAGGAATCAAAATATCGACAAACAACCACTACGTCTGGTTCTGAACTTCCTTCACACCTTTGCTTTCCCCGACCCCGTCTATCCTCCACTCCCTAGTTCCCTACACACTCACCTGAAGGCTGACCCCTCATCCTCCTGGGAAACCCGCCCCACCCCACCTCCTCTAAGCAACCTTCCCTGAGCTCATGCGAGCGTCCTGCCTCCACGCTCCAGCAAAGCCTGTTAACAGACCTGTCAGCGCACTCGCGTCGTGGGCAAGCCTATCTACTGGCCACACAAGCTGGTGGCACTATTAATGGTGGGGAACAAGCTTATTCATCTTTATAGCTGTAGCACACACTGGACCTCAAACGCTTGCTGAATTAATAAGTCATGCTTCTGAATCTAACAAAGTGCGGAGACGCCCCTTTTGGCTTTAGTTCTTATCTAGCAGCATTTACAAGGCTCAAGAGATAAGGCATAACGGGAATAAAGGCGTCTCCTACGAAAAATGATGACACCCTTGCTAAAATAACAGCAACATAATTAAAAAGTCAGTGTATGTAGGGGCTGGCCCCGTGGCCGAGTGGTTAAGTTCACGCGCTCCGCTGCAGGCGGCCCAGTGTTTCATTGGTTTGAATCCTGGGTGCAGACATGGCACTGCTCATCAAACCAGGCTGAGGCAGCGTCCCACATGCCACAACTAGAAGGACCCACAGCGAAGAATATACAACTATGTACCGGGGGGGCTTTGGGGAGAAAAAGGAAAAAATAAAATCTTTAAAAAAAAAAAAAAAAAAGTCAGTGTATGTATGGGGGGAAATGCATGGAATTTCTAGTACGCTTATTCCAATGTGTATCAATCAGTACCCGGGGGACTCAGAACACAGGCAGATCATTAGAAAAAGATTTTCCTTGGAGTGAGTAGAGTGACAATGAATTAGATTATTGGGGAAAACCAAGTGATCCTGGAACCTGTTTCATTCACGAAGAATTGTTTAAAGCTGACACCTGGTCCAAATTACGGAGAGTTAAGCCCAGAAAGCCGAGAAAAGAAAGCAATCTCAGAGTCAACCGTGCCCAAGAAGCCAGCCCCTTGTTTGTTCAACACCTTTAAGAATGTCACCTACAAGGTAAGAAAACCCTACCTTTCAGACTTCTTGATGTTATATAAAATTTCACAATCTAACAGAAAAGCGCTCCAAAAAAAGCTTTATTCATGAGTAAAGATATGGAGGAGGGCGCTTTTTATGTGTTCTGACTCAATTCTACCAGTAAATCACAGCATCATCAGAGGCCATCTGGTGGAGCAGAGGGACCCTACACTGGAGTCAGAAGTTCTTCCTCTAAAATACTCCTCTTAAAGAAATTCATTACATAGTATTTCCCAAAGGGTGTTCCTTAGAAAACTAATGCCCCAACGTTCCCTCGTCAGTTAAGTTTAGGAATTTCTAAAGGTGGTAGAAGGGAGCGGAAACAATATCTTCGGTCAACAGTTTAGAGTATTCTCAAGGTGACATTTAAGTATCACGTGAATTTCAGTTCAATTCATTAGGATTCTAGCGTCAGGGGACCGTGAGAAGCCAACAGGGGCTCTATCCAGTCCTGCTGTGAGTGACCCCTGCGGACGGGTCCGTGGACCCCGAGAGGCCGGGCAGGAGGAGAAGTGGGAGGGGGTCCGGAAGGACAACACCCCACTGCTAAAACCATTCTCACTCGAGCAGTTTCAAGGAAAAGTGTCCCTTATTGGTCACTTATTCAACCTTTTAGCTCCAACATTGGTCAAGCAGGGTGTTGGAGTCGTAGGAGCAAGAAGACAAAACCTTGGCCTCAAGGAACTCAACAAACATTCTCTGAAGAGACCAGCTCACGTTCCGGCGGCGGAGAGACGTGGTCAGTTCTGCAGTGAGGACAGCGCACAGCACAAACAGAAGCGGGTACACGGTGCTACAGGAAAGGGAAGAGGAAGAGCCGTGTCCGCCCATCAGTGGACTCACAGACTATCTGGTGCGGCTGCTTTTAAGAATACACACACAACACTATTTTAAGGGCCTGCAGCCAGGCAGCTTGCTTTCTAATTAAGCTACTACAGACTTTAAGGCCATTGCTTTATTCACACACAAAGCATTTCACACATGATGTGGCCTTATAAAACAAGCATTGACTCTTGTCTCCACCCTCTCCAACTTTACAGACAGACACACTCAGATACAGAAAAGTTAAATGTTTTGCTTAAGTTTATAGATCCCGTCAGGGGCAGACAAAGGATAAGGACCAGATACTGCTGGCCCCCAGGCCACGGTTCTCAGCCCTACACAGCGCTGCTTCCCTTTTGTAGGTCAAATAAAAAACAGGATCAAAATCTGCTGTAAATTTTCTCTTTTAAAAAAGTCATTGAATCACAGCAGAATATAACATTTTACCAGAACACATTTTTAGGCAAATAACGAAATAACCATGAGATGCAAAAAACCAAGCAAGCAACTTAAAAACATTGACCCTTCTGCCAAATTTTCTTTAGGCAAAAGAAGAAAGAAGCCTGTCTGTCAAGATTCAAACGTGAAAAGATTCAAAGAGAAATAGGCTTTGCAGCCTGGGAAGAGTGGAGAAGTGCAGAGGAGCTGGTTTCCCTCAGGATCTTGAAACAGTCACAGACTGCCCGCCCAATTAATCACTCAGCACTTTGAAAAGATGAAACATTAACGAGAGATGTGTAAGACCTATTATAAAAAATTAAAAGGAAGGTTTGAATAAATGAATAATCACACTGTGATCCTAGAAAGGGAAGCTAAATGCTAGGAACACGTCAATTACCTCTCGGTCCGCTTATACATTTAATACAACACCCAAAATCCAGCCAAGTGCACGGATGGATGCAAAGAACCTCCCTTAAAACACAAGAACTAGAGGAAGTGGAGTTCAGACTTTACCAAGTAATAACTTACAAAGCAAGAAATAAAATTAGATTTACTCATACAAAAAGAGGTTTCTAGACCAAGAGAAAAAACACAGAAACAGACCCAATTACACATAAGAATCTATCTGATGGGGACCGGCCTGGTGACGCAGCGGTTAAGTTCGCACCTTTCACTTTGGTGGCCCAGGGTTCACCGGTTCGGATCCCAGGTGCGGACATGGCACCGCTTGGCAGGCCATGCTGTGGCAGGCGTCTCACATAGAAAGTAGAGGAAGATGGGCATGGATGTTAGCTCAGGGCCAGTCTTCCTCAGCAAAAAGAGGAGGATTGGCAGCAGTTAGCTCAGAGCTAATCTTCCTCAAAAAAAAAAAAAAAAAACAATATATCTTATGATAAAGCAAGCATCATCAGGTGAGGGAGAAAGGAAGCATTGCTTTGTAGGAGCTGCTATCTGCTAAGCCAATAAGACAGGGAAAAATCAACTGTGCTTTGTATTTTAAGCCAAAGTAAACCCAGGCAGCATAAAAAGGGCCAAATAATGTTTAAATTTAAAAAGAAGTCAACTAATTAGTCATCGGAGTTTTAGAAAAAAATAAATCAAGAAAAAGAACCACCGATTTAACGACATGAACATATAGAACTGCAATATAAAAAATAATGATAAAAGTAAAACAGCTAGGAAAATAATGGACTGAGATATAACAAAGGGTTAGTGTCCACACCACCTAACGGGGGGCCTGCGTCAACTGACAAACCAACCCCAAGACTGAGACCAACAGGTAAAGGACATGGGTAACTGAGAGGAAAGGAAACAGTTAAAACAACAAAAAGAGAAAGCAGTTAATAAGTGCTCAGGTGGTAAGTGAATTCTCCTTAATCTCCTTTATTATAATGTTTAAAAATATCAAACATTAGAAAGTCTGAAGGGAGTGGCAAAGTACCAGAGAAGCAGATCTTAAAACTAAACTCTCACACTGCTGATGGTGGGAATGCGCTCCCCTCTTAGCACACCCCAGCACCTGGCTTGATGCTTCATATATGGTACATTCTCAAAATCTCTGTAGACGGATGGCCAGCTAGCCTCAAGAAACAGATGTCAGAGAGCGTCACGGCTATTTCTAAGACAATCACAGAAAAAATCATTACGGCAATGGAAAGACATGTGCGTTTATAAACACTGTGGCTTGTTGAATCAGGATATCTGCTTTCTACCACAGCAGTCTAAACACGTCTTCAGTTAAGCTCTGTATAACCGAATGTTAAGTGTGTCAAATGTTTCTCAGGCCTCAGTTTGTGTACACAAGCTAAACATAACATTGACCTGGAATTTACATTCCAAACTGTACCATTAAAAAAAAAAGTGTGCACACGTTTCTCTTACAGAACATCTGCTATTAATAAGAAATAAAATACTGTTGACTTCAGGGGAGGAGAAAGAAAAGGGGAAAAACCTCAAATGCCCAAGGCAAGACTTATTTTAGGTAATCCTTCAGAGTGCACACATTATGGAAAATCATCATTCCAAATTTGTCTCTTTCTTCTAAAAATGATTCATGAAGCTTAAGTGGGAGCTTATCCACAAAAATAGGGTGAAACAGGATTAATGAGGATGAATCTCGGCCTTTGCAAAGTTCATCTGCAACAGGATTTTGACAAGATCTAGCTAGAATCACAAGGTAGGGAAGAAACGTGGTAAAGGTAGACTGGATGGGATTTATTCTGAGAAGTAATTTTACATAATCATTTGTCAAAATTAGCAATTTGACAAAAGAGGTTCGTTTTGTATCTTCAAGTAGTTTTCACCCATTTATCACCTTCCTTTGCTTAAAAATAAAAAAAGGAAAAACAGGGAAAAAGGCTACTATCTTGTACTTGGACAGATTTTTCCAAAAAGAAGAAATATTTTGGAAACTTCTGAATGAAAAAGGAATTTAGGATAAATTATTAGCACACAATATAATCTAATAGATACCAAAACATACTCCCATGCTCTGGAAATATCTTCCTCACTCAAGAACTTGAATGCTACCATTATGTCAGCAAATGACTCTAGGTTACCAATTTATATATAATCTTCAGTTGGGGTCTTCTTCAAAGGGCGCTACTTAGTTTTCCAAGAAAAGTTGAATATCTGCTTCTTAAGCTTATTGCAGTTGGTAGTATTTTGTTTTCAAAATTCAAACTTTGACTCACTAAGTCGTCTTAGGCATCTGAGGCTGCACAGCTCAAAGTCTTTCAAGTGGACGGAAGACATACTATGTGACAGCTTGATTTCCACTCCCAATGTCCCCTGGATGAAAAATTTGACTACGATAGATTCTCTATGCATAAAACAATATATACATAAAATGGCCAGTCATACAATTGTTTGATGTCTTAATACTATACTGTTACAGTATAAACATATACGTATACTGAAGCAGTCTAATACCCAGTAATAAAAGGAAGGGTACATATTTCTGGTTGATCTACTGGGGTAAAGATGATATGGCCGTCAATCTGATCACTCACTTGCAAATACCGACTGAGCCCCTGTTATGCGCCAGATGCTGGAGAAAGAACACTCAACTGAAGACACATGGGCCCTACCCTCAGAAATCTCAGTCTGGGGAAGAAGATAGATATTAAGCAAACCATCTCATAACTACATACATAAATACAAACTATGTTAAGTGCTATGCAAGAAACAACAGGCTACCCAATTGAGACTGGGGGAGACGGTGGAAGCGATATCTGAACTGGACCCTGAAGGAGAGCAGGGGTTTGACAGGTGAAGAGTGGAGCCCTAGCGGCTGGGGAGGCAAAGGGCACATTTCAGGCAGAAGGCCCAGGACATGCAAAGGCCCTAGTGTGCGGAAGAAGGGGCGAGAGCAGATACCAGCTAAGCAGCCACTGGTTTAGTCCAGGGTGGGGGAATGGGCTCAGACCAAAGCAGTAACAAAGGAGATGGAGACAAGTGAGCAGAGGAAAGTGTGTCCGACAGAAAACTGACAGGAGGTCATGACTGACATGAGGAAAGAACATGCAGCAAACGGAAAAATGGGCAGGATATATGTTTAATTTAAAATGTAAGACCTCAAATAATATATGATTCAGCTAAGGAAAAAAATGGCTTTGGGAATAGTGAAACTGGCAGTAGGCTTATGCTGCAATGTTGACTTTAATACCCTCTAACACTACTTCTTGAAGGAAGTGGATTCCTAAATTGTGGTACATCCAACTGAGAACACAACCACCAAAAACTTTGACCAAAACTTATAACTACACACAAAAAAAGAGATCATGATAAATTTTAAAATGCAAGATACATAACTGCAGACACAATATGATGATCAAGCTACATTTTTAAAAAGCTAAACATTTAAGAGACTATATTTGAAATAGCATAGTATTTTCTGCTTGCCAAAAGAACACTGTAATTATTTAATACAAATACAGAGAAAAGGAATCAAGAAAATTAAAATATATAATCATAAAGATAACATATGCAAAAGAAGATACTGACATACATTTGTGTTCAAGTGTGAATGTCTTAAAGCGGAGCATTTTTACCTTTCTTTAATGAATGCAGCGCTGAAGAGAAGAAGGTCAAGTACCCAGGAGGCTGGGGCGAGCCACTGAACTCGAAGTAGCCAAGTACTCCAGGCTGCAGGGACAAGAGCAGAAGGGGTGACGGAGGCATTGTTGGTCACGGTATAGCAGGGGATATTTTAAAACAAAAAAGACATGTCATTATAATCTGACAATTGCAATTTGTTGCATTTCACTTTTTTAAAAAGCCTAACTTCATGAAAACAGTTGCAGCTTAGGGCTGACCTTTCCCTCCACTCAGACAAGAAACGGGGTAAAGGATAGAGCTGCAGCGGGTTTTACAGGGACGATTCCGAGCTGAAACTTCCTCCTCTCTCCCTAAGGGGGTCCTTCCATCCTCTGCTGAGAGCTCCCCTGAGTCCCCGGTTCGAAACCTCACCATCAAGTTCCAGCACTCACTTTCTTTAGCAACTCCAGGCAAGCTCTATCAGTAACGTCTTTGTAACCTTTCTTAGATTTCTTCCTCAATAGCTTCCTCTTACTCCAAACATACCCTCACATTTACTGGAAATCAGGTTAAATCTGATTGGCTCCCAAGTCGCCCTTCCAGGGGCTCTTTCCTCCCCTGACACCCAGAAACCAGCACCCACAGTGGCAACCCTCCTCTCTCTCAGGTCAGTCTGCGGAGACCCTACATCTTGCCCTCTTGTCCCTCCACCCCGACAAACTTCTTTCCACCAGCTCGTTCCACGTCTCTAAGTTTAGCACAGAATGCCCCTCCACTCTGCCAAACCCACCAGCTGTCCCCTACCGGTACAGTCTGCCTTCCTGTTCAGAATAATTCCTTCCTTCTTTGAAGGCCCTGTGGCACTCACTCTGTCCGGTTTTGTTTTGTAATAATCGCATCTGTCTTAAAGGCCAAACTGTGAGATCCCTGAGGAATCAGTGCTAAGCTTAGAGTCAGAAGACCTAAGGTCAAGCCCAAAGTGGAACGATCTTGGGTGAGCCCTTCGATGAGAAGCCTCAGTTTCCTTGTCTGGCAAATGGAGAAGATTCATCACTGGGGCTGAAACTTCCAAGTAGTTTGACCAAAGAAATTTCATAAACAACACAAAGCAAACAACCCCACAAGCAAAACTACTTTCACTTTTCATTGTCAAAGAAATGAAGGTCACAAGATTCAACACCTCTATGAGATGATTAACGGCTGTATAAATTGAAAAATACCAGCTATTTAAAATACAAGACACTTAGGGGGCAGGCCAGTGGCACAGCGGTTAAGTTTGCACGTTCCGCTTCTTGGCGGCCCAGGGTTCGCCAGTTTGGATCCCGGGTGCAGACATGGCACCGCTTGGCACGCCATGCTGTGGTAGATGTCCCACATATAAAGTAGAGGAAGATGGGCATGGATGTTAGCTCAGGGCCAGTCTTCCTCAGCAAAAAGAGGATTGGCAGTAGTTAGCTCAGGGCTAATCTTCCTCAAAAAAAAAAAAAAACAAGGCACTTAAAAACATTTAAGTGCTATTTTTCAAATATTCACAATACTGTGATGGTCTGTACTAAATTTTGAAAACTGGCATGTTGGACAATATAACTTAAAATCAGTATTTCAAAATAATAAAAAGAGGAAATAAAGGGAAGTGATAGTTACTTGCTTATTTCTATTGCAAAGTATCACTTAAAAGTTACTAAACTGGCTCTGGTTTATGCTTTAGGTAAGACAAATTTCGCATCCGTTTCCCCAAAGTTTCAATGTCTCCTTAACAGAAGCTGTATTCAAGAAATGATTATATATTTCAGAGTTTCTTTCACAGTTCTTTCTTAGATCTGGGAAAAGGGGCATTGGGGGAAAAATGCATGCATACTGACATACATGGGCCTTTCTAGGTCTAGGCCCCTTTGCTCAGCTGAAAATAAACCCAGGGGCTGGCTCAAAGCAGACAGCTGTAACTCTGCGGCTCTCTTTCAGATGAGCTAGCCAAGCACAGAAGACAGCCTGACACTGGGTTGAAGTCGGGAAGCAAGACCTACTGACACACAGATCGCCCCTCCTCACTCTGATGCTCACCAGTGTATAAAGACCACCCAACCCCAGGTTCTAACCGCAGTCTTCCTATTAGTCCACCCCAGATGCTTAGACGGCCACCAGGTGAACGGTCACAGGAACTCAACTGCCAGTGTTCCTCCTTCCTTCATTCACCCAACTAATCAAAGCTTTAATCGGGACACATGACGGTAGCAAGACACCTCTGTGACCTTATCTCCTACCACTCTCCTCTCTGCTCTGGCCCTACCAATCCTGTTCCTTCCTCAGGATCTTTGCACTTACTGTTCCCACCTCCTGGAGCATTTTCTTCAAATTTCCTAAGGGCTGAGTTGCATCACATAGGCTTCAAATTTCTGGTCAAATGTTGGTTTCTCAGAGGTCTTCTTCGAACAGTTACATTACCTCCCTCCCTGTCCTCAAATCTACAGAACCCTTCTTTATTTTTCTTTGTAGCACTTATTATCTGAAATTAGCTTGTGCATTTGTTTCCTAGAGCTGCCATAACAAATTACCACCGACTTGGTGGCTGAAAACAACAGAATTTATTCTCACAGCTCTGGAGACCAGGAGTCCCAAGGCAAGCGGCCTTCTCCGTGTCCTCTCCTCTTCTTAGAGACACCAGTAGTGGGATTAGGACCCACTCGAAATCTAGAACGATTTCATCTCGAGATCCTCACCTAAGGACATCCGTAAAGACCCTATCTCCAAACAAGGCCACGATCTGAGGGTCCGGGCGGACAGGAATCTCGGGAGGACACCACTCAGGCCCCTACACCTTGTTTATTTATTTCCTGTTGGCCGTCTAGCCCCACGTCAGAAGTCCCTGAAACAGAGGCTCTCTCTTGCTCATCACCACATTTCCAGCTCAGAGCAGGCACAAAATAAACATTTGTGAATGAACGAATGGGAATAAAAAGATAAATAAGACAAAGCTCCCCCAGCAAGTTTACAATTTAGCGAAGAACAAAATACGACGAGTGCTGATTCTGACTTGACCCAGTTTGTGTGTTTTAACTACATTCCACGATGTACAGTACATTCAGGACCTGCTCTAATGAGGAGGAGGAACACAGGATCTCTACAGGAGGCCAGCAAATCCTCAAGAGCATGAAGTCCCTCCTAAGGGAGCCCCATCTGCAGCGCAGCGTACCTCTCAGCAGATGGTGCACCACCCTCTAGTGGCCGTGAGAATAGTTACCTTGGTGTGTTTTTACTCAACGGCACTTGAAGTATTTCTGCACTAATGCTAACTCACATCTAGAAAATGTAAAACTATTTCATTTCCAGTGCTATAAAACTACGAATGGACAGAAACAGTATCTACTTCTTTGCTCAACATTCAGAGTAGAGTTCACTAACAAACAGCTGGATAATACCAGGCGCCAGGCGTTCTACTAGCTTTTTCTCCAAGATACTCAGGTTTTCTGCCACCTGGTAATTTACCTAACACCCTCTTTCTCCCTCCAAAAGATTCCCAAGCCTTTTCCCATTCCACTTAAATTTAAAACAATTTGGTTTACCAAAACTCCTAAGAATAAACGAATGGATGTATGCTAAATCACTGCTCTTAAATGGATAAATTACAGAAATTTGTGAAAACATTTAAAAAAGATTTTGGCTGCAGATACAGTCATAAGTAAGAGTTCTAAATAATACTGTTGGTATTTGGTGGGTAGATTATAAGGTAAAAATCAGATGATTCTATCATGTGTTTTAAAAAATTTTAATAAAAGCACTATTGATGTAGAAGTTACCAAATGATGCCTTAAAAATATCAAAATTAGAAGAGCCATAAAACTAGTCACTTTGAAAGTGACATTACCAATACTCGGGCCTATTCCCTTTCCAACCAACTCAATGTCCACCAAAATAAAAAGGGCGCAGGTTCTGTCTGACTACGTGGTCCACGAGTAATGAACTGCACCTCCCGTCTGCATCTTCAACAGGCAGGAAGAACCCTTGAGGAAGAGGGACTCTACAATTGGAGCAAATGAAGAAAATAGGATTTCTTACCATGGTTTGCAACGAAATGACTTAAAGCTCTTGATGTTCCTTTGTAGTACGTCTATTGGCAAGTTCACTTCAGTTTCTAGCCATATTCATTATTTATAAGGCAAGTTACTATTTTAAGGCATATCTGGGAAGAAAATTCTAGACCATACCTCGATACTGTGATTATCGTACACAGGACACTCCTAGCCCTGCATTAAATGCTAACGAGTGAATTAATAATGGGAGACGGTACAGCTCTGCTGCTTCAACAGTCAGCCAACAGCCACAGCCCCACCCTTTACCACTATTCATTCTTGGAACCACTTGTAAAAACGAAGGAAAAAAGTTAGTTAAATTAAAAAGCCAATACTGTCAAAATTTTTCCATCACGAAAGAGGGGTTCAAAAATGACGTAAAATAGTGAAATATTCACCATTTTAACCTCTAGATAGACGGTGAAGTTTCAACTCAGAGACTTTAAACATTCCTTCAAAAGGAAGAATTCTGGGAGCCAGAAGACCTGGGCTCCAGTCCAGTGTCCACGCAGGGTAAATCATACTCTCTGTACCATCTTCATCTGCGCAAAGGACCTACAACTTCCATCTATCTCACATGGCCGCTGGGAAGATCACAAGTAAAAGCACTTGAAAACTAGAGGGCACTGACCAATGTAGAGTTGACTCATTATTTGCTTGCTAATAATGACTAAAGTATTTTGGAATTTACAGAGTCAAGTATTTATAATATTCACCCTTTATCGTCTTTCTGCAATGTTCAGTAAAGTAAGGCACATCGTTTTCTTCTAAAACTCGCATCTGGGCTCCAAGTCATATTTTCCAAACAGAAAACTACGGTTAATGATAGGCAACCTGATTTGGGTAGGTTTGAGATATATTAGTCAAATAAAATATTTTCCATTAAAGTTAATATTTTCCATTAAAATTAAAGTTAAAAACTTCTGCTCTTCTGGGTAATTCAATATCAAATCATCTCAAATAGGCTTTTGAAAGGATTCACCTGTAGGACTTATAAAAATTCAAACCAAGATACAATTAGAGCATTCCTCTTTATAACAGCAATATAAGCAGATATGAATAGAACTCAGTACACATATGGTAAAAGTTTACGTCAGTAGAGAAAGTTGTTCATTTCAGGATATCATCACTTCCCAAGTAACGAACACTAACTGCACAATTTATGATGATCTAAACTGCTCACAAATATCTGGATTAGAGATGAATAAACTTATAATTAATCAATATAGCTTTTTTAATGAGGGGAAAACTATCAAATGCACTCCTACACAATGTCACAAACACATCTAGAGATAGAAGCAAAAAACAATGCCATTCTAACAAACCTCAGAAGTGCCACAAAAACATTATTTCACTCTAATTTTGGTGTAACTAAGCTTAAACACACTTGATATTGAAACCCATATTTATAAAAAATATAAATTAGGAAATAAGGCTCTTGATCAAAACAAGCATCTTTCATAGTAAGATTTCTTTAAATTAGCAAGATCCTTAAAATATTTAAGAAGCATGCTTTCTTTGGTACAGATGAACAATTTGAGCAAAAAGCTGATTATCAGGGACAGCTCTACTGACGACAACAGAACTCACCCCTGGCTCTAGTACCCCACAGACAACACTCCAGAATTTTCTAGTCAAGGAATTGCTTAATTTTCATCTTCTCTCTACTGCCACTGTTATACGTAGATAAACTTGCAACGTAGATTGTGGCATTCTGTGCGCTACATGAAAAAAAGACGTGTTTGCCTTGTGAGGCACCATCTCAAGGCCGTATTTGAGGAAATGGAATCATTTAGAGCAGTGGTTCTCAACTGGGGCAACTGTGCCCTTGGCCTAAGGGACATGTGGCAACGCCTGGATACTTCTGGTTGTCACATCTAAGGGAGAGAAGAGGTGCTACTGGTACGTAGTAAGTGCAGGCAAAGGATGCTGCTAAACACAGAACAGCCCCCATGACACGGTATTATCTGACTCCAAATGTCAATATTGCTGAGGTTGTGAAACCTTAATTTGGAGGAATGTCCAAAAGTACATCATGTTCTAGAGTGGGGCCTGTAAAAATTCCTTTAACTTTCCTATTTATTCAGCTGTCAAAACCGTGACAGTGGTTCCATTTCTGGATGCAGAATTTTGTCTTTACGTTACCTTAGAGAGTGTGCATGCCATTTGACTTCGCTTTTTTCTAGGCAGAATTTGGTATGTTTCACAAGATAAATGGTTTCGCAAGTGCCGTGCTGGGTTTGGTTCTTGAGTTCTTTCACAATCAACTGTCTCTTGCCCACTAGACAATTTCATCTCAGTGAGAAGCCCATTGAAAGCTGATACTCCCAGAGCAAATGCTTTCTACAGCTTTTGGGAGGAAGCCCTTTGAAAGGCCGACAGAAGCTATACAGGGGTCCCATGTAGGTACCATTCTTCCGGTTCCCGTTTTAAACGCGGTCTAATCATAGTGGTACATCACTATAGTTAAGGGGGCTTCAGTAACGCCACTGGCACATCAGTGAGCTTCATGTGAACTCAAAGTCCAACAGGGAGCATACGCTCTGAAGGCACTGCTGACAAGCAGGTTCCAGGAAGGCAGAGGTGGAAGGGAAGGACTCATCCTTGCTGCTCAGTCACGAACGTGCACTTCTCTCTCCTGCAGATCCAACTGGAGAGACACCATGGACATCGCAGAGGGAATACACAGAAAAGGACTACCAAGATCTCTGACAGAGATGTTCAACGGCATTGTCTCAAACATATTTCCCCAACCAAAAACTGATGAGCCTTCTTCTGTCTGCCTCTTCCCAACCTGCAAACTCCACCAAAGCCAAAACAGTCAGGAGGAATTATCTGAACCAACTCCCACACTTTACAGATGAGAAATCTGCATGAAACTCAGAAACCAGAGACTTGCTAATGTCAGGGCTAAAACCCAGGTCTCTACAATCCTAGCTGAGTCCTTTCCTTATCATATGACCTCTGCCAAGAACTGAAGCAGAAAAACTGGCTCAGAACCCTCTGGACACAAATCTCTGACAGAGCTGAAAATAATAAGCTGCATCTCAGCGCTCTTATCATTAGGCTAAACGATCTCAATTTCTTCCCCATTTTTAGGAAGGGCAGACACATATTGGATGGTATTTGGTAATGTCCCCATTTCTCTCTTCACTTTTTAGAAGAGACTGAGTGAAAATTTAAAGAAAAAAACAGAGAGTATCAATCAAAATTGAGCACGGTGTGCTACAAAGTCCCAACAGAGCGTAAGCGAAGGCAGATCCCTTGGCCTTTGTAGGTCATTTTTAATCATCTTAACTGCAAAACACACAGAAAGTTTTCTACAGAAGCAGAGGATCCTGGCAGGTATTACGCACATTTTAAGTTCTCTCCATAGTGCTAAGTAGCCAAGATGTTTCCATGATGTCATTTCCACTGTTAAGTTGTCGTTTACAGGGACTACATCCTAGGCACTTTCATGTCTTACCTCGTTTACCCCTGCTTTACAGATGAGGAAACGGATGCTTAAAGAGGTTAACTAGCCCAAGGCCATACAGCTAACAAGTGATGGAGCTGAGCGTGGACTCGTGCCTGCCCGAGTCCTGGTTCCTCACCATTTTGCTGTACCACCTCCAGTGACTCTGCCTGTCACCTACTGCCAATCTACGTGAAAACCCACTCATCACACAATGACTGCACCTAAGAGTTAAAAGGAGGCTCCAGAATACCCTGGTCCAGACCCTTGATGCCTGGCAGGTGAGGGACCTGCCCCAAGTCACAGACTCAGTGCTGCCAAAGGGTGTACACCCAGGTGCCCTGCCTCCAGGGTAGCTCCCACCCACCAGCCTGTCCAGGCAGAATGGGAGACAAGTCCACGAAGGGTACGAAAATCCACCTTCATCCACATAGGAGGAAGGAGGCATTCAGTCTAACGCGCATCTACTGACCGTAAGCACAAGAAGTAGACACTAACACTGCTGCTTGGGGAATCTGCTCATAGTTGACACATAAATAGTTTCTAACATGACTGAAAAAGCTGTAAATGATGTTCTGGCGACAGAAATTCATATCCAATCTACGTCAAATCTACACACTGCAAAAGATAAAATTCAACCCAGTCACACTACTCAATTCTCAATTAGTCTCTATTAGGTACTTATGGTCTGATTTTGTTGCACCTAAGCATCATTTTTACTTGTGCCTAAGTATGATTTTATGCTTGCTCCAATGAATTTTTTTGTAGAACTATTTTTATAGTTTATGGAACTTATTTTAAGCTTTATACTGGCCTCTCAGTAAGAAGCTGTCCTAAACACGCATTGAATATCCTATAAAAATAATTTATCAGGGGTTGAAGCTGGCTGGCGACAGGAAAGCAGTGGAGAAACCATGTTAGGAAACTTTCTGTTAATAAGACCTTGAAATAGTTACGCACTGTAAAAATAGATAGGACATATTCCCAGTTGTTTTTTTTTTAAAAAAGGCTAAACTACAACTGACAAGAAAAACCAGGTATCTCATAGTAAAATGCCATAAAGCGTCAAGTGAAATTTTTAGAAATTTGCAGCTGCATATAAATTGTAAGTTAATTCTTACATACTCTAAGTTAACAGGGAGACAAACTGAAAGTTTGTTGAAAATTCCCAAATAAATAACAGACAAGATTTTGCAAGTATTCTATTGTCTTAAAACTCATTTGGCCAAACCATCCCTATAATTGAGTATCTCAAAAAGCGCTTAATTGGGGCTTATCTACAACATGACCTTTAATTAATTGCTACAAATCAAGAGGTATAAAAAAACCCTTGCGATACAAACGGTGCAACGCAGCCCAGTGAAGCCCTGGGAACAGGGGGAGATAGGAAAGACAGGTACCTCATAGTTCGAGAGAAAATCTAGTAATTCTGATTGAGATGGGACGTAGACCAGTGGTGTCATCACCCGGCGGACAAACTTCTCAATGTAAACAGCGCTCACGGGGCCTTTGTACTCGATGGGTCCAAAACTAGTGCCAAAAACATAAAAATAAAATAAAAATAACATACCATGCATTAAAGCTGTAACGTGCAACCGAAATCATCACCACCACAAAATGAAAAAACAACGTCCTGCTTCAGGCTCCCGACTGGGCCACAGGTAAGCAGCCTCCTTTGTCTCAGGAGGGGACTGGAGGGCCAATGAAGAAGCATTTTATGTGAGGGAGGCACAAGTGGCCGTTGCCCTTTTAGGAGCTGAATTCAACCGCAAACTGAATTTCAAAACAAGGAATATTCATTCTGGTCTGAAAAAAAAAAAATTAATTCCTGCAATAGTATTTCTCTAAAAAACAAAGCAAAACAAAATGGAAAGGTGACCCTGGAAGCTGACCAGATGCTAAAGGACTCCAGGAGCTTAACGACACGATTCCACGGAAGGGGACAGACCTTCCTCTCACACCTCACTCCGAAACAAGGGACAAACTGAGTAGCTGGCCTGGTCTACTAAGAAGCAGTTATTAAATATTCCCAGAGGATCATTAAACGAACCTTACACCTATTTAAAGTTTTATTGCAACAAAAAAAATTACGTAAAGGTGTTCAGGAACCTGTATAAGCGAGCTTCCTTATTCTCCCCTCCAGTTGTGCTTGGGGATGCACAGGAATTGGATTTAATATTGCAAAGCAATACTAGCAACATTCAGTTATCCTCCTGAGCTAACCAGAATCTTTACGTGGCTTTCTAAAATTCTTGCACAATACATTGCTCAAATATGTTTGGATAGTATGACGCAGGGTGGGGAGTATGATGAAACTCAACAACTTCATAACCATTCTTCTCTCTAAGTGGAAAGTGACAGTAAGCTCACTGTTAATACAACAATAGACAGCACAGCAAAGAATCACACAAATGCTGTGATCACAATACTGTAACATATGGTTACAGAAATTAACACACAAACACATATAACGTGATGAGATAAACGCAACTCTTCAGTGTGCACTGAAGAATATGATGCCAGACAAAGGAACGTTAGCATGAAAAAAGGAAAAATAGCATCTGGATTCACAATTGGGAAACAGAGTTAACAATTCTGTCAAGTGAAGACTTGATACAACTAGTCTGTTAACTAATTCCAGTTTAAAAATTACCACCGCCACCAAAACCATCGACCACCAACAAATTCTAACTTAAAGGAAGAAATCAAATAGTCATCTGATAACGTATTTTGTTCAGCAAAAAGGAGGTGACCGATCTGGAAACCTCATCTGCTTGAGCACATGGGCTCTGCTGAGCTTTCCTGGTGTGATGTTACACGGGTCGCAGGGACTTGTCATAAAAGCTGAGAAGACCCCAGAACGCAGGACGTGGAACATGCTTCACCAACACACTACAGCCATCGCCAGAGGACAGGCCGATGTCGGGCTGCTGAGCTTCGCAGAGAGTTTTGAGAAACTATTCTCTGCTTCAGAGCCTTTTATAAACTTTCTTTGTGACTGGTGTCAATATAAGCCAAAAATGGAATCTACTTTCACAAAACAGAAAAGCCTGTTAACTTCTTGAAGCAGCTACTACTACCAGATAAGCCATTACACAAACAACAGCAGCAGCAGCAGCAGCAACACACAGGCGGCAGTGGTCTGCCCAGGGCTGAGACTCAAGGGCCACGTTTAAAGGCACTATTAACCAAAAGAGCCGCAAGGCTACAGCACGCTCACGAGAGAGGTCAGCTGAAGGAACACGTTCGTTCACATGTGCATGTATAAAATAGAAAGCTGGAAGATTCTTCAATAGAATATGAAAAAGCTTCCTTCTACGTATTTCAGTGCCTCCTTCTATTTTAGGCACACTGGGAATGATAAATATTGAAATGGCTATTAACTGGCCTGAACTGACTGAAACAAGGAAAACTTTAACAGGCAAAGATGCGCGGCAGGCATTTCAAGGGGAGGACCAAGCTGAAGTTCCTCATTTGTAAAACGAGAGGGTTGGACTAGATATTTCTAAAGTTCCTTTCAATCTCTCTATAAAACTAAGAAAGCAAACAGTGTAAGACAACACAGTACACACACATATCCCAAAATGACACTGTGTACTCAATTCAACGTAGCTCTTCTGACCTTAACGTCACATCAAGCTAAGCCCCCCTCGGGGCAGCTGG
Source organism: Equus przewalskii (assembly GCF_037783145.1). NCBI lineage: Eukaryota > Metazoa > Chordata > Mammalia > Perissodactyla > Equidae > Equus > Equus przewalskii. The sequence continues at coordinate 32,992,757 of NC_091842.1, read as the reverse complement.
CTTGCTTACAGAGTTGCAAGGCCTATACTCCCTGCTGGGCATCTGTGCCCTATGTCCTATTTCCAAAAAACGAAAGGCAGGGGACCTCAGTGGGGCAAGCTCATCACCCCATTACAGAGGGCAGCGTTTCAGAACCTTCAAGCATAACAGCTTGCACTTACCTTAAAAAAAAAAAGAAGTGATCACGAGAAAGTTACTCTGAGAAAGTACTCTTAGATCTAGAGAAGAATTTGAGGGTGGAGATGGGGTAAGAAAGTATGTTTTTGCCCAAATGCTATTTAATACCTCTTGAGAGACAACACTATGCGTCACACAACATTTTATGCTGGAGACACAGAAGTGTGATGGAAGGTGACCGATAATCCAGAAATGCTAGTTTGTTGATGTGTGTTATAAATCTCCATTGACTAAGACCCAGGAAGTTTAGAGGAAGGGAAAAAAATACAGCCTAAAAACTAAAGCTCTTACTAATCAAATCTTCTTTACCCAATTTACCTCCATTAACAAACTTTAAGCCAATTACATCAAACAAAGTCCAAAATCCCATCTCCTATCTCCAAAACCTTTCAAGTCAGATTTCAGACATTAACACCCACAGCAAGTTCTGGGCAGTACTCCAAAATCAAACACCAATATTTCCGCAGCAAAATGAATAAAGCGGCTCCTTAAATGGGACGAAGACTATACAGGAAGCCTCTTGTGACTTCAGGCCAGATGAATGTATTTGAGGACAAAATTTATGAAAGTCTTTTGGGTTTTCAGAGCTCTCTGGATTTCAGAATTACGAATACAGGATTGCAGACTTGCAGTAATTTTCTTCCCAATTGAAAAGATTGTACGATTCCCTCTTGACTATGCTATGCTGCCAGGTAACACGATAAGGACTCCTGTGTATTCTTATACCATAAAGTACTTTTAGAATATCTGAAATGTACAGCCACACAATGGAGTAACTGGTACTATGAAAAGCAATGTTGTAGAATATGTAATGACATGAAAAGATGTTCACGAAAGAAAGAAAAAGCAGTTTAGGCAACAGTATTGTCACATGATCCTATTTCTTTATTTTAAAAAAGGGGGATGGATGTATAGTCACAGGTGGATATAAATCAAAACACACAGTAATTATGTACGGCCAATAAAAATATCCAGATCCTTTTTATTTCTTTATTTCCACTTACCTGTATTTCCTCAATTCTGTACAGTGAATATCGAATACTTCACTCTGGAACTGACAGACTTAATGGCAATTAGAAACAGTACTTAAAATTTCTTACCTCCGATGATACAGATATATTACAGGAAAATAAAAGAAGTGTTTCTGTTTTCTGCATTTCCCCTGGTTCCACCAACAGTTAATTGCCACAAACAACACCTGCAGAGCCAAAAAAAGATTTCAAATGACTATGAATAACAACTGAAAAATTACCAAGACTTCAAAGATAAAATTTAGAAATGGAACTATTCCTCTCTGAAACAGAAAGTATGAAAAAGAATCGTTTCAAGTTTTCAAAGACGGTCATCACTTACCACTGCAATAAAAAAGAAAGACTCTCCTCTGCAGCGTCCAGCTAGGACTCTGAACATCTTGGAGTCTGACCCAAGATGAAAACGATTTGCTCTCAATTCTAAAGTGAATGAGCACCAAGGAGCTTTTTCTAAGCATGATTACACTAAAACCTAGTAAAAAGATCTGTCTTGTGTCGGGGCCGGCCCCGTGGCCGAGTGGCTGGGTTCATGTGCTCTGCTTCGGCGGCCCAGGGTTTCACCGGTTTGGATCCTGGGCGCGGATACGGCACTGCTCATCAGGCCGTGCTGAGGCGGCATCCCATATGCCACAACTAGAAGGAACCACAACTAAAAATACACAACTATGTACCCAGGGGGTTTTGGGAGAAAAAGCAGAAAAAATAAAATCTTTAAAAAAAAAAATCTGTCTTTGATAGTCAAACTGAGCATCTGAGAATGAAAAAAATGTTACCTACAAATAAAACATCACAAATGTCAAAGGACCATTTTTAACGACTATTAAAAACTAATAAAGATAACAGATGATCAAAGCTATGCTCTAAAATGTAGTATTGAACAGCGGAAGTAGGGACTGAAGATACACTTACAGGTGGATGCTCAGGTATTTAAGAAGTGTCCCTATGTCTACATTCACTTTGAAATGCACCAAAAATAAGCCGGGTTAATAGTAAGACAGAAGCAGAGCTTCTCAGCTTTCGCACTATTGACATTTTGGTCTGGAACTGTTATGGGTTCTTTTCGTTCTGCTTAGTTTTGTCAGGGAAGGCCATCCCACACGCTAGACGTAGGATATTAGCCGTATCCCTGGCCTCTATCCACTAGATGCCAGAAGCACCCGCCTCTCAAGCAGCCACGACTAAAAACGTCTCCAGACAGTACCAAAGGTCCCCCGGGGGACAACACCGCCTCCAGGTGAGAAGCACTGATTAGAGGGATGGTAAGATGAATAAAAACAATAAAACAAGCGTAATAAAATGTGAGTAAAACTTAAGTGGTGGATATACGTAAAATTCCTTCACCTTTGCTCTATGTTTAAAATGTCTTATAATAAAATATAGAAAAAATATGAAGACTACAAAGGGAAAGTCACTTTCAGACGACTTACACTTATTAGACAGCAATAGTGCTCGAAACTTACTGGAAACTCGATGGAGCTCCTTTTACAGTCTACTTACAAGAAAGAGAAGCAACAATATCTTTACTTAAGGTTGACATCTTATTTTTTACTCAAAAATAGGGCACAATCTACCATGTTTGCTAATTTTACTTAGCATTGTGGCTAAAAAGATCTTTGCCTGTTTCCAAAAGTAAACCCACCCCTTTCCCTACTGAGAACACAGAAGAGTAAGCTCTCGACTCGGAACGAGCCGGAAAAATAATCTGAAAAGCGCCCGTCAGTTGTGGATGGTACTGTAAACTCCTCCACCACTTCTCGTATGATCTTTAACAAGCTGCCTCGCCCCTCGAAGCCCCAGATCCTCTTCAGAAGAACAGTGACACCAGCATCGGCGTGCAGAGGACACCAAAATACCGCGTAATCACGCTGAAGGACGCACGCTTAAGTGGACAGTCAATAACTACTGAACACCGTAAAACACAGCAGATTCTCCCCTTGCTCCCCACCTGTAATCTGAACTCAGAAAACTTGGCGACTGACTCTCACGGTGGTGACTGCTTTTACGCTACCATAGCTTTTGCCTCCCATTGCTCCACTTGAGTTCCTGTTTCCTCCTTGGAGCACGTGCCAGTTTGCTACTATGAGTCATTGTCCAGGGCAGAGCGGGCAGGGCAAAGGGAAGACAGGGAACAGATCAATTCCATGGGTCCAAAGTTGGAACACAAAATCACAACCCCCTCAGAATCAGTGTTGTAGGAACAAAGTTATAGTTCAGGGATATACAACAGTTAAAAAGGCCATGCTAGGCTGGGCAGGAAGCCTAGCCACCATTTATAACTTTGTTTCTAAGAAAAACCAAGTGGGAGCTCTAAAAGAACTTCTGGAACTCAGCTGCGTGCAGTTACCTCTCATCAGTGGTTCTCAGCAGCCTCTCAGAAATCTGTGGGGTGCCTTCTGCTGGCTGCAATGACGGGGGGCGGGGGAAGCGGCAGGGCACGCTGTGGGCAGGCGCTGAGGCAGATGCCCTGCAATGCCCAGACAGCTCTGCCCAGGGACAAGGCATCGTCTCCTCCCAGAGCAGTGTTAAATGTCCTGCCCGGCACGGATGTTAGGGAAAACTTGTTTGCTATTATCCAAGCCCAGAATCTGACTCCATTTTATACGTGAATCCAGAGCATGGCTTTCACATTCACTCAATTTCTCAGGAAGGCAACTTCTGTGTAAACTGAGGGCAGAAAGTACTTTCTTTGGTTCAGAACTTTACCAAGAGCTGTTCACCATTTAGAAAAATCAAATCACTGACAGCAATGCCCCAGTGGCATCTGAGTCACCAAGACATCACACCTTTATTGGTCTGCATTTGGAACCGGCCCATTCACACTATTTCTATATAAATGTACAAGGACCTATTCTGCCCAAGCATTTATAAACTGAAACACATGGGATTGAAGTATACGTTGTTTTCTTTTTTTTCCTACCCTTATGTTATAATTAGTGCATTAGATTGACTATTTGAAATTATATGCGTAGGAAAGTTTCATCACCTACGAATTCCTTTTCAGGACAGAAAGAGGGACATCATAGAATACTTGTTTTATAAAGGGCGACTGGGATCCACTGGGTTGAGAAACACTGCCATACAGATGACTCATTTGCCGATATATCCCTCTTATTTAGCACAAAAGTGGCAGTCATTAAATATTAGTTGAATCTAGGACCGGCCCCGTGGCCAAGTGGTTAAGTTCACGTGCTCCGCGTCGGCGGCCCGGGGTTTCACTGGTTTGGATCCTGGGCGCGGACATGGCACCGCTCATCAGGCCACGCTGAGGCAGCGTCCCAAGTGCCACAACTAGAAGGACCCACAACTAAGACGTGCAACTATGTACTGGGGGGATTTGGGAAGATAAAGCAGGAAAAAAAAAACAGATTGGCAACAGATGTTAGCTCAGGCGCCAATCTTATAAAAAAAAAACATTAGTTGAATCTAGTTCTGGTCCAAGTATTTCAAAGGTCAGCCTGTTACACTATAGTCATGATACATCAATTTCGCTTACATAAAATAATTATCAGCAAATATCAAATGGATATTCAGCCGGGATTTTCAGCACCCCTCCTCCTTCAGCGTTGAAACCAAACAGAGCGGCACTCGGAGACGAGCACGGCCCGCGTGGCCAGACACAGAATCTGCTCCTGTTCCGGCCTCTCAGCGACTATGACCACGACAACCAGCAATCCTTTGTTTCTTTATAGAAGGCTTTACAATTTACAAAGCAAGGCTCCTGGCCTCCACCTTGGCAAAATCAGCCAGCTGGGGAAGCCGTCTCTCTGGGGAACGGGCCCCGCACACAGGGACTGCCAGCCACCTGATTCTTCGGCGACCGTCAGCATTACCTGGTCTGAAAGCTGCCTCGCTGCTTGCTCCACTTCCGCCCTGGCCGCGATGGACTGCCCGCACCACGGGGCATAGAAGAACAGCAGCACCACCTCCGAGTCCCGGCGCACGCGCTCCGCGTAGTCCAGCTGCCCCTGGAAGAGGTCGAGAACCGGAGACCTCGAGGAGAAAAAGCTGACGGGCGGCTTTGCTGGGATGATCACATCTTTTGCTCGACTAAAAGAGAGCGAACACAAACAAGATTGCTTAGTTTATCCTCTTCTGACAACAGCTCTGTGTGGAAGGAGAACAAAGTTTAAAAGAGGAGTCTTCTCTTGAATAAGAAAATGGAGCTCCTCAAACGCCGTGCTAGAGTAAAAAAGTAACATCCTGTGCTAAGGCAACATTTGGCTGAGGACGCAAGACACGGACAGCTCCTGGACAATGATTCTCTAATCTCCTCTCTCAGGCGTGGGTGGCAGGGCAGCGGGGAGCCGAGGAGGATGTCTGAAAAATCCATATTCTTCCTCCACACCCAAAAGACCCCACCCTTCTCTCTGCGGCCATGCTCTCCACAGGAGCCACTGATGCCCAGGCTCCAGAGCCACCCGGGAGCTCGCTCAGACTGAGGGAAGGAAGGCGGACACTAAAGAATACATATAACATGAATGCATTTACATGAAAGTCCAAAACAGGCAAAACTAAACCTATAATGCAGTCAGTCACATCTGATTGCCTAGAGCGGGGAGTGGGCAGGGGGACTGACTGCAGAGGGGAACTGGGGAAATTGTCTGGAAAGAGGCAACGTTCCATATCTTGATTGAGCAAATGGAGAAGTGGTCACCTTTGTCAAGTCATCGATCTGTACGTGTACAATGTGAGAATTTTCCTGACGGTAAATTACACCCCGGTGAAGCTGACGAGAATCAAGCCTGCCCAGCGTGAGCTCCCAGGCGAGGCTCGCTCTGATGACTCTCCCCGAAGCAGGCAGCCCCTCATTCTTCCCCTCATCTCCCTGTCAGTTACCTTCGTGGCCCTCAACCACAATCTGTAACTTACTTATTTTACCTGTTCATTATCTATCTACTCTACCACATCACTAACGCCATGGGGGCAAGGAGCCTGGCGATCTTTTTCAGCTAGATCCTCACTGTCTAGCAGTTCCAGGTACTCTGAAGTTCAATAACTTGTGAAATGAACAAACCCACCCTGCTTACTTCATCTGAACATATGTGAAAGCAAATTAAATATAAACACACAGACGTATATTATCAAGGACACTCTGAAAGAATCCACACGTCAGAAGGCCCATTCCTTTATGAGGGATGACTCTGAAGGCCACCTAATCACATCCTAACTCTACGTGTGTTCAACTGAACTTGATAATCTGGTTTCTCAGAAAATAGCAAAGGAGCAGGAAGGAGGAACACGAAGGAAGGTGCTGCCAGCTCTGAGACATGCAGCAGTCAGCCAAATATTAGAATCAAAAAGAAAACATAAAAACACCCAAGACCTGGGACCAGCCTGGTGGCGCAGTGGTTAAGTTCGCACGTTCTACTTCAGCAGCCCAGGGTTCGCTGGTTCGGATCCTGGGTGCGGACCTACACACTGTTTGTCCAGCCATGCTGTGGCAGGTGTCCTACATATAAAGTAGAGGCAGATGGGCACCGATGTTAGCTCAGGGCAAGTCTTCCTCAGCAAAAAGAGGAGGCTTGGCAGCAGATGTTAGCTCAGGGCTAATCTTCCTCAAAAACAAGCAAAGAAAAAAACACCCAAGAACTAAGCTACTCTAAGAGCCTTGGGTCATTTAGTACGGGGGACAGAGGCCCACACTCTCCCCTGCATCTAGGTGCTGGCTTCAAGAATTAAGAAGACAGTTTTAAAAATATCACTTTCCTACTTTAACCAAAAGCCATTAACATCACAAAGTAGTGGTATTAAAAGCTGGAACAAATCTCCTATTTATTCAGTCAAACTAACATTTTAATCCCTCACTCAGGGAGCTTTGTCTATGTAAAATACCTACAATACCTGAAAAACTCAGTCACTTAACACACTAATTCAAAAAATGTCCACTGAGCCAATGTTACCGTGTTTCAGGCACCGAACCATAGGGACCGCGGCTACGGCAGCGAGCACGATATGCTCAAAGGCTTACTGTCTCGGGGAAGAAGACAGGTAAACAACGACGACAAAAACGCACAAAGTGATTGCTGCGATGTGGAGACTTCAACAGCGGTGACAGGGGACACGGAAGCTCCTCGGATGCGGTGGCAGTCAGAGGGGTATCTTTGGAACTGAGACCTGAAGGACAAGAAGGCAGCCATGCAGCGGTGAGGAAGGAATAAGGGACACACGTTCACAAGCTCCAAAATTCTGCGCTTTGGCGGTGCTGTTTTCCTACTATTGAACCTGCGTGGGAAGCGTCAAAGCACGACTCCGAGGGAAAACACAGGTGTGTGACAGCCCCGAAAGGTGATCGTCAGCTTGGCACTGCTGTTCTGCGTGTTCAGAGCAGCTCCTAAAGTAAACAGCCAGATCAAACACGTGGCCTACCCAGAAGCAAACAGCAGCCCAGGAAGAGAAACACATGCCTCTGCTCCACCAGAAACACTCCCAAGCTTCCATTTAACTCTTACATTTGCTAACCGTTTGTGGGGAACTATAGCTAGATCAAAGATTTCCTGCAGCTTTGAAGTCGAAGTCTCGGGTACAAAGAACTGTGAGAGCTGGCTGCAAACAAGACAGGCCTGCTGCAACTCCCAATTTTTACACGAGATTCAGACCCTACCCCTCCTCCTGAACAGGCTCTGAGGCAGCTTTGAAATTACAAAACGCAATACGGCAAAATGAATACACATACACGTACATATATAGATCCACAAACACACAACTTTTTCCCTCCAAACCAGGGTAAAAGGCAAGTGATCAGGATGGAGTCATTGAAGCATGGAGCTTCAATGCACAGAAAGGCAGGTAGGATAGAAATTAAATGCCCGGACATGCACAATTATTGTGTTTCAACCCCAAATCAACCTGTCTTATACTCTCTGGTTTGAATCCAGGTAAGCAACAGACACTGAAGTGGGCTGTCACTTATTTCAGGCCTGAAGCTATGAATACAAATTAAATTACAAAAAAAAAAAAAATCCTACTCTCCCTTAAGCCTCTGTGCTCATTAACGTGAAGATCTTAAAAGTAAAATAAGAACAGGGCACCAGAAACGTTAGAGGCAGTGGCACAGCGATAAAATAGTATCATGACACCATTCAATCAAGCAAGACTAAAAAAAATCAACCTGAGTCTATTAAAAGACTGTCAAGTTTGCCAGGGACGCAGAAAGGAGCCGGACAGGCAGGCAGCCGCTCACTGGCTCACTCCTCGCCTGAAGCAGGTGGGGATCCTGTGCTGCGGGCTCTAGTAACTGGATTGACACTCTTCCTTCTTCCCGAAATCTCGAAGGCCTTTCATATCTACGAGGTCACGTTCTCTCAGAATGAACTCTAAGCATTATTTGTATAGATGGACAGACAAACTAATATAAGTAAGTTCCCCACCCTTGGAGGGGGGAAACCTCTCTTCCTAATTTGAACCCAAATACCACCTTGCAATAGTCTACGTTGTACAACACTTCGTATATTTCCCTTGGGCAGCACATGATAAAGAGCAAGATTAAGAGCCTAGAACCTGACACTATAGGATGCAAATTCAAGCTCCATCACTTAACAGGTGGGTGTGATCTGGGCAAGTTTTGTAACAGGACCAAAGTTCAACCCCTCCGTCTGTAAATTAGGAGGGATAAAAGCAGATCCAGACTTTACAGGACTGAGATTTAAATGATTTGTGCTAGGCTCTCAGTTATGTGTTAAATGAACAAATGCATTCAGGCAAGCTGCAGTTCTCAAACAGGCAATTTTGTTCCCCAGGGGACAGTGAGCACAGCCTAGAGACATCTTTGATTGCCTCATCTCGAAGTGTGTGCTACTGGCATCCAGTAGGTACAAGCCAGGGATGCTGCCAAACATCCTACAACGACCAGGACAGCCCCCAACAGTGCCAGTGCTGAGAAACCCTGCTGGAAGTATGGCATCCGGCACATGACAAATGCTCAACGGTAGTTATTGTAATTTGTTCTCTTTCCACTAAAATCTCGAATCCTTTGACATGTCCTTGACAACACTGGCTACGTATCACGCCTAACATACTCAACGAAAATGTTTCGAGTTGCAATCTTCCTCTTGGCCAATATGCCTGTCCGTGGCAACAGAGACTTATCAATTGGAGTCCCAGGAGACACACTGGGGATTTAGGAGGCCATAAAGGACTCCTGAAATTTAAAGCAAATTTTGCATTTGTGTGCTCTCCCAAAGAGAGGCACATTAGCTCTCATTTTTCCTGCTCACTATGCTCCAGGCCTTTCTGGTTGCAGGAAAAACCCCAGCTTAGCCAGCCTCAGGACCTTTGCACTCGCTGTGCCCTCCACCTTGGACACACTTCCCCCAGATCTTCCCAGGGCTGGTCCTCTCCCTTTCCTGCGTGAGCTTCCATGTCGCCTCCTTTAGGAAGGCCTTTCTGCCCCACCCGCCTCGCTCCTCGTCCCCGCATAGCACTCACCGAAGCCCTTTTAAAAAACCGCTTGTTTACCTACTGACCGCCCGTGCCACCCGCGGGAAGGGAGAGCGGGGACTGTTACGGATCTTCGCTGCTCGGCTGGATAGCAGGAGCCGAGAGATCATCGTTCAGAGTCTGGGGCTCTGAATCCCACATTCGAGGCAGGAGGACCACGAAACGGGTGATCAGGGAGGGTCGCACCGCCCGGGCAGCCGCGACAGGTGCACCCCGATCCCCCCGGCAGGGGATGGGCAGCCCGGACCCCGGCCCACCTCCGAGCGGCACCCGAAGCCCGCACGTGGCCGGCCGGCCGGGGAGAGGGGACAGGGCGGGCCTGGCCGCAGGCGGGGAGCCCCGGGCCGCTCACCTGCAGGTGAACTTGAGGGCGAGCAGCAGCGCGCAGCCGAGCGCCACGGCCCCGCACAGCAGCTCGGGCCGCCGGCGCGCCATGAGCGAGGCGCCGCGCAGCCCGCGGCGGAGCCGGCCCGCCGAGGACGCCCCGGCCGCGGCCGCGCTCAGGGAGCCGGAGCCCGCCGGGCCGCCGCCGCCGCCGCCGCCGCCCTCGTCCTCGGCGTCGTCGCTGCTGCCGCCGCCGCGGCCTCCGCATTCCGACATTACATGCTCCCCGTCGCCGGCTTTATACCGCCGCCGCCGCCGCCTCGGCCCGAGGGCCCGGCCCGGCCCGCTGTTCCCCAATCCCGCAGCGTGACGCGCCCGCTAACCCGGACCCTCCACGTCAGCCCCGCCGCCGCCGCGGCCCCGCCCCCGCGCGGCCGGCCCCGCCCCCCTGCGCCCACGGAGCCTGCGCGGACGCCGACGGCGCCGGCGGCCCCGCCCTCCGGCCCACCGAGCCTGCGCGGACCCCGCCCCGCCCTCGGCCCCGCCCCCGCCCCCACAGGCCACGCCCACCGTCTAGGGAGTCTGCGCGGGCGCGGGGCGCAGGAGCTGCTCCAGTGACGGGCTGCTGACTCTCAGTCTTCTCTGACTCTAAATGTGGAGTCCTTTATAAATAACTTTTGTGATTAAAAAGGACAGGTCGGTGAGGGATGAAATGTGATTCGAGGGTGACACGAAGGAATTGTTTTCCGTGAGACAGAGGGACACGTGCAGCTGGGGCGAAGGGAGTGTCCATAATTCCCCAGCTGCTGGGGCTGCGGAGCAAAACGGGACTTCCACTGTCAGGAACTAGAAACCAGGCGAATCAAACCGGGGGAACTGAGGCTCTGTGATGCCGGGTGCAGAACAAACGAGAAGCAAGGCTGAGAGCTACGGTGAGCCCCCACCTCTGCCACAGGTCAGCTGTGTGAGCCTGGAGCCAGGTTTCCAGGGATGGAAGATGCATCCACCGGTGGCTGCCTTGTGGATGGACGGAGCGTTCAGTGTGTCCACCACCGAGCCCCGGAATGTTGCTAGCTCATTTACACCCTGCATTTTCCTATTTGTTTTCTCTGTCATCTTTTTTGTTCCTTCTTTAGTTCCTTTTGTATTAAGTGGATATTTTCTAGTGTACCATTAATTCCTTTAATGATTTTAAACTTTGTTTCTAGTTATCTTCTTCATGGTTCCTCTAGGGATTACGATATACATTTTTTGAGAATTTCGGAATTTCTACTTTGGATTTATACTAACTTAATTCCAGTAAGATATAGAAACTGCTCCAATATAGCTCTGTTCCCTCCCTTTTTTGTGCTATTACTTTTTTAAAATCTATTATATTACAAACAATAATAAAGTGTTACATTGTTTTATACAATCTGGTTTAAAGAAGTTAAGCAGAGAAAAAATATATTTGGTTTTTTTATATTAACTTCCTTATTTACCATTTCTGGTTCTCTTGAATTCTTTACGTAGATTTGAGTTATACGATATGTTACTAATGAAAACAAATATGGTCAAAAGTCACCCGTCTCCATTCACTGTAGGTTGCCAGGACAGAATCTGTCCTACGCCTCCATAAGACACCTGTCGTTTGCACAGGGCTTTATAAGGTTCAAAGTACTTTTACTTCCTGTGGGTTATCTCATGAGACCCACAATACCTTGCGGCAATATAGGGCAGTATCCTACAGGCCAGGAAACCACCCCGGATTAATAAAAGCTTAGTTCCTTTCCTCTTCTCTTTCTAGACATCTGGCTGCTGTGCTGGCACCAGGATGTTCTGAAACAATGATCAGTTCATTTCAGAATACACCCGAGTCAGACTGCACTTCTCTTCAAGGCTAAGTCAGCCCTAACTTGCCCACATCAACCAGTACCTGAGCTTTCGTGGCCACTTTTTATACTATGGCCAAGTTGGAGTTTGAGTAGAGGGCAGGGGAAAGGTTATATATATATCTCCCAGATATTAATCCTTTCTTAGAACCAGAGAGAAATAATGCTCCTTAATTTCTAAAGCTTCCAAGCATTTACTTACAAAATGGGACATGCCTAACAAGGTACAGGATGGCGGGTAACGTGGGAACGAAGCCCACGCCCTGAGCCTGAGTACTCTAGACCAATGGTGGTTGTTTCTTAGAGACTTTGTATGAAGACCCCAGAATTGGCTTTCCGGAAATTGGCATTCATCGCTTGCAACAAATACTCACAAGAAGCCTGTATTCTAATCTCTCCAGGCCAACTAAAGAGGGTTTGAAACCTGCACCAACTACCCAGAGAATGTGCTCTCCTTCAGTTTCCCATTGGATGCGGGTTCCTGGAACTAAGTGGAAACAGACATTGAGGACTCGATGCAAACAGTCCTCAGGATCAGGGTGATGGAGAGGGGCGAGGACCTGCAGCACTGGCCTGCCTGCCCGGGGCGCCTCCATCACAGGGGGCTGGGCAGGGGAAGCATCCACCTGCGGCCTCTCACGGGCTGATGGGGGAGCTTGTTGCAACCAACGAAACTTGCATGTGAGTGTTCCTATTGAGAAGAGCCAAAAGGGAAACCACCCAAACGCCCATCAACGGAGAAATGGATAAACAAAACGTGGTGTATCGGTAAAACGGAGTATTATTTGGCAATGAAAAGGAATGAAGTACTGATACATGCTACAACATGGATGGATTTTGAAAACATACTAAGTGAAAGAAGCCAGTCTCAAAAGGCCACAGATTGCCACATATTTTGATTCCACTTGTATGAGATGTCCAGAACAAGCAAATCCATACAGAAAGCAGACCAGTGGTTGTCTACAGCTTGAGAGGCAGGGGGAGTAGGCAGATTGGGGTGGGGGGGGGAGGTTTAGGTAAAGAAAATATTCTCAAATTCATTGTGATTTAGCACATTTTTGAATATACTAAAAAGCACTGAATTGTGTACACTTGATTTTTTTTTCCTTTTTCTCCCCAAAGCCCCCTGGTACATAGTTGTATATTCTTACTTGTGGGTCCTTCTGGTTGTGGCATGTGGGATGCCGCCTCAGCGTGGTTTGATAAGCTATGCCACGTCCACGCCCAGGATTCAAACCCACGAAACCCTGGGCCGCTGCAGCAGAGTGTGTGAACTTAACCACTCAGCCATGGAGCCGGCCCCTGAATTGTACACACTTTAAAAAGTAAAGTTTGTTATGTGAATTGTATCTCCATTTCTTATTTGTTGAAAAAAACCACCCTGTGGAGACAAACGTGTCCGAGTAGACACACCCATTAGTACTGTTTCCTCAGCTATTAATACAGGGTTGGCATTTTCCTCTTTTTTTTTTCCTTTCCTCTCCCCTCTACCACTTTCTCCTCCTCCCGACCAGGTCTTCAGTGGTCTTTCAACAACCAAAGTGGCTCTACCAAGGGCGTTGTGCTAAACGGCTGCCTCTGTGGAGGCCACAGCCCACGTCTCAGCTGACCGCCCCTCGGCCAGTCATCAGCGTGAAGCGCAGAGGAGCTCCCAGAGGAGTCAGCGTGTCGGTTGTTCAGAGAAGCCTCTTATTCAGCCAAATCCAGAAGGGAGCGGCACAGAGACAAAAGGTGCTTTCGTGGCCCTCTCATTTGCATTCTGCCACTAAATGCTTAAATACAAATGTTTTTTAAAAAACCCCAAACCTTGTGAATTTAGCACCCGGTCTCGATTCTTTGTCGGGAAAGGACCACGTGAGAAAATGAAAGACATCTATATATAAAATCTTTATTACAGGCAATATTGGTCCATACACTACACAATACCAACAGTACAAGTGTAATCTTTCAAAATCATCATTTAAACAGCAAAAGACCAAGAAATAAAATTTGAGTCAACTGATTATTTTTCAAAATATTCTCAATGCACATTATCCTCAGTTCCCTTATTATAGTGAAACATACAAATACAGAAAAATACCCCATTTAACGTATACTAGTGTTAAATGGTTATTTGGCTTAAAATCTGAGTTAAGAAAATCCTTTTTAGCAACCTACGTACAGATAAGTAGCAAACTTTATTATATTAAACAAATTCGTTCCACTTAAAATGTGTAAGGAATTTCATCCATCATGTGTTCTGATCCTAATACAGTGTTTATTCTCTCATCATCATGGTTCTTATCTGAAGGACCAACTCAAGGAGTCGTCCTAGACATAACCTTATCCTCTTACCCAACACACTTCATCCAAAAGTCTGTTCAACAGATGGCAACTGGGTGGCGGTCACTTCGCCACTTCATGTCAACGGTGCTGTGAGAGCATGGCCAGACCCGTCAAACAGCCCGTTTTCCTACCTACTGTGGGTTGCTGCTCAGGAGGGACGATAGACGCCAATACAAGCAGAAAGTCTGCAGCTCCTCTGCTACGTGCCTTAGAACACTTTCAATTTTTCTGGTCAATGCTCTGATTAGGTAACATACATAAAAGCCAGCATATTAGTTTAAATCTTTAAACAAAAAACTATATTTTCCAAAGTCATTATCGTTTGGGGCAATTAAGTGATCTTTTCTTGCTTTGTTGAGCTTCATCTTTAGGGCATCTCTTCTTTCCTCCCACTCGTGAAGTTCAGCATTTCCGTGTGCAAATTTACAGCTGCTTCCTTCCGTGCAGGTACCATTCATATACCTGTTAAGACAAGTCAGCTCGGTGAACACCCACAAGTTGTTCATAAAAATCTGCACTTCACTAGCTTTATGATTTGCATAAAACTTTTAGTTCAAAGTCTTAGGCCTAAAAAAAAAAAAAAAGAATATTTTACAGTCTGGACATCCACAATAGAGAAATTCGTCAACTATTTAAATGTATTTAATGAAAAACGCTGACTGATGGGGAAAAAAAGACTACAGTCCTTCCTGTTGCAGTAGAAAGAAATCAGAAGTGGCATTAAGTAAAAGACGTCTTCGGGGCCGGCCCCGTGGCCGAGTGGTTAAGTTCATGTGCTCGGCTTTGGCGGCCCAGGGTTTTGCCGGTTTGGATCCTGGGTGTGGACATGGCACCACTCAACAAGCCATGCTGAGGTGGTGTCCCACATAGCAGAGCCAGAAGAACGTACAACTAGAATGTACAACTATGTACTGGGGGCTTTGGGGAGAAGGAAAAAAAAAGATTCACAACAGATGTTAGCTCAGGTGCCAATCTTTAAAAACAAAAAACAAAACAAAAGATGTCTTCAATGGTTTTAAGTATCATATGGGTCTAAATATGGAAATTAAATATAAACAGTGATTTAACAAAATGAAGAACAATTCAAAATTATCTAGTTTTTCACTGAAAACTTTTCTAAGTAAACTTAAAGGAGTGACACTAACATTCTCCTCTGACCTGAGTAAGTTCCAAATTTACACTTGAAATTGAATTTAAAGGCAGTGTCAAAGCTGATGAGCATCTGCCACGAGAAAGGTCGTGGTGAAGGGTGAGGTGATCCCCACTGAGAACTCGCAGATCATTTGGGCAAATCTGAATGAACACGCTTCTCTCTTCAGTTACCTTCAGACATTTCTCACCAGTGTCGGCAGACCGGGAAATCTTTTCATGTAACCACAGGAGACTGAAGAAATGTTCAAAAGGAACTAAAACCTTGAGCCCAAATCGAAGCCTCCAGTATTACGAGACTTTGTCACCCAGATGGTCTCTGTCTACTGACATAACGAGCGTGAGGGTCACACGGGGTCAGCAGTTTTCAGGGGGAGGTTTAGGAAAGCTACGCACCTATCACAAATACTAAAATATCCTGTTGGAAAGCGGTGCTGCCAGCAGTACTGGTCGTCTTCGGTGTGGAAAACCTTCTCTTTGTGCTTCTCCGAGGAGATGTGGCCTTGCCACTGCTTCTCGCTGTTACAGTTCTTCCCACACATCCAGCAGTGAAAGTCCACCTAAGGTGCACAGAGACACGCGTCCGTCAGTGGGTGCTGGCTGTGTCCCTCGAGGTGTCACACGCTGTTCAGGGCACCAGGGGGACTAGAAACCACTCGCCCCAGACCGTATTCTCGGGAGCCCGTGTAGGTGGGGAGTCAGGCAAGAATATAAAACTCAGTCAGAACTGGGACCAAGGAAAGGACCCCAACACTGGGAGGCGTGCCAGAACACTGGAAGCAGAGAGCAGGGGCCAAGGATCCGAGCAGGTGTCCAGGACGTCCTGGGCAAGCAGGTGGTCAGAACTGGTGTGCAAAAAGGACGTCTGTGGGAAGGACAAGGGGCAGGCTCACACAAGGATTGTGGGAAGGAGGAACCCCACGAGGAAAAGCAGAGAGGATGGGGAAGCCCAGGGCTCGCCAACTGCAGAGGGACAGGCAGCAACTCCCTTCAGGACACAGGACCTGAGTTGCCACTGTGGGCCAGGCCTTTGGCCAGGCGCCAGGGAAGTACACATGCTGGGAGGACACTGCCCGGGGCCCACACCTGCCCAGAAGGAGCTCGGGTATGGGGGTGTAAGCGTGGCCACAGACGCAAGCTCCCAGTGTAGTAGCATTTCCCAAATGCCTTGGGTCAGAATCCTCTGCAACACGGGATAAGAACAGATAGCTGGAGACTGCCCCTGAGACTCAGACTCAGTATGTCTGGGGTGCAGATGAAGAGTCTGGCTTATTAAACACCCCAGGTAAATCTCATGACCCAGCAATTCTGGTGACCCTGCTCCGGGAACCAGAGGAGCCCGTAAGAAAATGTGGCAAGGGAACCTGCATGGAGCTTCAGCAGAGAGGGAGGAGTTCCCAGGGCCGGTCACGAGTAGAGAAATGGGGCAAGGCCAGGCCATGGACGTGACCTGGACCCGAATGCATCAACATGGAGAGGTGCCAAAAAACAAAATGAGAAACGAGCAGCAGCATAGTGGACACATGTGCCTATGTCATTTTAAAAAAACATGCCAGGCAGAATTGGAGATTAAGAATAAATATGCCAAAGATGGGTAAACATGGCCTGGAAAAACACACACTGGATCTGGTCCCTCTGGGAAGGGGGACAAATGGGGTGCCAACTTTATCTGCAACATTTTATTTATTTTACAAAAGCAAAAACAACCGTTAACATCAGTTCACCTGGGACAGAGGGCTCAAGATATTCATTATATTATCCTCTTTACTTTTTTGAAAAATTTAAAAGACAACAAAAACAGTAAAAGGCCACAGGTGACTTAACGTCCACATAGAACCCTGGACACAGAGGCCAGAGCGCGGGCCGGTCAGGAGAGAAAGGAGGACGTCCTGGGCACCTCCTGTGGCCCGGCACTGGGATAAGTGTCACAGACTCAGTATACTTCACTTCCCGTCACATCGCCACTCGGAGACGTTCAATAATCTGCCCAGGGTCACAGGCTGGTAAGGAGAGGAACCAGGACCTACACTCACAATTCTCTGGCTCCAAAGTCAGAAAAAGGATCAAAGAAAGGATTTTTTAGAATGAGGAGACTTAAGCTAATGGCAGGGACCCAGTGGAGAGAGAAGATGAAGATACAGGGGGAGGGGGGCATGAGGGAGGGAACCAGGTTCCGGAGAAAGAGGGAAAGGAGAGACAGGCTCCAGCAGCGGCTCGGAAGGAAAGGAGAGGCCGCAGTCAACAGTACTCACGGTGACCTCGGCGTAATCTGTCGGCATGTGAATCTGTTTTCCGTTTTCCTTGTTTGACTGACTAGCTACATCATCACTTTTTTCATTTTTTTGACTCTTGAGCCAGAGTTCATAAAACTGCTCCATATCTTGTACTAAAGAAAAATGAATCACTTTCAGCAGCAAAGATTTAAATAGACCACTTTGATACAGGCAAGATCATGCACACTTTTTCTAACAGCGGAAGTAGATTTTCAAAAGAAAAGTGAGAGGGCTGAATGGAACTGATTCCATTAGACATGGAGATGGTCCAGGGCCACGCAGCAGGTAAACGCTCACGGGCAAGCGGCAAAGTCAGGACTGTCAGACCGCAAACAATAGTTTTCAAGATTGATTAACTCCTCCCTGCACTTGCAAGACACTTGGGGGTGTGTAATGCTCAGAACCATTTAAGCGTACTGCTAAAAGGCAAGCCTCGGCAGGCTTCATGTTGTCCCGCGTTTAACACTCGTCATCACTGTCATAACCACACGAGGCTACTACCACGGCTCGGGGGGCCTGGAGCTGATACGCTCCTCGCTCTTTACTGAGAAAGATGAGAAACACACACTACTGGGAATGAGATTCTGACCCTGATGGGAGTCCATCCGTCAAGCCACGCTCCCTCCCAGAGGACGACTGACAGGCTGGGGTGCAATTTACAACACAACTGTGATCAGGTCCTGGACAGCGGCCGTAAGCTCTCCCCATGGTGAGAACAAGTGTCTTCCACAGTACTGTCAAGGGCTACAGTCGAGGCTTCTCAACCTCAGCACTGCCGACACTCTGAGCCAGATAATTCTTTGCTGTGCAGGGCTGTCCTGTGCACTGTAGGATGTTTAACAGCATCCCTGGCCTCTACCCAATAGATGCCAGGAGCACATCCCTGCAAGTCATGACAATAAAATGTCTCCAGACATTGCCAAATGTCCCCAGGGAGAGAGGCGTGTGTGTGGCCAAATTTATCCCCAGTGCTGCATGTCCTTATTCTAAGCATGACAGTGAGAAGGAGTCCCATCCCACAAGGCACTGAATTTTCACATGGTTGAAACACAGCAGGTGACATGCTTCAATCCGACTGGTTCTTCTAATCTAGAGACTGCAGACCACAAGCAGGGGGTAAATTTCCATCAGTTAAGATTAAAGAACAACGATCCTTGCAGTCAAACATTTTTTGATCAAAAGTGAGAGGCTGCCTGAGACGCCTCTCAAAGACTCCCACAGCAAACTTGAAGCATGACCAAGATAAACATTCTCTCCTCAGGCCTTTGAATCTGGGCCTGTTCTCCCAGGAGGGGCTCCTTGAAGAAGGTTTCAGCTCTAAGCCAACTGACTCAGGGGTACTATCCACAAGGGGAGCAGGTGAAGCGAGTGAAGCAGTCACAGAAGGACCCAACTTTCCCAGGCCATTTTCCGGGAACACATCTATGATGTTAAGGGACACAGACCTAGACATCTGTATCTAAGCAGACACAGCTCAGATGTCAGGTTCTGCTCCACGGATAAAACGGTGCAATTGTTCAGAAGGCAAACTGCTTTCTGTGTTCACGGGAGCTGGCCTATTTACAGAGAGGAAAGGAACTTTCAGGCAAGCCAGATTTCATGGACGTCAAGGCCACAGGTAAACATCAACTTACTCCCATTCTCTTTCATGTAAGTCCACACTTCACGCTCCTCAGGACTATGAGCAAAGGAACAGTTTCCAACATACTGACACTTTTTCCCAGAAGCAATATGATTGCACAGCTGTATGAAAAAAATATGAATACGCTTTAAGACAGAGTACGCTTAGTAAAACTGCCTAGTTTTCACATTTAAGCAAAATAAACATTATTATCCATGCTATTGCTGAGCGATATAATTTTAAAATAAGATTAATTTGGTTCTATTCAAAACGACTATAAGCCCAAAATACATGAGATGGTATTAATATAAGCTTTCTGTCTCAAAATTTTTCCACAGGAAATTTCCAAAAGAAAGAAGGTATGGAACTGGAATATGAAACATTTTCTTACAAGAAGTCTCTACAAACTCACTTATTCAGAGTATCTGCTTTGAACAGAGCAGAACGTTTGATCTCCGCAATGCTAATCTGGCTCCCTCAGCCTCTCAGGCCCTGCTCTGCCCTGCCCTACACCCCGGACGCCTCCTCGTCAGCACTGGGGAAGGAGTAAAGAAACTGCACATGACGCCACAGGTACTAAACAGTGTCAGAAAAAACATCTCGACATTTCGCTGACTTATAACCCGTACTGGCAGCTAACCTCAGCCGCAAGTTACTAGATACGCATTGTCTGAAAACAAGTATCACCCTAACCAGCCAGCCAGTTACAGAGCATTCGAATAATACCTCTTCTTTGCACTTTTATTTTACATGGTAAATACAGTGGTACTGGTAAGAAAATAAAGTGACAGCAATCAGAACACAGACTTCCCTAAGAACTGTGACTATGAAGAACTAAGAAAATCTCCATCACTGAGAGCCCATTCTTAAATATCATCAAGCTACTTGTCTTCATAGAGCATAAATCTTAGCACAGTTAACTGTTAGCTTATCTTACTTCACTTGTGTTTCAACAGGAGCTGGCCCTATATATTACTTAGTTCACATAATATTAGATGCTGAGCATCAGTTTTTGCTAAAAATCTAACAGCAGGCAGCCGTGAACACTGTCCACCTCCTCCCAGTGACCCCACCCTCACAATCTTCCGCATAAAGTCAGGAGTCGAGAAAACATTCTTGTGACTGACTTGATTATGTCCTTTTCCCAGTGAGACCCTAAGAAGTACTTATCACACATTACCAGGGAAACATTTACTATAGTCTTTCAAAGCTCAGTGGGAAGGAGCAGGGAGAAGAGAAGATCGAGAAGGCCGGCTACCGTGCTGGGTTTTTACAAAACACCATCTCATGTAATCTTCCCTCGGACGGAATTACTCCCATTTACAGACAAGCAAACTGGGGCTCAGGAACTCAATCAGGACCCTCTGAAGCCCACTCTCTTTCCACCTCATACATTGTCTACACACATACACACACACAGTTTTATTTCTTCTTTTAGAAAAAGGATCCCTTAGCAATACCTAGTATAGCAGGAAAAAAAGAAGAAATAAGCTACTGTAACATTGTACGCAGTACACCACATTCGAGACGGCAGTCCCTAGGCAGCTGCCTCACGAACTAGAATGTTCTCAGTCGTCTTCGTTTTAACAAAATATTGAGGAATACCCCATAATCTCCATTATCTTTTAAAGCACAAGGTATCAATGGTTCCGATAAACCTTCTTCCTCCTGCAGGCCCCACTGAGTAACTCACCCACATCTATGAGCCTAAAGCACTGTGGGTGACACATGAGCACGCCACCTCCTTCAAAGACTGACCTTGTCACCTGCGTACGTTTTACAAAACTGCAAAGTGCTCTGGGTGACGGGAAGGCAATCCGCCTCTTCCTCAACTCTTTCTGGCAATTCAGGGAGGGAGGCCTCCTTTACGGGGCGCCACTGCAATCCCTCTGTACTGCTTCTCTGGGCAGGAAATTCTCTCTCTATTTCGTCCTCCTCCGCCCGGGGCAGAGAGGTTACTACCTGTCTCCACCCGGAGGGACCCTGTCCATTAACTCACTCGGTGAAATCTGCAGACTCTCTAGGTCCTCTCCCTGGCGAAGAGGAAAGTCCCGGGCCAGCCTGGGGAGTTTGCTCAGACAGTCACCTTCAAGACCCCGGAGGGCACCGGGGGGGACCAAGAGGAAACGTGCCGCCACAGGAGTGAGATGCGATCCTAACTCTACGTTGGTCTAGTATTTTCATTCTAAGGGTTTCGAGGAACATCTTCCTCTAACACTGAACATTCTTCCTCTGGGTTACTTTTAGAAGGTCCTATAAAGTTGGGTATGTTTCAGCTGGCATCCACGCTTCAGTGAAAGAGACAGGCATGACAGAAACAACTCAGCATAGCACGCGTCATAACACGGAAGGCCCTAGGCTTGGAATCAAAGCTGAGGAATCAAACTTAAATGAAAGTCTCTTCCATTCCTTCCCCAAAGTAATTCACCTGAAAAATAAGTTAAATCACGCCCATAACTGTTTCTCCACCCTCTACTTCTTGATAATGTGTTTACTCTTTCCAAGCAACTCGTAAAATTCCAACCTATCTGCAAACTGTCACAGAGCCACACGCACATACTAAAGGGAAGGAAAACAAGAGAGGATCATTTAAATTTCATTACATGAGCATTACTCAAGGACTCCAGTTTCAATCTGAGTTACGACTACTTTCTAAGGATTCGAAATGCCTAATAAAGAAAAGTGGCTTAAAAATTACGTATGTACATCAAACTGTAAAGGCATTTGTTTCTTTGTGGGGAGAGGACGGATGTTCATCCACTTCTTACGTTCAATAGACATCACTCTCATCGCACGACGATCTTTGGTCCACCTAAGGAAAATGGAGTTCAGAAAAAACAAAGACACACGGGCAAAGGCATCATACAAAGGGACAGGTACAAAGCTTGTACCCAAGGACCAGAGGTTTTGTTCTCAACCCTTCTAAAGAAACGCCTCATGATTCTGTCATTTCACTTCCTGTTGATCTTTGTAAATAAACATTCCCTACAAATCCTAAACAAAGAATTGATAAAATACAGAAAAAACACTATTGAATTTTGCTGAATTCTTAGCTACTAAATCCTAAACATGTCTTCCTTTACGCTTTGTAATTACTCCTAAATTATTTACTTTCCTCTGCTCTCTCCAGTCTTAATCTTTTTCCTCATATATATGATTTCACACCAATGAAGCAGATAATTATGAAGTCGGCATTGTTTTCACACACACACCACTTACGAATGTCTTGCTTTTGCACTGCAATATTTTCTGTTTTTGTCCGGCTCGATGACTTGACCATTTCTCAGACACTGAGCACACACAAATTTTATCTTCATATTAAGAGATCCAGGCATTATTTGACTGCCAAGTACCTTCAACAATTAAAAGATCAGTTTAAATTTTAACAGAAAACCAGTTTTCTGAGAACAAAATACTGAATCGCCATGCCTTTTTTTCATCATAGCATACAACTTCTGTTTTTGCCCAGTATGATGATTTGACTGTTATATCATGATCTGATAGCTAAATCTCCAATTCTCTGCCCAAATGCAAGAGAATATGATAAGAGCAGAGTACAGGCACCAAACCTCCATTTATGAAAGCCAGCTTTGGCGGGGAGGAATGGAATTTGGGGGGGGGGGGGCAGGGGGAGGTGGTTCATGGATAAAGCCGTTTTGCCAGGTGGGAAGCAAAACCACCACAAGCCACCTCCCCTACTGCAAGAATCCCACAGCCCAAGACCCCAAGTGTCTTGTCAATTAAGCTGAATAAGAAAACTGTATCCTACACTCTTGGCGGATATCATGGGAGGCCTAGGGTTTCTTGATGATGATCAACTAAAATTCAGAATTTTGTTTTCACCTTAAAAATTACTCGACTCAATAAACCTTAAGAAAGTAACTGGACTGTAAGTGTAAACTGCCACTGCCAACAACTAATATCCACGAGGCCGTTCGAGAAAGGAGGCCAAATGCAAAAAGGACACAAGAGAAGATACCTGAGCTCCAGGAGCGTTTCCTTCCAAATTCTGCCAATACCGTTTAGATTCTTGAGCGATAGCATCATGCGAGATACCTGGGAAATGCACAAGCCTCCCTGTAGGTTCTCCGTGTAACAACATTCCACCAGTCTGGTCCCGGCCAGACTCGCCTCCCCAATTATCCCCAGGCAGGGTCATCTATCTCCAAGGATGAGCGCATTACTCTTTTTCAAGATGAAATATTTACAAGTACAGGTC
The DNA here is from genome assembly GCF_037783145.1 of Equus przewalskii. NCBI lineage: Eukaryota > Metazoa > Chordata > Mammalia > Perissodactyla > Equidae > Equus > Equus przewalskii. Next base: position 32,969,331 of record NC_091842.1, on the reverse strand, counting down.
TCGGTGGCCTCTGAGGAATCTTTCTTCCTCACGATTCCATCCTACATGCATGAACTTGCATCGGCAATTAATTACACGAGAACGTACTCAAAAGAGGCCACTCTAAAAATGAAAAGGGATACATAGTTTAAAGCTCAGTGGGGCCGGCCCGGTGGCGCAGCAGTTAAGTGCGCACGTTCTGCTTTGGCGGCCCGGGGTTCACCGGTTCGGATCCCAGGTGTGGACATGGCACCGCTTGGCTTGCCATGCTGTGGCAGGCGTCCCACATAGAAAGTAGAGGAAGATGGGCATGGATGTTAGCTCAGGGCCAGTCTTCCTCAGCAAAAAAAAAGAGGAGGATTGGCAGTAGATGTTAAGCTCAGGGCTAATCTTCCTCAAAAAAAAAACAAAAAAAAAAGCTTGGGCTAAAATCAACAGTGTCGTCACAGCAGGCTGATGGAGAAGGGCTCGGAACTGTCTCATCAAACCCCAGCTGCACTGGAGGACCTATTTCTCAACCGTGCACAAACCTACCTGTTTCGTTCTGCAGTATCCAGACCTTCAACTCTACGAGACTATGCGCATAAAAACACTCATCTTCCCTCAAACAGCCGTATCGAACCTCATGGCGACATAAATCAAGCTGACACTGACCATGAAAAGAACGTATTTTGGAGTATTTTACTGTTGTCTCTCGCAAAATGTGGACAAGGCACCTACGAGGAAAATGGAATAACATATTAATAGTGTTCTGCCATAGCTTTTTCAGAAAAAAATAATATATATATGTATACATATAAATGTCAAGTACTAGACTGAAAATACATTTTAAATCTTCTTTTCTTTAAACTCCCTACAATTCCTAATCCACACTTCTTTTTTTTTTTTTTTAAAGGATTTTTACTTTTCCTTTTTCTGCCCAAAGACCCCCGGTACACAGTTGCATATTTTTAGTTGTGGGTCCTTCGGGTTGTGCTATGTGGACACCGCCTCAGCGTGGCCTGATGAGTGGTGTCATGTCCACGCCCAGGATCCAAACCAGGGAAACCCTGGGCTGCCGAAGTGGAGCACATGAACTTAACCACTCGGCCACGGGGCCGACCCCCATTTTAAATCTTTATTAGAAAAAGTAAATCACTGTATGCAATTATTGGGTTAACTGGGGAGAAAGGAGGATAATTATATGGTAAGTCACAAAATACCTAAATCCATGTCATGAGAAGCTATACATAAATCATGCTTTTCTGTATTAAATATCAATTTAATAGTTCATTTTTTAATTCCCAGCAAAATCTACTAAGAGACATTTTATAATACTCATCATCTTTCAAAACAACAACAAAAGGGGAGGCGAGGTGCCTGGGCAGACAGTACCCTGGTTTTATTTGAATCTAAAAAAGAATCTATTTTGTCACTATAAAAATTAGAAACTACCAACATACTTATTGTCTTCAAACTCATGCTTTGTAACCGGGTGAGAACAAGAAGTAGAATTATCTTTATTTCTTTTACTTATCATTCTAGGCTTATGATCAAAACATTTCTGGAATAGACAGAGAAGAAGAATTATCACAAAAACATAATACAAAATAGCACTTTTGTACCACACTAACGTACACACTTATACATTACATACTCATACCAATCGATAGTCAATATGAAGTCTTCCTATTATTCTTTTGGACAAAAGTAGTAGCTACGCTTGCTGAGAGAATGTTTATCATATGGCAGGCCCTGTGCTAAGGACTTCATACTTCTGGGCTTGCAAGTCAGAAATCATGACCAATTTTACAGCAGAGAACAAGGTTTGGAGAAAGTACCTCACAGAGGAACATGAATTCTCCCAGATGGTCTTGGAGAAGTTTGAACACGGTGAGGTGGACCTTTCCATTGCCACCAAAGAAGGCCTCTCGACTGAAGGCCCCTTTCCGCTCCAGCGTCCAGACATCTATCTCTTCTTGGCAGTAAGCAAACGTGCAGTGGCCTGAATACCTACATTCCTCCTCAGCAGCCACATCTACGAAGGCAGGGAATTAAGACACTTAAAACGTGAGCTTTTCGAAGCCAATGAATATTAAGCCCATTTAGGGCATCATTTGAATTTTTATAAGGATTCATGGATAGCCTCAAACAAGGATGTATTTTACTATTTAGGGATGGTATTAACTCTTTAAAAAAGACTGCAACCACAAATCTAAATTATTTTTCATTCAGACAGGGAAAAGCCTTGATACTCCCATGGACTCCACCCAAGTTTAAAAAACCATCTCGGGACATTCGAAGCTCGTTCAGATGAGGTGGTCTTGACGAAAATGAAAATACTCAGTTCTCTCAAAAGCAACTTAAACGAGCGATATTTTCAAAGCCTCAGTTCAGTGTTCCGACCCTGTTTAGACTAAGTCAGAAAACTTAAAGTTTGGGACAGTTTTGTTTAAAATCTGGGCAAAGCCCTGTTTCCATAAACAACAATAAGACATACACTAAATAAGAAGTTAAAAACAAAGGTAAAAATAATATAAAAAATACTAATCTCTCAATCCAAGGGACTTGCTATTAACCCTATCGAAATATTTTTAGTAAAGTAATACTGGAACCATTATAATAAATGCAGCAAATCATTTACCACTACGTAACATACACCAATTAAGTAATTACGGTACATACCTTTGCATATATAATAAGGTCCTTCATAATTTGTTTTTGTTGGTCTTGGACGTATTTTTTTCCATGATTTATCTTCAACATTCTTTATTCTACCAATTAAAATATCTTTCTTACATTTATGATCTAGATTAGCGTGGTAAGTGAAATCCATTAACTTAGGGCCTGAAAAAGACAAAAAAAGGATTGCTCATATGCACAAAAGGCATCATTTCACTTTACAGGCACATTTACAGGCAGATGTGAGCAGATGGATATGGATTAGTAAATTCCCAGAAAAATCCCATTTTCATGACCCCCAAATGTAAACAAGCTGCTGAAGGAATTTTTGCCTTTTCTGCTGTTTGTCAGACAACACACAGTTCTATTCAACATCAGTCCTCCCCAAACATGCCCTTATTTAGCTATTAGGATGGGAATTCTGATGGCTTCCAAAGGTAAGGAACATTGTGAAATAGACAACTAAGAAAAAAATGAATTTGGGTCCAGTTTAGAAAAACTTGTGTTTATATCACTTGACTTAGGAGTAAAGATATGAAACAAACCCAGAGGAAGTACTTTAATTTTCAGACACAATATCATACACTGGTCTTAGGGTGCTCTATTTGAAAATGATCACGTTCTTAAACATATACTTAGAACATGACAAATTGCATGAAACTTTCCTTAAGATTTCAAAAGCAGGTAAATATTCTATGCCATATGATTCTATAAACAAAATTACATCAAAGGAGAGCAGAGACTTATCCTATTAGACTCCAAAGAGCCCAAATCAGTCACTGCTGCTTCTTGAGAAAGAACTCAAGTAGGGACTGAAGAGTCACACTAGCTGGTGTCTTCCACACATATTTACAAACTGCTAAGAACTCCCAGATTTTTTCTTTTTTTTTTTTTTGAGGAAGATTAGCCCTGAGCTAACTGCTGCCAATCCTCCTCTTTTTTTTTGCTGAGGAAGACTGGCCCTGAGCTAACATCCATGCCCATCTTCCTCTACTTTCTACGTGGGACGCCTGCCACAGCATGGCGAGCCAAGCAGTGCCATGTCCACACCCGGGATCCAAACTGGCGAACCCTGGGCCGCCAAAGCAGAACGTGCGAACCTAACTGCTGCGCCACCGGGCGGGCCCCAGAACTCCCACATTATTGATGAGTTTAACACTGTCTGCTCCTTTGTTTGGTCCTGACCTGATTTTACAAAACAGATCTGGCAAGCTTGTCTCAGTTCGTGGGTTGCTTCAAGGGGGTGTCTGGGGGTCACTGATGAAGGTGGTTTGGAAACTGCACTTCCAAAGAAGTTGCCAAAGTCGTTTCTAGGGTGACTTGAAATCCCCAAGAAACTCTCAGGAGCAAACAGACTGCCTGGTCCATTCATCTGCAAGAAGAACAAGGAGAAAAACACAAAAGACAGCCAACAAGTATTGCACTATCGCCAGAGCAGGAAACGAATTCATCTGACAAATGAGACATTCTTCACCGACTGAAGTTGGTCCTATTCTGTCCTTAATGGGCTTCTACTTAAAAACTCCTTCTTCCTACATCTTCCTCTTTGGGTCTCGAGGCCCCTCCCCCACACTCTGGGCTCCTCCAGGAGTCGTTAAAGTGATAGGTGATTGTTCTGCTCCAACAGCAAACACCCTTCGCACGCCCTGATGCCGTGTCTCCTGGCTGTGTTTCTCCTGCACTAAAGCCTCTTACGCTGTCTGCTATGGCGATTAATCTGCTATGACGGAGCCAGGCTTAAACAGAGAATTCACTACTGGACGTCCCGGCAGTCTTATTTAACGCTATTTCCCCCGGCACACACGAAATTCAAGGGAGAACGTCATGTCCGTTCAGATAACTACGTTACTTAAGTAAAAGACCTATTTTCAATTTAAGCGATGTATTTACAAAAGAGGAAGTGGCACTTACAAGTAAAAGGGCAGAGTTACTGCTGTTAAGCGATGTTCCCTCTCTAGAAGTTGAGGTGGACAGATCTAAAATAATAAAAAGACTTCAACAGACCTTTTCACTCTAATCATGGAACAAGAACACCAGGCCTTCGTAGCTGACCGTGGCCCCCACGCTGCCTTCCCAGCCCAGCTCCTGGGAGCTTTCTCGCTCACTCCTGACACTCACAGAGGACTACAGACTCTTTCCGTTCCTCTAGGAACCAAGGGCATAAATAACCCTTAGATGAACAAATTTAAATAAAAAGCTATTTTCAAAGATAGAAGCTAAGGCAGGGCCTACAAAGTGGGACTACTAAAAATGACTAAAGAATAGTTCATATTCAAAATGGGAAAAGAGCCTCTTCTTTTGAAAATATGAAGCAGGAGCTCACCATGACATTAAGGAAATCAGTGAGGTTCAGCTACTTTCTTTCTTAGTCTACCGCTCAATTATTTCCTCTCTGCTCTTCTGTCTCCCGTAAATTGGAGTCACTTCAGCTGTCAATCTTTAAATCAATTATTTTGATTTTTGTCCCTTTAACCATGTAACTATGCCTCAGAAAAATATGAAGGTTTTTATCATTATTGTTGAAAAGAATATATTAAACCTAGGATTACAGAAACAGGAGTCAGACCAAAACCCCAGCAATCCCTTGTAAAACGCAGGCTTCAGGCATAGTTCGCTGAGCTGAACGAATGAAGCCTGAAACACATGGCTCTGCTTGTTATCATTCTGAACACTGATCTTAAATTAGTCTCAACTAAATATTTGCCTAGTTCAGAATTTAAAAAGCTAATCTGTCATTAAGACCCATTAAGATGGGTACACTTCTTGGAGAGAACATTGAAAGTCATTTCACCTCCCCAAACAACAGACACCCAGCTTAAACCATCTGATAAAAAAAACAGTGCCACATCCATGACTATCTCACGCCTCTGCTTCTTGATATCCACAATGGCACAGTTAAGTCCAGCTGAATTTAAAACTGAAGGTTTAGTTTTTCTATTTCCAGCCACAATGAAAATAATTCAAGGACCAACTACCTAGAATTGGTTAAATAATTGTCAAACACAAATTGACTTTTTTAGACAACGAAACTGCAATTGTTTACATAAACGGCTTGATTCTTACCTCGTTTGGATTCACTCATCGAAAATGAATTTAAAGAAGAACAGAAATCTTCTAAGGATGAAGTCAAAGGTGGATACAGCTCTGAGAAGGAGGGTGGCGGAGCATACCTCGCACCAATGGGCAAGGTGCCCAACAGAGACGCCGAAAAGGGTATGCTAGGGGCGACACTGGCTGTCGGAAGGGGTCCTCTCACTAAAGCGGATGGCTAGAGAAGAAAACAAGATTGAAACTCAGTTCCAAGTTGCCTGAACTGTTTTAACATCAGCACATAAAAACAAATGATTACATTGGGTAATTATGCTCTGTCACAAAGTTGAAATCAAAATCAAGACTCTGTAGAGAGATCTAAGCTACAGAGTTTCTTTTCTCAACCTCGGTTTTTAAAAAGGATCAAGACGCAATGTCTATTATTGTTGTAATCCAAATGTGACATTCATGTTTCATTTTCAAACTTCCTTGTGACTCCCCACCCTCACTGACCACAAGGCTCATGAGAACCGGCTTCTTTAAGGAGGAATTGTGAGGATGTGTGTGGGGGCTGGGGCAGAAGGAAGGTGCTCAAGAGAAGGGAGCTGGAGAAGCCTGGAGGATTGGCAGCATCTTTCTGGAGCTGTGACCTTACAGTCTCACAAGCACAGAAGACTACCTTCCCCTCCCAAATCAAAGCAACAGTTTACTGAGAGCTCCCATGTGCCTCATCCTATGTGATACACTACCTATTTAATTCTTATAACTCTGAGATATATCCTACTGCGATCGCCACGGTACAGATGAGGAAACTGAGGGACGGAGAGGTGAAGTAACTTGCCCCAGAGCACAGAGCCGGAAAGATCAAACCCGGTCTGCCTGCCTTTCACACATTCTCCTTCCCTCAGTCAACTCCATGAGCACACCACCGACTTCACCACCCTGGAAACCAGCTCTGAATCTCCCCCTCATCACCATCCATCATATGATTATTACTGCTGCTGCTATTTTAATATACTTTGTGGCAGGGGTCAGTAAACATTTTCTGTAAAGGGCTACACATTAAATATTTCAGGCTTTGCAAGTCACATGGTTTCTGTTGCAACTGCTCGATTCTGTTACTGCAGTGTCATAAAATATTTTCACGTGTCATAAAATATCATTCTCCTCTTTTCCTTCTTCCAACCATGTAAAAACGTAAACGTCATTCTAGGTTTGCCAGGCATACGGAAACAGGCGGCAGGCCAGAGTTGGCCTGTGGGCTATAGTGTGCTGACCCGCGCTTTACGGTATATGGTTACTAGAGAATTATCCTTAAGGAGTGAGAAGTCTTTAGTCCACAAAACTTCTTTTCCTTAAACATCACAGGGCTATTCTCCGTCAGAATGTTGAATTCACCCTTTCCATAATACACGGTCCCAACATGACTTGAAGAAAAATTGCCTAATTACTAGACAATATGTTTCTTATTTCAAAGATGACCAAATTAGCCAGTTGCCAGCAGAGAAGGACAAAGGTAATTTTCAACATAAATAACTCAAAGTTTAGTTTATAGGCAATACTGAAAATAGCTAGCAAGTTATATTACAATTTAAAACAAATTAAGCCTGCCTTCAGAAGAAAAGAGTAACACTGAAATTTACCATAACGGCTTCATTAGTTTCAGGTGCAGAATCAAGGAGGTCATCTATTTCATCTCCAAGGACCATATCTCCATCATCTAAAAAAGCTTCTGGCATAGTGAAGGGGATCTTTCCTCCGTTTGCCAACACTGTAGATGGCAGAGAGCTCTCGTCCACTTGCAGTGGCAAAATAGAACTTAAGGACATAATAGGAACTGAGGCCAGCTCACTTCCAACTTGGTGAGAAAAACTGGATGCAGGTATAGAAACAACAGGAACTGCTTCTTGCCTTGGAGTTAATAAATCTGTAACACGGACGGAAACGTATTCATTCATTTTCAGTGCACTTACATGATACTAGTGTCAATAGCCAACAAAGAGAAAATGAAGAGCTAGGTAAAAATATGAAAGCAATTATAAAAATAGATACATATAACAGTAAAAGCAATTCAAATAAAAGGATAAAAGGAATTCTAAAAATAATCTGTTTTACCCAGGAACTGACATATTCACTTGTGAAAACTTTTCCTTCTTTCTCAAAATGCCTGAACCCCTTTTGAGCAGATACTAGATAGTGGGAGGGTCATAAAGAGCGTTCAATGACTGCTTACTGACATTCAGTACTGTCAATCACTTGCCAGCAGATCCAGAAGCACAAAGGTGGTCTTCGAAATTATTCTTGCTTTAATACTAATAACCACATAGCAATCCTATCTGACGACACTATAATGTATGCAATGTCTAAAGTTGGCACTTTTCAGATTAAGATGACACGTGAAAACATACCTGGCTCAATATCTTCCACAGAACAGTTCAAAGCCTAGAAATTAAACCAAATAATGGATCATAGTATTTTCAAGATTCTAAACTATGAAGCAATCTGTAAAAGTCACTCTAAGAGAGCAAGGCGGGTCCTCACAGAAACGTGACTCCCTTCTAATTAATAACATCCAAGAAATAAATGGAATATGGAAACCTTTGTAATACGTGGTGTTACACGGTGCTGGTCTATCCTTACTCCCACCACTTATTTCTTGTGGACCAGGACTTCCCAAAGGACATTCAGGAGCATGTGAGTTCCGGAGGGACTAGGCTAGCCACCACTCACTCTCCATCTCACAACGGCACCCTAACAGCTCCAAGACTTGTCTTTAAAAAAAAACACCTTGTGAACTGTGTTTATACCAATGACTTCCCAAATTAGTATCTGGCCCTGAGCCACTCTTTCTAATAAACCTCACATCTCTTACATCTTGTAAAATGCCCCACTGAACTGCAGGAAATGCTGGTGAGAAGATACTCCTCGAGTTATTTGCTTTCTTTTTACAGGAGAGGAAGCTCTGGCCAATTACATGTTTCAGGAATAAAAAAGTCTCCAAAATAGAGACAAACCAAAAAAATTAAAAGCAGAACTGCTAATGCTTCTATATTTTCTTCTTCTTTTTTAAAAAATTCTGATTCTTACAGGAGGAGTAACTTTACCTTGGGAGCGCCATCTCCAGGAGCTGATTTTAAGGAGAGCTGAAAGCAAAAACAGACACAAACTTAAAAATAGAACTGACTCCACATCACAAAACAAGAGGAAAATGCCTCATGGAGAGAACTCGGCTTACCTCGGCTCTAACATATGCTTTTCTTATTTTGAATCCCAATTTCTGAGCTAGTTCTTGAGTTAGTTTTATTACATGTTCATCCTGAAAAAAGTGAGAATATATGATTAATGGAGGGTTGTATTTACTAAATGTGAAGACGAATAGGAAAAATGTTCCAACTTGGATTCTGTCAAGACACTTGCGTCATGAGCAATTAGTCCCAGCTGAGGCTGGTTGATGGCTGGAAAATGTAACGCTTTAACATTCCTCCACATGGAACCAATAAAATGGCTAGGATGTAAACAAACGAACTGAGATAGGAATCCCACACCTGAGGCACGGCTAAGGAGCACTTGGCCACAGCGTCATAAGCCTCTTTGTATCTTCCTAAGTCACTCAGAGCCTTCGACTTCCGATACAGAGCTTTGCAGTTAGTGGCATTTAAACTGAGGACTGTATCGCAATCTTCTAAAACTTTATCGTGGAAACCCTGGTAAGAACAAAATACAAAGTTAGCAACCAAACAATTCATTTCTTGCATGGTGCCTTCCCGCAAATGCAAGCAAACCCCAGTCTATTATCCTCCTTTTAAACTCCAAGTTAGCAGTATTAGTTTTCTTTTTAAAATTATTTTCGTTATGAAATTTCAAATACACCAAAGTAGAAAGAAAATCATGAGTACTCATGCCCCCACCACTCCGATCAGACGATGTTAACATTTGGCCATAAAGGCCCCAGATCAAGAAATAAAACTCTCCTGCCATAGCTGATGTCTCCAGGTGTCACGCTCCTGTCCTCCTTGCCATAGTTACCGCTTTGTGGAGCTCATTAAAGTGTCAAACGGAAACGGAACTCCCATTTGACAGCTAGTCAATGAGGAATACACTATAGAAAACACGTCATCAATGAATGCTCCTTAACAAAGACCTAGGAGACAACAAGGTCACCTTTCTAAAATGCATGGGTAAATGCTACTGGAGGTCCACAGTGGAAATTAGAAGCACATGACAACATCGCTTTTTAAGCTTGGAAATGTGAAAAGCACATGTTAATTCTTTTGAAGGTTAATTACTGTTTTGAAGGCTAATTTTAAAAGGTCCTAAGAGAAGTAAGTAAAGCTTGACTAAGGGGAAGTGGAGCCAACGCAGACAGACACCTGATATATGTGCTGATCTGCGAACACCTGTTTCTTCCAAGGCTGATTTCTTTTAGAAGCAGACACACTCCCAAAAGCCATAATCAAATGGGAATCTCCAAGGACCAGTAACTAAGAAGTAAATTATTTTTAAAATCCCTAAATATTTGTCCAAAGCTGATTTTTGAAAGCTTCAGGCCATGCTGAGAGCAGTTAATACATCTTTCTTAAAAACTGCAATCAGGAAACTGACTTTTATTAATGTACTATGTTGTGAAAACGCTTTTTCTTTCTAGAAGCATTGTTCTAAAAATCACAACTCACCATATTAGAATAGCAAGCAATACGGTTTATATGTAGTTTTTCAATTATTTCTTTAGGGATTAAAATTTCTTCAGACTTTGCATAATCAGCTATGTTCAAAGCTTCCGTGTATTGGCTCAGCGAGCTGTTCCAATCACGTTCCCGATACACATCGTTTCCTTCATTAAAAAGATTTCTCACCAGAGCCCGCAAATATACCTAAAAGAAAAAGCAAGTTACCACTTGAAGACCTTATGGAACAAGCTGGGGTATGAGTAAATTGTAATCTCTGTATTTGCAACTTCAGAGGAAATTCTTCGACAGGGTGACAAGCACTGTTGGAAGAAACTGTGCGACCCAGGCCAAGCCACTGCCATCTCGCCTCGGGTTTTCACCTTACTGCTTTTTCAAGAGAAAATTCAGTATCTCATTATGAAGAGGCATGCAGCAAAAGCACCTTGTAAATATTTGTTCTCATCTCCAACTCTGTGCCTAGGATAAATCTCTACCAGTGGAACTCTAGGGCAAAGAGAATGAATATTTTAAGGCTTTTGACTAGCATTTCTAAATGGCCTTCCAAAAAAGGCAGAAACAACAAATACTTCTCAGGCTTTGCTTCACAGCACGCCACCGACACGGTGGATTATGTGCACACGTGTGTGTGCGTGCACATAAAATCTCTACCAATTTCAAGGTGAAAAATTGTCCTTTTTATTTGCGTGTCTGATTACCAGTGAGGCTGAACTTTCCCACATTTTTACAGACCATTTGTATTTCTTCTTCTGCAAATGTTTGCTCAAGTCATTTACTGATTTAAGGGGAAGGAAGGTTAAACCTTTTTGTAACCAAATAAGTATACACATTTTTTTGGTATACACAAAGGTTCTTAAGTTTCCTCCACAATTTCTACCATTGCTTTAATATTTTAAAAGTCTTTTCCTATCACAAGATGAGATAAATATTCAACTCTTCTTGGTTTCCTTTTATGAATTCATATCTAAGCAGACGAAAGTATTAAAGAAAACTGGCCAGATCAACGTTCAATAGTTGAGGTGACCTGTGACACGCCACTGAACCCCTTTGGACCCTCGTTCCCCAATTGTAAAAAGAAAGGACTGTAAAGTGAAAAGACCAATCCAAGTCATTTCTAGCTTAATACTCTATGATTCTCCATCTTTCTAGAGAGAGGGGGTGAAGGAAGAGGGAACCGAGGAGTGAAGGAGAGGGAGAGAGAGAGGTAGAGTCAAAGAAGCGGCATTTAGGAGCATCAAAACCCTCAGGGACAAAGCCACAGTGAACTAACAGTCTGTACAGACGAGGGCCTGGAGTGTAAGACCCAGAGACCCGGGCTTTCTAACCAGTTAGCGTCTAACAGATTCATCACTAGCTCTTCCCTCTTACTATCCACTCTTTATGACTGTTAGAACTTCTCTTCTCTAAGTTAAATTAATACAGGAAAGAAAATACAGGACAACTGTCCAGATATATCAAAAAAAACAATGCTGTCCTATATATAAGGGGCAGCAAACTTTTACTGTAAATGCCCAGAAAGGAAGTATTTTAGGCTTTGTGGGCCATATGGTCCCTGTCTCAACAACCATATGTTGTGAACGCAGCCACACATAATACATCAACAAATGGTCGTGGCTGTATTCCAATAAAACTTTATTTACAAAAACAGAAGAGGGGCCGGATTTGGCCCACGGGGCTGCAGTTTGCCGACCCTGCTATAGATTATAGTTCACAAGCTACGTGCGGGGCTCGCGAGCAGACCCTCCCAGCGTCATTACCGCATATTGTTCCTGTGTTCCTGGATACGACAGCGGTGACCTACGGAGAAGAAACACATTAGTGTTAATTATCAGGCTCTATCAGGATTTGTTTATCCAGAAGTCATCTTAAGGGTGGGGTTCTATTACCTTTTCACTGGTTCAAAGCACATTTTAAAGACTCACTTCTCCTTTACTATCATTATTCACATACAACTGCAGTCATGAAAAAAAATCTAAAATGATTCTTTGGTCCTTTCTTGAGTAAGTACATGTTCCTTTCAAATCTCCTGCTACTAAAAGAAGGTCTGGTTCTTCATATGCCAAAAAAGTTTAAAAACAGTATAGAACCACTAACACTACTCGATCCAATTTACTGTAGCACAGAGAAGAGCGCCTCCTTCCTGGGAGGAACAAAGAGGCCTCCTGCCCAGTCACGTCCACTGAAGCCATGGCTTCCAGACCCTGAAATGCTTCAAGGAGGCCAGTCAGACAGAAACAGACTCATGGATACAGAGAACCAGCTGGTGGTTGCCAGAGGGGCAGGGGTGCGGGGCGGGGGGCAAAATAGGTGGAGGGGATTAAGAGTATAAACTTCCCGTTATAAAATACACAAGACATGGGGCTATAATACACAGCACAGGGAATATAGTGAGTAATACTGAACAACTTTATGGGAGACGGATGGTAACTCGACTCATCGTGATGGTCACTTCCTAATGTTTGTAATTATCCAGCTGCTACGCTGTACACCTGAAACTGACAATGTTATATGTCAATAATACTTCAACTAAAAAGAAAGGCGGCCAGTTAGAGACCAAGCTTCTTAACAGAAATGTTTGATCAGAAAAGCCCCATGTGCTGACAAGATGTTCATTTTCAGTCGGTTTTCACTCATCAGAAGTGTTCTTAGGAGATTAGGTTCAAATTTCTCCATCTAACATTTTCAGGGCTATGAAAGGACTTTAGCCCTAAAAATCAGCCTCAGTAAGACCCACTTCAGGACACAAAGAATCCAGTGCAGAAGAGCAGAAAACACTACTGGAACAAAAAATATCTAGTTTCTAACCTGAGTTAACAGGACTTATTACACAAACTAAAGATCTCAACCTCTGCAAAATGTACAGCATATAAACAAGAATCCCTGGGTGACGAGAGCACGAGGTATGAACTGAACTCTTACTGTATAAACTGCAGGCCTTCCTTAATGTTCTGCTGCCTTTTTCTCCTCTCCTCGGACACACTGGACATGTTACCCCGCACATCCACTTTCTAAACGAGCAATCTGGAAAGAAGCAAGGCACAGAGTCACACAAGGCGCTGGGGCCCCTGGACCTCAGCTAAAACGCCCATCGTTGGCGGTCCCGTCACACACTCAGCTGTGGACACGTCCATGCTGCCGACTTGACTCCTGGGTCCCGGACACCAGGAACCCAGCCTGAGTGCCCTGGGAGGTCCCTGTCGCCCAGCACACAGCAGCAGATGGCTTCCACGCTCCCCTAGGCTGCCCGGCCCTGAGACTGTGGGGCTCGTCCTCAATAATCTCCATGAAAAGTCCCTTCTCGCCTCCCCCTCGTCTCTTCCCTCCTTCAACCACAGGTCTTGTTGCTTCCCTGTCTGCACGCACGCGTAAGCTGCCACTGGAACAGTCTCGGCCTTGTTTGCTTCTGGAAGCTCTCCAGAAGAAGAAAGGGCTCCTACCCACTTGCCTCCGCAGGCGTCTGACTTCCTCGCGAGCGGAGGCTAAAACCTTACACGTATTTTGTTACACAGACTTCTGAAATAATCCTTGTTGACACAACTGATAGAATAAGTCATCTCAATGAAGTTACTTCTGTTGGAACTTTCTGGAAGGTAAGGGTTTACCTTCAATGCATCACTGGCAAATGTCAACATGTGTCAGTGCTGTTGGTATCTTCCCCCACTTTTCATGTTCATTTAGCAGTTCCCAGCAAGCCACAGGAGACCCAGGGAAGAGATCTGTGATAAAACATCACCTCCCAGCGTCCTAAACTAGGGTTTCACAACCTCAGCAGTTTGGGCCAGATAATTCTTTATTATGGGGCTGCCCTGTGCATTGCATGATATTAGCAGCCCCCACCCACTAGAAGCAAGTAGCATCCGCTCCCCTCAGATGTGACAAACAAAAATGTCTCCACACGGCGTTAAATGTCCCCTGGCAGGGTTGGGGGGGGGGGGGGGATGACGACACACAACCACTCCTGGATGAGAACTACTGAGATCTAAACCTAAGAAGACATCTTGTCACATAAACCGTGTATTTGGGCCCACGTGACAAATAGGGAAAGCACACCCATGTTTCAAGTACATAGCTGAAATGTTTTAGTTTCGTTATTGCTTACCACCTGAAGTTTTATTTTTAAATCCACCTTTTTAAAAGTGTAGGGGTGCGGGTGGAGGCTGGAATGCCCCAAAGGCTGGTGACGGGTGCTAATTTGTCTTTTAAATACTGTCAGTTCTAAATATTTTGATCTTATACCTAAAAGTTGGTACTTTACTGAAGCGTCTGCGTGTGAAAGGATATGATATCTGGGGTTTGCTTTAAAATACTCCAGCAACTAAAAAAAAGGGGGGGAGGTGATAAGCACAGGGTTTCTTTCCACCTTGTACATGTTTGAAATTTTCCAAAGTAAAGTTTAAAACGCCCATGACACTGAAATAAAATGGCGTTATTTCTGGAATTTGCTTTTAAGACAGTTTAGCTTAAAGGGGGACGAATGGGTGGGAACGCAACAAGAACACTCAAAATAGGGTAACTGTCCCAGCCGGACAATGGGGAGCCATATAGGGGTACATTATGCTCCTCTACTCGACATCTCTGACCATTTCCATAATAAAAATTTTTTAAATTCATACTTGTATGTACAAAGTTCTTTAGGGAGGCACTATTGTGAGAGAAAAAAGATTGAAAATTAATTTGACGTCTATCAAAAAGGAAATGGCTGAGTAAACTGTGCAAAAAAAAAAAAAGCTGAGGAACAAGCGTCCACGATATGATCCTGTTGCGTTAAAAAAAAAAAAAAAAGGGAGAGGGGACTATATATTCACATTTGCTTGTATACACACGAAAGAGCTCCAGAGGGAAACGTGGAAAACTCCAGCAGTGACACAAAACTGGGGGCTGGGACAGGAGTAGGACGGTGCCTTTCACTGCATGCGTTTAAAGCTTTTTTTTTTACCCTTGTAAATGAATTATCTCTGGGGGAAAACAATTAAAGTATTAAAAAAAGTCTACGCAGGCTCTGAGCCCTTCCTTGGAAAGATGACTTCAGGGACCACCAAGCCTTTTCCCAGTTTATTTAAAGCAGGGCTGACTCCGAGTCAGAACCTCAGAGCTCAAAGGCCCCCAGAGAAGCAGTGGGGCAACGGCAGTTGGGCCGGAAGGAGGGGACAAAGGAAGAAAACCCAATAGCAGGAACTAGTCCCTTTTTCTGTTGAATGCCACACCTTTCTCCCTACCTCTGTCCTCAGGTGTGGAATTAGTTTGAGGTTCCCCGGTGGTGTCAATCTGTGGGCTGCTGGGTAATGATAATCCACCAAGTTACGGAAAACCTTGAACCTTGACCTCTAGCGGACAAACGGCGGGTGGCAAAGGGCTGACAACTCAAGTAAATGATTAGGAGGAAATACGACGACGCAAACTCCTTTAACATCATGAAATACCCGCCTCCTTCACGTGTTTAAACATTTGGGGACATAATATCAGGCGATATTTAAATGTAACATTACAGAACATTTCATCTTCTGGAGTTTTCTCCCCAAAGTTTTATTATGAAAATTTTTACACACACAGTAAAGTTAAAATTTTCACAATGAACACCATATACCTACACATGCCTTTTGTACCTTCTACAATTAACATTTTGCTGTATTTATCACATCTGCCCGTCTTTAGCCCTCTGCCTATCCTCCTGTCCTTCCATCCATCCACATTACTTTGGTAAGCTGCAAAGCGAGTTGCAGACATCAATTCTAACTCACAAGTAAACACTTTAGCATACATATCATTAAGTAGAGTTCAATATTTGTTTACACTCTTTTAAGGTAAAATGTGCAAATTTTAAGGCAAGTTTTGACAAATGGTACGCTCATGTAACCCCAGATCCCAAATGAGATACAGAGCATTACTGTCACTCCAGAAAGTTCTCTCAATGTCCCTTCCCCACCCCCACCTCAGGCAACCACTGTTCTGATTTTTTTTCCACCACAGATTGGTTTTATCTGGGAAATAAACCTCCCCTACCCCAGTTTTGAAAGAAAGAAAGAAAAAGATACATGCTTTACACACCATTTTATTTCTGGATCCAGTTAAATCCGCCTCAATTTTAAAATGAAGAAGAACTCAATAAAGTTAATCCAACAGCCACTTTTCTTACTCAAACTGAGCAGCACGTGACAGGTGTCCACTCCCTTCTTGAAAATGGGGCTCCCTCTCCTGCTGACCTCTAACCGGGAGAGCCTGGGGTTTCATCAGGCCCCCTTCTCAAGCCTGACCACACTCGCCCCTCCAGGACCTCCCACACTGCCCGGACCTTAGCCATCCTCACCTGGGGCCCCCGACAACGCCCACGTCCACCCCCAGCAGAGCTGCACACCCTCCGCTTATGTGACTGTTCTACTGGCATGCTGGTATGCATCGCAAACTGTTTTAAAGTAGTATTTCAGTATTGACAGTGAGAAGGAATGTCTCCTTCCTAACCCTGTCACTCAGCCACCCATCTGCCCTTCCTCAGGCCAACCAGCCATTGTCACCAGGCTCTTATGTGTCCCGACAAAGATATTCTGTGGAACAATTCTGCATCTTGATTGCAGTGGTGGTTACATGAAACCACACACGGGATAAATCTACATGGATACACACACACACGCGAGTGCGTGTACAAGCTGGTGGAAACTGAATAAGGTCTGTAGTTTGGCGGACAGTACGACACTAATGTCAATTTCCCGGCTTTGATAATGCTCGACAGTTATATAACACCGCACCCCTCGGGAATCGGATCAAGGGTTCATGGGACTCATACACACTCCATACACTACTTTTGCAACATCCCAGGAATCTATAATTATTCGAAAGTAACAAGTTAAAAATATCCTGTGCATATGTTATTTTTTATACAAACTGGGGCT
This sequence comes from Equus przewalskii, assembly GCF_037783145.1. NCBI lineage: Eukaryota > Metazoa > Chordata > Mammalia > Perissodactyla > Equidae > Equus > Equus przewalskii. The sequence goes on along the minus strand of NC_091842.1, from coordinate 32,952,092 downwards.
CCTAACATGTTCCGTACCTTGCTTTTTTCACCCAGTACCTGACCTTAGAAGTCCCTCCCTATCGATACACACAAAGCTACTGCTTTATCCTTAACAGCCACGTAGCATGTCCCACGATGTGGTTACACCCTAACTTCCCCAGGCCCCTAGTGATGGACATTTTGGTCGTTTCCAATCTTTAAAGCTCACCAGGTACACAGGACATTTCAGATATGTATACCTTTAAAGAATTTCTGCAGCATAAAGGGTATACACATTGGTTTCTTTTGCCAGCAGTTGCCAAGTTACACCAAACAGCCCTACCACCCACAGGGCACGAGGATCCCATTTCACTCCTTCACCAAAGAATTCTCAAACGTTTTCAGCTCTGTCAACCAAGGGCAGGAGAAAGAAGTGTGACAAAGTGGTGGGTTTTGTTTCTGTCTTTCTGTCATGAGCAAGGCGGAACATCTCTCCAGATTTAAGAGCCATCTGGATGGACATCCTTCTCTGTGAATGATTTGCTCATACCTTTTGCCCATTTTTCTTCCAGGGTGAGCTTTTCTTATTTATGGGAAAAGCTCTTTATATGCTGAGGAAAGTAGTCCTTTGTGGTGGTATTATTATTTCCCTCAATTTGACGTCAATCCTTTGACTTGAGTTATGGTACTTTTTGACAGCAGAAGTTTTATCTTCAAGTAGCTGAATTTCTCAATATTTTCTTTTATGCCTTCTGGATTTTGACATCCTCAGAAATATCTTCACCCCACTGAGATTATAAAATCATTCTCCACGTTTTCTTCTAGCACTCTCACTGTTTCATTAAAAAAATTTTTTTTAATCGAATCCACTCGTTTACTGTAAGGAGTGACGTAAGGATATATATATATATGTCCCTCCCAAATAGCTCCCAGTTGCCCACACATCATTCACAGAAAGGTCATCTATCTACACTGATCCGTGTAAGGCCACTTTTATCACACACGCAATTCTGGGCCTGTTTGTGAATTTCATCAGCATTCCTAACTTGAATGCCCCTGATCCTGGGCCCACCTCGCAGTCCTAACCCTTTGCCCAGTCTTACCTTTGCAACAACGAAATCACCACGTGGCCAGTTGATCAGACCAGACACCTGGCGTCACCCTCTTTTCTTCTCTCACACTCCACATCCAGTCATCCACAGACAAAGCCAACTGGTGATGCCGTCAAAATGTGCGCAGGACCCCCCAAACCTGATCACTCCCAAGTGCTCCTTGGCCACCCCTGGCCCGGCGGCCAGAGTCACACCATCTCTTCCGTGGATGTCACAACCCCCTCTCTCCTGCCTCTGCTCTCAGCTCCCTGTCCTCGCCACGACCCCTCCTCCACCCATTTCCCACACAAACCAAAAGGAATGCTTTCTTAAAGACATAAATTGATCATTACACTCTGGCTTAAATTATTTCAATGGCTGCCCAGGAGCTTGAATAAAATCTAGATTCTTTACTGTGACGCCACCCTCACCCAGATTCACTCACTCAGCCCCTGTCACACTGGCCCTCTGTGGGTTCCCAGAACCAGCCAAGGGCTCGGTGCCTCTGGGCCATTGTGCTTGCTGTTCCCTCTGCCCATAACACACTTCCCAGATCTGCACAGAGCTGGCTCCTTTCATCCTGGAGTCTTGGCTTAAATGTCACTGTCAGAGGCCTTCCTTGACCCTCAATTGTCACCACATCCCATCCTCACCCCATTATTCACTTCAAGAGGTACCTTGTCTTTCTTAGTACTGATTGTATTACAATATCTGGGTCCAGGTCAACAAACACCTGAATGAAATGAGTGAGTGAATGAATGAATAAGCAAAGAGAATGCTGCACACAATGTTCACAGGCCCGAGAGTTACCTGGTACAACTGTTCACAAAGGCAGGCACGACAAAGGAGGGTGTCCGAGAGGAAAGGACTGGACACAGCGAGCTGGCTGTGGTGGACTCCCCCCGTGACCCTTCAGGGAACAAGGAGGGGAGTGAATCCGCACCATGGGAATCAGCTGGTGACAGCGACAGAGAGGAACCTGAAACCGCCATGACCCCCGAAGCCATGCAGTGATGGGCTTCATTCACCGCCAACAGCTGAAAAGCAAGACCCCCCCTCCCCCTTCTTCCAAAACGAAAAGGAAATGGGGAGGGGGAGGAGCTTTCAAAAGCACACTTTAAAGCAAGAAATTCAATTATATGTGAATTTCATTAAATTAAATTTCATTAAATTAAACCCTTGCAAGCTGGGACATCGTCTTTCTGGAATCAGCTGATCGTAAATTTGCTAATTCTGAAGTTTGACGTAAGGACAGAGGCACCCCGGATCTTCATGAGAATTCCTTAAGTACACGCTCAGCGCCTGCCGGTGAAACTCACTGCCCTGAAGTCTGGAACAGTGCCGGTACCTAGACAATGTATTTCAATCGGCGAGAGGCTGGCCTCCCACCGTAACTTTAGAACCCAGCTCCCAGCAGCAGAAGACACCAAGGTAAGTGCGACATACTATAGAGACAGAAATAATATCTAACCCTTAACACTCTTACTAGATGCCAGGCATTGTTCTCAGGGCTTTACACGGAATAAGTCATTTAATCCTCATAATAACCTTAAGAGATAGGCACTATGAGGAACTGAAGCAGAGAAGTGACGCCAGCAGCCCAGGATCACACAGCCAGGAAGCCGCCGAGCCAGATTCCAGAGCCAGACAGGTGGATCCGAGCCTAAACTCTCAGCCACAGTGCTATTCTGCTCCGTAAGTGCCGCTGACGCCTGGGAGAGGGCGAGGATGTGGAAGCTGGCCCTGGGCCCGGCTCCCTAAGCCGAGTGCAGCTCTGACAGACAGGTGGGCACTTGAAAGCCACTCGAGAGGAACCGAATAAACACACACCCCCACACGCACGCATGCGCACAGTGACTGTTCAAGAGCCATCATTTAAAGCAACTTAGACAAAGCATAGGGTTTCACAGGAATGCAGGGGACACGGAGTTAGGGTACGACGGCAGGGAACAGCTTCACATGGAGATACCTCGGCCCCTAACATAATGTGTCTAGGTACAGGGAATAAATATCAAACAGCCTTACTTACAAGACTTACGGACACAGGACCAGAGAAAGTACCCCAGGGCATGCTGGACGGTGCTTGGATTTTTGCCTAAAAAGGTATTCCTAAGTTTCAAGTGAAAAATTATAGTTACCAGCCTGCATTAAATTCTATCCTCACTCAAGCCTCTCTGTGCCAAGGCATAAGTAAATAAACAAACAAAAAGTAGTTAAAGGAACATTACTGTCAACCCTATCTTGAGCGAGCTCACTCTGGTAACACTTATAAAAGTGTGTGGATAAACACGACACTCAGAGACTACAAACCCAGGTAGTGCAACATTATTACAGATGTTTGACCAACTTCTTGAAACAATGAATCTCGTACTGGATACTTTACGAGACAGTTTTTCCCCTTTACTGAAAATGAAAACTTCATAATGGAGGCTGTGCTAAATAACCATCAGGAAGGTTATTTCATACTTTTTCCAGGTCCCCCATCCCCACCCGACCCACCTTCGCGCCAAGAGCAGTTCATTTTGAAACGACTGTCAGATTCAACATGCGCTGGATGCCTCCTACATTGCCCAGCGCTATTAAGGCCCGGGGAACATCTCACCCTACACCCCAATTCTGTACGGGACAAATCAACAAGATGAGAAATCTCCAAGACAAACAGCTTGCCCAGGGTCACCCAGATGGTCACTGACATGCCCAAGACTGCAGGCGAGGTCTTTTAAAGTGGCAGATTAATATCTTGCTCCAAATTCAGGTATTCTAATAAAATACAAAGGTTCCATTTTTTTATTTGTGAAATAGAAAATTTCTGCCTCTCTCTTGCTGGTTCCATTACCTGGTTCCTGTGGCTTCACAAGGTACGTGACATTAACTAACCAATTAACATTAATTAACTAAACAATGCATTGCTAAACTCATAATAAAATAAAAACGCAAATTTCTTGTGGGGACAAAACCTGGTAAGTAGTCTGGTTTTTTACATTACAGAAAATCACCTCACTTAATGAGCCTCTTTTTTTTTTTTTTTGGCGAATTTAAACATGTATTATCACAAGCATTAATTTTTAAACTTCTGGATTAATATTGTAATATTTCTCCACTCTAAAAATATTAGCTAAAGTTTTTTCTTGGTTTATAAACACCTCATGCTTTAGAGAAAACAAATTTCACTTTCAAACCTAAGATTCTGGAGAAAAAGCATTTTCACTAAAACAAAACACTTCAAGATAGGCTCTAGAAAACAACTTTCCACACATCACACTTTCTCCAGACCGATTTTTTTCTGTCTCATCCTTTATTAAAATGCTCAAAACTATCCAGCAGTCACCTCACCATTCCTAGAGTTGAGATTCTTTCATAATTGATCCTTTCCCACTTCTAACATCAATTTAAACCACTCAAATTGGCAGGTTTTAAAATCAATCAAAATTAAGAATTATGGGACAATATGGTTGACAACCACCATTTTTACTGGCATAAACTGACAGTCTCTGAGGAATGGGAAGAGAAAAGGGTGTGGCTCAGGGTATGATGAGCCCATAAGCAAAAGTCACAGTAACTCTGATGAAGGCACCAACTCTCCAGCTCACTTGGGTGGCAGAGGCCCTGAAAATCAACAGGCTCTTTGCAGAAACGCACACCAAATACTGAAAATATTCGGCCTCAGTAACTCATGATCTGATTCTGAGCTGGACCTCATAACTGTATTTCCAGACTCCGGTACACAGCAGGGAGAGAAAATCCTGTCCACTAACTTGAATTACTCTGCAAATTAGGGCAAGATCCTCACTGTGCAATCAGCTCAAGAGTTCAGCTCAGCTGAGCGTGAGAAGGAAGAGGCCGGGGTTCCTTGAGAGCCTAGGGGACAGGCGGCCACATGCCATCAGATAAGCAGGAAAAGATAAGCAGATGGCACAGGCTCCCAGCCACCCCGCCCCCATTCAATTCGATGCTCTACCTCAGCCCTGTCCAATAGAAATAAAATTCGAACCCCACACCTAATTTTAAATTTTCAAGTAGCCACATCAACAAAAGTAAAAAAAAAAAAAAAAGTGAGCGTAATTGTATGAATATATATATACATTTTTTTTTAATTTTATTTTTTTTCCTTTTTCTCCCCAAAACCCCCCGGTACACAGTAGGATATTCTTCGTCGCGGGTCCTTCCAGCCGTGGCACGTGGGATGCCGCCCCAGCGTGGCTCGAGGAGCAGTGCCATGTCCGCGCCCAGGATTCGAACCAACGAAACACTGGGCCGCATGCAGCAGAGAGCGCGAACCTAACCACTCGACTACAGGGCCAGCCCCCGTATGAATATATTTTAGTTGACTCAATATGTTCAAAATATTATCATCTCAACGTGGACCCTTTAAGCATAAAAACGTATGAACGGGACATTTTACTCTTTTCTTTCCATACTAAGTGTCTAAGCTCGGGCGTGCCCCTTTCACACCGGAAGCACATCTCAGTTCGGTCTAACCACATTCCAAGTGCCCAACAGTCCCATGTGGCCCGCGGCCACCTTCCCGGGCAGCGCAGGCCTAGCACAAGCACATCCTTGGTCTTCAAATCCCCACCATGGGCGCCTCCTTTCCTTCCTCGACGTCGGGGGCGGGGAGGGGTGGGGGACGGGGAAATCCCCCCACTTCGGATAAAGTGCCCCAATCAGGGCGCAGGCGCAGCCTCGAGGGCAAGGCGGCGCTGTCCGGCCTGACCACACCCCTGCGATGACCATCCCCAACAGGAAATCCACGCTAATGGGAACTGACAGGTCTCCATTCCTTACGGGGCGGAGGGGGAGGGGAGGAGAGACCTACCCCGGCCGCCTCCGCATCCACCAGCCAGGAAGCCCCTCGCCGCGCGCCCGAGAGAGAGGGACGCACCCGAAATCAAGGAGCAGGGCACCCCGCGCGCATCCTTCCCGGCCCCCAAGCCCAAGAGCCGGGACCCGGGGGCCCGCGATCGCCGGGACGGACGCGAATAATGAAAACACCATCTTTGGAGCGAAATGCCCAGCGGGGAGGGATCCTGGAGCGGAAATGCGCGCCGGCGCGGGGCGGGCGCGGCAGCAACAACCCGCTTCGTCCCGCTCGGCGTAGACGCGCCCCAGACCGGGCCCGCCGCCCCGCAGGGGAGGGGACGGGTGGGGACCCCCGGCCCGCCCGGCCCGCGCGCTGGGGGGCGCCCCTGCCCCCCACGTCCGTTACCGGCCGCGCGCGAGCACGAGGGGGCGGCGGCGGCGCGCGGGCCCACCTACCTGCGGGGACGCCGCGCCGGCCGGGGCGGACAGCGGCGCGCGGCGAGGAGCAGCGGAGGCGGCGGCGGCGGCGGCGGCCCGGGCGCTCGCTCGCAGCTTCGCTCGGCGACCGGCGGCGGTGGCGGCTCCCCGCGCCCGCGCGGCGCCCTCTGCTGGTGGGAGGCCGCGCCCGCCGCCCGGGAGCCGCCGCCATTGGCTGCACCCGCGAGCGTCGGCGCGGGGGGCGGGGGGGGGGGCGGCGGCGCCACGTCGGGCCGGCGGCGGGCGCGGGCACGAGCGGCGGGCGCGGGCACGAGCGGCTCGGGCTCTCGGCCCTGCCGGCGCTCTTGCAGCCCCGGGGTCGAGCGCGCGGGCCTCGCTGGCCTGGGGCCGCCGCTGCAGCCGTTAGAGGGACCCAGGGATGCCCGGAGTCTCCCTTGTCCGGATGACCGATGGCAGGCTGCCGTGTGACTCAAACTCGGGGCTGCCCGTGTGTGTTTTCTGGGCAGCGGGAAGTCGGGCCCGCGGCTAAGCAGGACCTGACCTAGTTTCGGGCTGCAGGAGGCCTCCCCTGAGAGGCCGGGGAGTTTGGCACTTCCTTATGCAGCGCTTCCTACTCTGCAAATAGAAACTCTTGGGAACCTCAGAACACCCATTATTGTCCCCGTTCTTGCAGAGGAAAGGGGGCGTGGAGCTCAGTGGCAGGTCTGCGGTGGAAACACAGCCTCGGACCTCTAGACGCCTGGCTCCCTGTCCTTCGGGTCCCGCCCAAGTGTCACCTCGTCGACCTGTTATTTTGTAACAGCCGGTGCCCCTGTGGGCAAGGCCCAGCGCTGCGCTTTGTGGCTCAACAGTGGGCAAGGCAGAGTCCCTGCCCCATAATGGGATGGGGATGGGGGGCGGCGGGAGGAGAGGGCGGCGGAGGGGCGGGGTCGACCAGCAAGGAAACAAGGAAGACCGTTTTGGACAGTGAAAATCAGAGAGACAGAAGCAGGGTGATGTGACGGTGAATTGTGGGCTACACTCAAGATGAGGGGCTGAGTCAGGGACAGCCTCTGGGAGGGTGACAGCCATGCAGAGATGGGGAATGGGCCCCAGGCAGAGAAAAGAGCCAGTACAAAGGTCCTGAGGCTGGAGCTAGGTGTCTGGGGAACAGGAAAGGCCTCTGTGGCTGGTGTGTGCAAGGGGAGGACGGACTGAGTGGCAGAGAGGGGCCACATCTCGGAATTCGGAGTTCGTTTTGTGTGGCACAGGTGTCACTCATCAATGCATCTGAATTGGGAGTGCCGTGATCTGATTTACCTTCTAGAAACTTCTCTCAGGCTACTGTGTATAGCCTGGGCCATACAAGGGACAAGAGGGGAAGCAGGGAGAGTAACTGGTGGCCCCTGTAGTGGTCGGGGGGACGTAGATTTACAAACCAGGTGTCAGTCTGCTGGGGCCGTCATAAAGAAATAGCACAGACTCAGTGGCTTAAACAAGGATTAATTTCCTCACAGTCTGGAGGCCGGCAGCCCAAGACCAAGGTGTCGTCAGGGTTGGTTTCTGGTGAGGCCTCTCTCCTTGGTTTGCAGGTGGCCACCTTCTCTCTGTCCTCACAGATGGCCTTCTCTGGGGACACACGTCCCTGATGTCTCTTCCCCTTCTCTAGGACACCAGTCCTGTTGGATTAGGGCCCCACGCTTAGGATCTCCTTTAACCTTAATTCTCTCTGTAAAGGCCCTCTTTCCAAAGACATTCATGTCAGGGTTAGCGCTTCACCATGGGAATTTGGAGGAGACACCGTTCAGTCCATAACACCAGGTGAGTGCTGTGACAGAGACATTCAAGGAGGGCTGACAGGGCCTGTGGCTTTGGTAAAGTCCCCTCTGAGGAAGGGGTTCTTCTCATGGCCAGAGGCTGCTCATCGTTCACGTCTCAGCTCCAATGGCTTGTCTTGGAGATGCCCTCACTGATGGCCCGTCTAAAATTGCTCGTAAACACAGCACCTTATTTGGTCTTCTTTACGGCAGTCAGCACTGTCCGGAATGACCCTGTTTAATCATTTGGGTACTTATTTCTGGTCTGCCTCCACCCCCATAGGACAGCAGAGGCCCTTCTTGTTTTGTCCTGTATTCCCAGCCTCTAGAATAGAGCCTAGCACTCCGTAAACGCTTCTTGAATAGATGTCCCCAGGAACCTTGTCGCTAAGATCTGCAGGATGATCAAGAGGTAACTAGCTGCAGGGGTGCATGGAGAGAGAGGAAAAAACCAAGTCAGAAGATTGTGAAAGGCCAGGGTGGCTGGACCGCAGAGATGTAGGTGGGGTATCGGAGGTGAGACTGCAGAGGAGTAAAGCCACACGAAGCCAAGCTTTATTCTGCCGGCACAAGGAAAAAGTCCATGGGGTTCTATGAGTTTCTTATAGCTGCGGTAACAAATCACCACAAACTTAGTGGCTTAAGACGACATATAGTTATCATCCAGTACTGGAGGTCTGGAATCTGAAACGGGCTTCACTGGGCTAAAGTCCAGAACCTTCTGGAGATTCTAGGAAAGGATTTATTCTCTTGCTTTTTCCAGCTTCTAGAGGCTGCCTGACTTCTTGGCTCATAGTCCCTTCCTCCATCTTCAAAGCCAGCAGTGGTCAGTCCAACCTTTCTCACGATGCATCACTCTGATTCTGCTTCTGTTGTCACATCTCTGACTCTCCTGCTATCTTCCTTCCGTTATCAGTACCCTGGTGATTGAATCGAGCCCATTCAGATAATCCAAGACTATCTCCTTAGATACATAACAGAGTTCTTATGACCAGCACGTTTGTATTCTAAAGAAGAGAAGGCAAGCGAGGCCTGTTCCTTTTATACAGGTTTTGTTTTTCCTAAGGGACGTTGTATTAGTTTGTGATTTCAGTCTCCTACCTCACCTTGGATGCTCCACTCCTCTGCATACTGTCCTGTTGTTTTCCAGCTGTATGAGGACTTGGTCTATAAGACTATTTCTGGGGCCGGCCCAGTGGCGCAGCGGTTAAGTTCGCACGTTCCACTTCTCAGTGGCCCAGGTTCGCCGGTTCAGATCCCGGGTGCAGACATGGCACCGCTTGGCAAAAGCCATGCTGTGGTAGGCGTCCCACATATAAAGTAGAGGAAGATGGGCACGGATGTTAGCTCAGGGCCAGGCTTCCTTGGCAAAAAGAGGAGGATTGGCAGCAGTTAGCTCAGGGCTAATCTTTCTCAAAAAAAAAAAGAAGACTATTTCTGGCTGCCTTGGTTTTCCTTTTAGCCGGGCGCCAGATTAGGTATCTTGGCGAGAGGACCCCATCTCCTAGCATCCATCTGGAAATTTGGGAGTGACTTCTCCTCGGGCCATGAGGTCTCTGGACAGCAGCTCCTGCACCTGGGCAGTAATAGCAGAGGTTGTTCTGTTTTATGTATAAAGATTCCCCAAGATTCTCAGCTGAAGCTGGCATGCACACATGACAAAAGTGGTTTTTTGGGTTTGGTTTGTATGCTCACATCCTAAGTTCCCTCCAAAGGAAAAAGGTGTTCTGTATTGTGATAAATACCACACACTCTCACTCGAGCTCCTCCACATAAATATAAGGTGAATGTTAGAGACTGTCTCTAAGATTCATATGGTGAAATCCTAACCCCCAGTGTGATGATATTAGGAAGTGGACCTTTGGGAGGTGATTGGGTCCTGAGGGTGGAGCCCTTATGAATGGGATTAGTGCCTTTATAAAAGAGAAATGAGAGAGAGAGAGAGGACTTCTCTCTCCACCATGTGAGGACACAATGAGAAGACAGCCATTTGTAAGCCAGGAAGAGGGTCTCACCAGACATCAGATTGGCCGTCACCTTGATCTGGGACCTCCCAGCCTCCAGAACTGAGAAATAAATATTTGTTTAAGCCATGCAGTCCATGGTAGTCTGTTAGAACAGCCCAAACAGGCTAAGACAGCAAACATCTAAGACATAAGTAAGCTGGTAGGCAGGAGGTGGCACCATGGTGGAAGCAGAAGGACTTTGAAGGCTGAGAGACATAGGTTACATCCCAACTCGCTCCTTACCCGTCTGGATGGCCCTGGGCCACGTCCTTCCATCTCAGACTCTTGAGTTCATGATCTTTAAATGTGGACAGTGATCCCTCTGGCATGGTGAGGATTAAACCATGTGTGTGTAAGGCACACAGAGTGTGTTCAATAACTAACAGTTACCTTTCCCCAGAGGTGTAGACTAATGAATGGAATAAGCTCCCCAGCATAGTCTTTGGGGTGGCTAGGGGCACTTTTGCCCCACCCCATACTGTGAGGCATGCTCCCCAGTCCCCCTGGGAATTACTGCCTTCAGAGAGACTGTCCCTGAGGGGCATGATGGTAGAGTGACATCTCTTTGTGCGCCAAGGTGGAAAAATACTTGAGAGTCAGTAGGCTTAGAAATGGAGCCTAAGAGATAAACCCTCAGTCTTGGGGCCATCATCACTGTATTGTCTACGGAAATGGATGGACAACAAGGACAACCTCAAATAAGAAAGAATAATAAAAATGATCTGTTTGCAAATGTTACACACGTACATACAAGAAAAGGAAAGCCTTCAATTTCATAGCACTCAGAACGTGAAAGACACATGCTAAATGTTTGCCAAATGACTACATGATACTTTGACAAGCCACCCGCGTTGAATTTTGTCAGTCCTCATACGGGAATCTGTACTAGAACCTAAGTGTGTAGCATAAAAAACTTTAATATTATTCCATTCCTTCTTGAATAATCAAGTGAATTGGATGATCACTGTGAATCACCTGGACTATGCTTCTTGCAAATTAGGCTTTGAGGAAATTCTAAAGTATGAGAAAAATATTATATACAGAAAAGTAAAGCATACAAAATAAAGTATACCAAAAATCTTGTCTGGATTCCTTTGTTTGGCTTTGTAGATTCTATCTGGAGTAGAATCGATTTGCTTCCTTTCCACTTTCTCTTGGTATTTATTGCATGCTCTCCAGCTTTGAAAAAATGGCTTGCTAAAAACTTTGCCCATGGGCTGGTTGCCTGGACATCGATTTAAATGTGTCACTAACTGCAAGCTAGCTCCTAAACGTTGTATAAGGCAAGAGAGCCCTAATTATCCAAGAAAAAAAAAAAGGAGCAGATACATAAATAATTTGGGGGATAATAAGCCAGACTTTGTATTTTCCTTTCAGCATTTTTTCCAGTATTTCGTAGGAGCTCTCCTGAAGGATGCTCTGCGTGCTGGTAGGAGAGCAGACCTTTGCTTCTAAAGTGACTTCCTTTGGTTCTCAGCCTGGATTTGATGCTAGGTTTAATGCCAAAGTGTAACACAGTTCCCTGCTTGTATTTGGGGAGATGACACATTTCATATTCAGAAAACGAATTAATCCAGTTCCCAGGAGCATCCAGGAATAGAGGAGCATGAGGAATAAGGAGTGTTCCCTTCCCAGACCAGGTCCCATTCTTCCCCCTGCTTCTTTCTGCCCCAAAGTTGGGAATACAGGGTCTCTTTTCCATGAGTTCTGTCTCCCCCCTCCATTCCTATTCCCAGCTGATTTTTCCTCCCCGCTACCCTCTGATTGTGGACTAAATCCTGCCCATTGTTTCTACTGCCTCCAGCCTCTGGAAACCTCTCCACCTGGAATTGGATCTTCCAGGATAGTGGATAGAATCTAGGGAGCTCCATTCATGGGTTCAACAAATACAGGTGCCAACTACACTCAGGGCAATTTGCTGGATCTCAAAATCTACCAGTCACGATTCCTACACTCAACATACTTAAACATGCTCTTTGAAAATCCTCCAAGACGTGGGTTTGGGAAATGGACTAGAGAACAGGCAGGAGCACAGCGCCCCCTGTGATGAAGCAAAAAACACAGATTAAGGAAACTTGATCTGTTGGGATGTAGGGTCCAAGATCTCTGCCTTTTAACCGATGAGATTGTCGGACACTGTAAATAGGGAGAATTAACATGAAATCCGAAGAAAACTCACCACCACCACTGCACGTTAAAAGATATTTACTGCCTCAATTAAAAGAAACTATTCACAGGCTCCTTTAATCCAACGCGTCAAAATTGGAGCGCTAACCTTGTCTTCTTTTAACATATTCAAGGATCATAAATTTTACTCAGTTTTTTATATCTTTTGGGAGGGTGCCAAGGCTTATTAGGCAATTCTCAGGAACCATAAATATAAAAAATGCACAAGTTCTCTCTTGAGTAACCACACTAATGTTTCCAAAAACAGGTCCAAAGCCATTTTTCCCTTCTGTGAAGTTGCTATAAAATGTACTCAGCACAAACCTACGTCTGCGGCTCTGGACCGATTTACAGTGAACTCTTAAGTCAATGTATTTTAAAGACATTTGCAAAAAGGAATAAATGTGAATAAATTCTAAATCTAAATTATGGTAATCTCATTGTGCTATAAATTTTAAATATTAATTTTTTAAAAAGCCCCAGCCAGCTCTTCTCCCTAACATTCATCTTCTGTCCTTGATGTTTAAGGCACATGTCTTCATTCAAAGAGATGTTTCTGGGAGCATGCACACTACAGGTGCATATGTACAGAAAACCAAATATGGGGGCGAGGGGCGGGAGTGTGTCTGTGTGTGTGTGTTCTTTTGGAAGAAAAAAATATCCAACCAAACTTTTCTTATATTTCACATAACTTTGACTGAAATCTCCTGTGTCTTTTCTAGAATATATGTATCTAACTAGGTTTTAGACATTCTTGGGTTCGCTGTGGCTTTGTAAGGCCTTTCTACACTTCTCCATTCAACTGTTAATTTTCCCCACCTCATCTATGCACCAGTGAAGCCCACATGGCTTTTCTTCAGCTTTGATCAGGAGAATTGGTTTCAAGTCTGCTAGTCTGTCCACAGTGCACATTACAGGGTTTGGCACCTTTTTTTAAATATAAGGACATCAAAATCCAGCAATGAAGTCCCGCTAACAAGGGGGAACTAAGGTCTTAGTGCTTCAGATGGCTTCTGGGGGCCAGTTCCTTCTGAAGCACCTTACTGGTGTTTTCTTTGAAGGATTTCATGAATGTGTCTATCAAGAATTTTTTAGTTGCAAGCAATCTTTAAGTAGTGAACCCTACTTAAATTAGGTTAAGGCAGAAAGCAAATTTATGAGCTCATGTAACTTAATCATCCGGGTCAAGTTGGCTTCGATGTATCAAAACCCAGTCTTTCTCCATCTGTCAACTGTGCTTTCCATTCTCAAATAAATCTTACCCTGGTGGGGGTAAGAGAGCTGCCAGCAGTTCCAGGCTTATGTGACATCTTTTCAACAACCCCTACAAAGACTTGCTCTTAGAAAATCCCCCACAAATATCCCAGGCCTGACTCTCATTGGCCAGGACTGGGTCCTGTGCCCATCCTGAACCAATCACTGAGGCCCCGGGGATGTTAGGCAATTGCGTGGTTGTACAATTATGTTGTACACAGTCATGTTCAACAATGATGACTTGGACCAAAATTATGGACTCACCCTGGAGCTGGGGATGGTGTCAATCCCGCCAAGAAACAGGCAAGGATAGTTTCTCAAAGGAAAAGTGCTAGTACCTGAAGAAGGTTATGACTGAACACAAGTATGTCCACAACAGGGACTCTAGTAAAAGAAAACGACAAACTCTTATATGTCCTCTCCTGTTCCAATTCTCTGCTCTCCAGGGAATCTCATTCACGTTTCTGGCTTCGGCTGTCATCTGTACACTGATGGCTCCTACATGTATTTCTCTAGCCCACATCAGTCCTCTGATCCCAAACCTATATGTTCAACTGCCTACTTAGCATTTCTTCTTGGACATGCCAGGAGCATTTCCAACATAGCATGTCACAAATTGAACTCATGGCTTCCCCTGTCCCTATGTGACACTTTCTTAGAGAGACTTTCTCTAATTTTCCTGAGTAGGTCAAGTCTGCCCAGCAGAGGCGTTCAGTGTCTTGTGTACCTTCCTCTTGGCACTGGACACAAATGCAAGGTTACATTGGTTTGTATATTATTTGGTTGTTGTTTGTCTCCCTCATTAGATGGTAAGCCCAATGAAGGCAGGAACTGTATCTTTTTTTCTCAACATTGTCTCCCATGACAACTGAAACATAGGTGTTCAATACATATTTTGCTGACTACACTAGTGTTTACTGATGTATAGCTATTTACTGAGAAACATTTTCCACTACTATATAAATACTCTCTAAAAAAGAAAGTTCACTAAGGAGAAATTAATCCAAAGTATAGCAGACAAAACGGTTGGTGGATGGAAAGAAGTTGGTTATGAATATGTCCTCCTTGATGACCACTGATCTGCAACACAGAGATCGTGAGGGGAATTTCATTTTTTTTTAAAGATTTAAAAAAAATTTTGTTTCCTTTTTCTCCCCCAAACCCCCAAGTACATAGTTGTATCTTCTTCGTTGTGGGTCCTTCTAGTTGTGGCATGTGGGATGCTGCCTCAGCATGGTTTGATGAGCAGTGCCATATCTGCGCCCAGGATTCGAACCAACGAAACACTGGGCCGCCTGCAGCGGAGCGTGCGAACTTAACCACTCGGCCAAGGGGCTAGCCCCAATGTGAGGGGAATTTCAAAGCCCATCCCAAAAGATTTCCACGTAGCATGAAGGCTCTTGGAAGATATGCAAGTCAAAAAGGATGCATGTAACATTTTATATTTAGTTACAAAAATCAAGCAATCATTACATAACATTATGTCCCTCATGGGTGAGATGTCAGCGTCATAGACGTGATCAGCCCAGGAAGAGATAAAGCAGGGGCTGATAAGATCAGAGAAGGTCAGGGGGCAAAATGCAAGACAAGGAAGGAAAAGCAAACAGTAAGATGTGCTCCACCCGGGAGCAAAGTGTCCTTAAAAGAAGCCAAAGTCGGACAAAGTTCAGTGTGTTTACAAACCAAAGTAGCAGTTCTGGGGGTAAATTTTGTGTTACGTGCTTTTTACCACATTGAAAAAACGCAAATAGCAGCTCTGGAAATTATTTGCCTCATGGAGACAATTAAGTAATTTCTTAAAAGTCTGTGAAGGAAAACATCTTTCAAATAGTGAGGAAGAGTTAATGTCATAGACAAAAGCCATTCATCCTGATAACCCACTTTTGAAGACAAAAGACCCCAAAGGAATACTGGACTATTCCACATCAAATACAAAAGTTGGGAGGTGGGGTACGGAAAAAGTGAGCTGCATTTATGAACTCCAAGAAGAAAACGATGTGGATCTGATCAACCTCCGGACCAAAAGATTAAAAAAGCAAAAGTTCTAGGGGAGGAGAAGTAAAATGTTTCCCATGAAACTCTGAAAGCTTTATTTCAGAATATTCTGAGAGTAGCCTGGAGACATTTATGCGTCTTAACAACCCCAGTCTAAAGAAAGGAGGTAACGTCTAACATATTCCTGGAATTCGGTAATTATTAAATGATAATTTATATAATATATGTAATATAATATGTAATATATAATATAATATATAAGAGGAATATATTATTTCATCAAAAAAATCCACAGATCAGTGTTGGTCTAAGTTTCTAAAATGAGTTCTCACTAAAAGTTTTTTTGTAAGATCAGAACCAAAGTTTGTTGTAGAATAAACATTTAATACAATGCATATATTTTGTGTGTATCACATCTATATGCAAACATTATTGTGTGAGTATAATTATGCCTGTTGTATAAACTATCCGCTTGGAAATCCAATCCAGGTTAAAATTATAATTCTGATTTAGTGAGCTCCAAATTAGGAAGGTTTTACTGTACTGGCATCAGCTGATATTTTCCAGCCCTCTGTCCTTTTTCTTTGGTCTCTTTTAGATTCTTACTACTCAAAGTGTGGTCCGTGGAGCAGCAGCATCGGCTCTTTGAGAGTGTTAGGAATCAATTGAGCAGATCCGGGGTAGGGCCTGAGGTTTTGCACTTCTTACAAATTTTTAGGCCACGCCAGCACTATTGGTCCTTGGACCACTCTTCGAGAAGCAAGGTTCCCGTAGAGAATGTCCTGTTTGCCTTCTTTAAACTCTACTCCTTTTCTCAGGGCTTTTCTGTGTTTTCACCTAAAAAAGAGTAGGATATTGGGATTTTACAGTGCTCCCAATCAGAAAAAAACTATGTTTGAATATGGCAGTTTTAAATTCTTTATTCTTTAAGATGACTAAGTCCTTTCTTCATGAATGACAACTCTCGTTTAGGGGGAAAAAAAAAGTTTTCAGAGGGTTATAGCAGACCGCTAGTGACACCCTGTGGTCAGTTCTTATAATTACAATAGCTTTGCCGGGTAGGGTGGGAGGGGGGCCCTTTTTAAATGTAAAATTAGAAAAACTGACATTGATTTTTTTTTTCATTTCAATAGTCTGTGTTTAAATACTATTTAATTTTTTTAACTTTTCATTTTGAAATAATTATCACAGGAGTCACAGGAGAGTCACAGGAGGTTTCTAAGAAATGTTTAGGGAAGCCCCAGGCGCTCTTCCTCCAGCCTCTCCCAATGTGAACACATCACACTGTCGAAACCAAGAAACTGATGTTTCTCAGATTCCACCAGTTCGACAATGACTCATTTGTGACAACGGCATTTTGACATGTCAAGGGGACCACAAAAGACCTACAAGATTTTTTTTTCTTTTTAAAAAATTTTTTTCTTTTATTATTTTTTATTGAGTTAATGATAGCTTACAATCTTGTGAAATTTCGGTTGTACATTATCGTCTGTCAGTCGTGTTGTAGGTGCACCCCTTCACCCTCTGTGCCCACGCCCCATCCCTCCTTCCGCCTGGTAGCCACTAACCTGTTCTCTTCGTCTACATTTTTAAATTCCTCATGTGAGTGGAGTCATACAGAGATTGTCTTTCTCTATCTGGCTTATTTCACTTAACATAATTCCCTCAAGGTCCCTCCATGTTGTTGCAAATGGGACGATTTTGTTCTTTTTTATGGCTGAGTAATATTCCATTGTGTATATATATATATATATATATATATATATATATATATATATATACCTCATCTTCTTTATCCAATCATCTGTTGATGGGCATTTAGGTTGCTTCCATATCTTGGCCACTGTAAATAATGCTGCAATGAACATTGGGGTGCATGGGACTTTTGGGATTGCTGACTTCAAGCTCTCTGGATAGATACCCAGTAGTGGAATGGCTGGATCATATGGTAGTTATATTTTTAATTTTTTTAGAAATCTCCGTATTGTTTTCCATTGTGGCTGCACCAGTTTGCATTCCCACCAGCAGTGTATGAGGGTTCCTTTTTCTCCACAACCTCTCCAACATTTGTTACTATTTGTTTTAGTTATTTTTGTCATTCTAATGGGTGTAAGGTGATATCGTAGTGTAGTTTTGATTTGCATTTCCCTGATGATCAGTGGTGATGAGCATCTTTTCATGTGCCTATTGGCCATCCGTATATCTTCTTGGGAGAAATGTCTGTCCATGTCTCCAGCCCATTTTTTGACTGGGTTGTTTGATGTTTTGTTGCTGAGTTGTGTGAGTTCTTTTTTTTTCTTTCTAAGATTTTATTTTTTCCCCTTTTTCTCCCCAAAGCCCCCCGGTACATAGTTGTATATTCTTGGTTGTGGGTCCTTCTAGTTGTGGCATGTGGGACGCTGCCTCAGCGTGGTTTGATGAGCAGTGCCATGTCCGCGCCCAGGATTCGAACCAACGAAACACTGGGCCGCCTGCAGCGGAGCACGCGAACTTAACCACTCGGCCACGGAGCCAGCCCCTGTGTGAGTTCTTTATATGTTATGTATGTTAAGCCTTTGTCGGATGCATTACTTGCAAATATTTTTTCCCAGTTAGTGGGTTGTTTTTTTGTTTCAATCCTGTTTTCATTTGCCTTGAAGAAGCTCTTTAGTCTGATGAAGTCCCATTTGTTTATTCTTTCTATTGTTTCCCTTCTCTGAGAAGACATGGTGTCTGAAAAGATGATTTTAATACTGATGTCAAAGAGTGTACTGCCTACATATTCTTCTAGAAGCCTTATGGTTTTAGGTCTCAGCTTCAGGTCTTTGATCCATTTTGAGTGTATTTTGGTGAATGGTGAAAAAGAATGGTCAATTTTCATTCTTCTACATGTGGCTCTCCAGTTTTCCCAGGACCATTTGTTGAAGAGACTTTCTTTTCTCCATTGTATGCCCTCAGCTCCTTTGTCAAAGATCAGCTGTCCATCTATGTGTGGTTTTATTTCTGGGCTTTCAATTCTGTTCCATTGATCTGTGCACCTGTTTTTGTACCAGTACCATGCTGTTTTGATTGCTGTAGCTTTGTAGTATGTTTTGAAGTCAGGGATTGTGATGCCTCCCGTTTTGTTCTTTTTTCTCAGGATTGCATTAGCAATTCGGGGTCTTTTGTTGCCCCATATGAATTTTAGGATTCTTTGTTCTAATTCTGTAAAGAATGTCATTGGGATTCTGATTGGGATAGCGTTGAATCTGTAGATTGCTTTAGGTAGAACGGACATTTTAACTATGTTTATTCTTCCAATCCATCTCTTTATGTTGTCATCCATTTCTTTCAGAAAAGCCTCCTACAAAATTCTCTTATTTTGGTGGTTAAATAATAAATTCAATGACCAGCTGGAAATTCTATCTTAACGCTGTAACAAAGTAAAATTAATCTCACACTCTGAAACTCACAATTTTATCGAGTAAAATATTGCAAAAAGTGTGATCTAGTAAAATAAACACTGGACTGAGAACCAGGAAGGTCAGGTTTTAGTCCTTGGTTTGACTCAAGATGGGTGAACGACCTTGGGCAGGTCGTGTCATCTCCCGGGCTTATTTTCATCATCTGTAAAATGGGGGCATTGGACTAGTTGATTTGCAATATTTCTTCAGAGCCAATGATTAAAAATATATTCTTCAGTGTTTCATTCAACAATTATTTGAATATCTAAGTTTGGTGCTAACAATAGACTGATGAATAATATTTTTCTTCAAGGAGCTTGCAGCCTAGTGTGGGGAGACACACGTGTAAACGAATATGTCCAACATGCTGATGAGTCTGGACCTGTGCTGTCAGGTGTGAAGCCACCTGTCACGTGTGACTATTTAAATTGTAATTAAAATGAAATAAAATCAAGACTTCTGCCTCAGTCAGGATGGAAACAGGGATCAGATATACCCTTCTGCATGGCCTGATGAGCGGTGCCATGTCCGCACCCAGGATCCAAACCGGCGAAACCCTGGGCTGCAGAAGCGGAGCGCGTGAATTTAACCACTCAGCCACGGGGCCGGGCCGTCAAGTTTTAATTATATTCGCTCTGAGTTATCGAGTGTCCTCACGGTGTAATACAGAGGGCTACCTTCTGGAAAACCTAGGAGTTGACTTCCAAAGAAGATGGCCAGAAAATCCAGGAGGATGAGTATATGTTCTCTATTTCCTCTAACTATTTCTTTCAATAACCTTCCTGAAGCTGTCTATCTCAGACTTCCAGATTACATACCGAGAGAAGACTATTCAGTTGGGTATTCCTGCATTTACTCAACTATCAGCATTCCTTGGTTGTACACTTAAGATTGTTGTACTAATTGATATGGATGAAATGGGACACAGAGCAAGAGCTCGTTATTTGATTGAGACGCAGACATAACGGAATCCATGCCAAGAGCAACATGCACTTTGGACGAGGCAGGACAGGGAACTTGGACCAGCACAGGGTCCTGCTTCCCTCCCTCTGCCAGGGGGAGGACCTGGGTGCAGCTTGACCTGTAAGAGGGAAGAAAGCTTCCAGGGGGTTCCCTCTGATGCCCTTGTCCTTGCCTGAGTGAACTGAAGGGGGCGTCTTGAGTTCACCAGACTTCAAAGGGGCCACTGGTGAGGGGCAGGGTGGAGGAGAGAGGCACGAGGGAGCTCTTGCTCTGTTGGCATTTTCACAGACAGACTAACAGACAGACGGGCTGCCTGCTGACTCAGGACCATGAAGGACCCGTCTGAGGGTGGGCGTGGTTTCCAATTAATGCTGTTAATAGCTACAACCTCACCTGAATCAAGGGAGTTACTTCTCCCTTTATTATTCTTGCTTATCTTTTGTTTTTCAGACATACAACCCATTGACCAACAAATCCTGGTGCTGAGCACGTTTTATTACATTTCAAGAAATATTTAAGAGGCAATGCACCACCTCAAGATTATGAAGTCTTATGTTTTGATATCTACCTTATTCATTTGAATCCATGGGGAATTTTCGTATATTACTCAAATGGGAATCTATACTTTCTCTGAAATGAATAGGTGTTTATATTAGGAAAGTGAATGACTAATGCCTGGGTACCAAATACTTTTGCGAGCAGATGTCTCTCTTCTTTAGTGATAGAAAATGGAGGGATTGGGGCTGGCCCCGTGGCCGAGTGGTTAAGTCTGTGCACTCTGCTGCAGGTGGCCCACTGTTTCGTTGGTTCGAATCCTGGGCGTGGACATGGCACTGCTCATCAAACCACGCTGAGGCAGCGTCCCACATGCCACAACTAGAAGGACCCACAATGAAGAATATACAACTATGTACTGGGGGGCTTTGGGGAGAAAAAGGAAAAAATAAAATTAAAAAAAAAATGGAGGGATTAATGGAGTTGCCAGCTCAGTAAAAATAACTCGATAAAAGATCATTACGTGATTTTTGCATGCAACCTTGAAAAAATTCAAGAATTCAGTGACACAGCTCTAATCAGACTCTTTCTATTCCCATATTTTAATTTATATGAGCAAGACTGCTTTTGCTTCTATGAAAAACAAAAGGAAATGCAATGGTCAGAGAATCTTTTTAGACATACCTGACCTCACCTAGTAACAAGAAAAAAAAAATCTTTAATGACTTCCAAAGACACCACAACTTAGACTTTTAAAAATGTAGCTTTTGACCTGATTAAATGAATCTCCTTAACAACAAACAGCCAAAACCCTCCAAGATGAAATGTCAAACACAGCTACCTTTTTCTGTTTCACTCATATGAGGTAGGATCCTGATGACATAATTGCAATAACAGGAATTCTCACGGAGAGCCGTTTTCACCTATCAGCTTAGCTTTCTTCCAATTAACCCGATAATATAAGATGCTCAGGGGCTGAGAAAGCTCCTTAAAGGAGAGCCTGGTGGGACGCTTGTGATGTGGGAGTTAAGGAGCACGCACCTGTGTAAAACACCAGGACATGAGAGATTGGCTGTCCCCTGCCTGTTGATGTCTTCACCTGATGGTGGTTTGGTCAAGATGAGGGAAGGCTCCTTCTCAGCTGCCACCCACTTTATACCCCTATTTCCCAATTTCCCTGAGCACGAGAATCCCCAGGTCCCTTACTGAAGCACGATTCATGGAGGACCCAGGAGCAGGACCAAGAGTGTGGACTTTCCACGGCACCCGGGGGCTTCTTAACATCAGCAAAGACGGAGGAAACACTACTTAAAGTCATCCGCTCTGTTTCTTTATTCACTGCTCCGTGGAGGAACAAATGAGGCACAAAAAACAGCGCATATTTAAAGTATCTAATTAGGTGAATTTTGGCGTACGTGTATACCAACGGAAGCGTCAGCACAAACAAGATAAAAAGCATAATCATGGCCCCCCCGAAAGTGGCCTTGTGCCCCTTGGTAAGCCACGCTTCTCTCCCTTCCATCCCCAGGCAATCAGCGATCTGCTTTTTGTTTCTATAAATTACTTCACATTTTATAAATACATACGGCATCACAGAGTATGTATTCTATGTCTTGCTTCTTTCATTTAGGATAATTCTTTTGAGATTCTTCCATTTGTTTTGAGTATCAATAGCTTGTTCTGTTTGTGTGGTATTCCACTATTCGGTGTAGTATGTTATAGCTTATCCATTCCCCCACAGATGGATATTTATGTTGTTTTCACTTTGAAACCATGACAAATATTGTAGGTAATTAAAGAGGTACAATTAAGGAGAGACAACTTTTCTTTTTTCAATAGAAAAGAAATTTCGTTAAGAAA
This sequence comes from Equus przewalskii, assembly GCF_037783145.1. Lineage (NCBI taxonomy): Eukaryota > Metazoa > Chordata > Mammalia > Perissodactyla > Equidae > Equus > Equus przewalskii. The sequence continues at coordinate 32,929,846 of NC_091842.1, read as the reverse complement.
AACTTGAAAAATATAAATAGCAAAAAAGAAAGAAAATGAAAAACTATACATGTGGGAAAAAGACAGAAAATAAATCATCCTTATGTTTGGAAAATGGGGCTTAGGATATTTTTTTCTTACAGATTTCAGTCACTTCAAAAACCTGTATCCCTATTTCAGTGATGGAGAAGCCGAGGCAAAGCATTTATAGATGTTAAAATAATACCAGGGAATCGCCCTTATGACCAATTGGCAGAACCGCTGGGTACCCACATGCTAACTTCCAGCTCCTTGTCACAGGAGGGCACGGGGACCTTCTCTCCTTCTGGAAATGTATTTTTATTTCCTGTAAACTTTGGCCAAGTCACTGGGATATTGACACAGTTAAAGGCAATTTTATTTTGTTAAAAAAATTTTTTTTGAATTACGAATACATGTAACTTGGGGAAATTTTGGAAAATATAGCAATTCAAGTAGAAATAAAGGTTATTATTTACCCCATCCCCTATAAATGACCAGTTAATGGTTTCCTGTTGTATTTGCTGCTTTTTTTTTTTTTGCAGGGGAAGATTCGTCCAAAGCTAACATCTGTTGCCAATCTTCCTCCTTTTTTCTTCCTTCTCCCCCACCCCTCCGACAAAGCCCCAGTACATAGTTGTGAATAGTTGTAAGTTCTTCTATGTGAGCCACCACCACAGCATGGCTACGACAGACAAGTGGTGTGGTTCTGCACCTGGGAACTGAACCCGCGTCACCAAAGCGGAGTGTGCTGAACTTTAACTGCTAGGCCATCAGGACCGGCTCGTGTATTTGCTTCTTTTTGACATCAGTTTTGAGGACAGTAAAATACTCTGTCTTATTCATGGATGCGTGTATATTTTTAAAGCTCCCTGTTATTGGACACTGTTTTCAGTTTTTTCCTGTTGTAAATGCTTCTCTTTCATATATCCCCTCACCTTTATCATACAAAAATCTTGGGAATTTTAATTTCTGCCTCATTTTTCATGTCTAAGAGTTCTTGCTCTTTCTCACTGATTCTTTACAACACCCTATTCTCATTTCATTTGTACGATTTCTCTGCATATGGAAAATATCAATTACCACCGAAAGATACTTTTTCTGTTTACTGCTCCCCCCAGTCTCTGGGTCCTCTCAAGTCCTCTGAGTTTGCTGATCACGATGGAGGGACTCCTAAGAGGTCCTAGTTTCTGGGTTCTCCCTCCATGTTGGAGAGTGAAGGGAAATGTTCAGGGGCTGTTCCGTGGGGCTTGTGGACTGCTGGGTGTCTTAGGGTGAGTGGGCGGCATGGTCAGTCACCGTTTTCATTGTGGGGCCCACAGATGTCAGCTGAGGGAGAAGGAAGGACTCTTATTTTGCTAGTTATCCCAACAGAGTCTGGCAATCTCTGGCCTGAGCTGAAGGCGTGGGGAACACATCAGAGAGGTGGGACAGCTGCAGGGTGTGGCTTCTGAGGTTGGTGATCACGATTTTCAAGGAGGCCAGTCAACCTTTTCTGAGTGATTTGCTCCAAGATGTGTGCCTCTGTGGATTGGTGTCCATGGTGCAAAGATCAGCTACACCAGGCTCGTATGTTACCCAGCATGTAGAGTCAGAAGGCAACTAACTCAAAGTTGGGGGTATTGCCCACTCTGTTCCAAAAGGGACAAGAAGAAAGTCAGGACTCTGTGGGAGAGTTAGGAAACCACAGCATAGAAGGGTTAGAGAACTCTACCGTATTGAAGAATTGTCAGGTGACAGGTTCAAGAGAAAGTTAATGAGGACAAGAGGGCTGTGTGGGAAGAGAATGTGGCATCTGAAGTCAAGTTTTGGGGTCTCACAGTAGCAGCAATGCCAAGCTCCAGGAGATGACTAGGGCAGTGAGTAACTGCTATCAGAGGAAAGATCAGGACACCGCAGATGAGGAGGGCCATGAGCCGGGCATCTGCAGTCTAGCATGGGTCACCTCTGTGCACATTAAAATGTGCAGCAGGTGAGCTGAAAAGCCAGAGTGACAGGCAGTATCTAGCTCTTCAATGATGGTAGGAAGCAAGGAAGGAGGTTGTTAGGTACGGCAACCAGGAGCAAAGTGATGGACCAGAGGACATGGACACGAGCACGTGAAGACTTCAGCAGAGGAGACTCATCTAGGCAATGGGGAACAAAACCATTATGAAAATCAGGAAGCATGTTTTTAAGAAGACAGATTTTATTTGGATGTAAAAATCAATGCTCAAGAGACTTAAAATCAAAGTTTCAAAGGCCCAGGGGTATCAGTCTAGTTAGTGTCCAGTTATAGCCAGGCGCTGGCCATCAGTCCCTCGGTCCCCAAAGACTCCGTACCGTCTCGCGTGCTTCCGCCCCTGCTTCCTGCTTCCAGTCTTAGCCTCGTGGTTCTCTGTGAGTTCTGGCTCACGGCACACACGGCCAGCACTCCAGTTAGGACAATAACCAAAATGCCCGTGGTGATCACCGTTACTCCAATGGAGAAAGCCACGTGGTCAGAGGAGTGGTACCCAATGACAGCTCTTCCCAGGGCCCCTGTCAGTAACCCTGTGCAGGTCATGAGTGTGTATTCTGAGCAAGACATGCACTGGGACTCCTCCTGCCTTCTTCTTAGCAGTCTGGTCCTCTGATTACATCCTTGTACCGGCTGCAGCATCACGATTTTTCTGCTGCAGGGGTTAAAGGAAGGAAAAAAAAATTACAAGTCAGAAATATCAAAAGGTTGAGGAGAGACCTTTCTTCTTTGCCGAAGATGTGGTCGTGAATCGCACCTGTCTGAGCTGTCCATCAGAACTGTGTGCACTCTCTCTAGTGTCCTGAAGCCTTAATTCAAAAGAAACACAGGAGGCAAATGAAGGCTGAACCGTGTCTCATTGTAACAGTAAGGAATAGTCAACAGCACAACTAGAAGGACCTACAACTAGAATATACAACTACATACTAGGGGGCTTTGGGGAGAAGAAGAAAAAAAAAGAATAGTCATTCACGGAAACATGCACAAGGGAAAAAATCAAGCTCATTAAGAGAGACATTTCTAATAACTACAAATCATGAAAAATAAAATCTTATTAAAATATATAATATACACCATTTGATCAATTGTATACCAATAATTATAACTATGTCTTTCTTAGACCAGAGTTAATCATTAGAGCCCTATAGTCACAGGAAATTAAATTTTAAATTGATATATATTTTCGTGGCAGAGTGAAAGGATAAAGTGGTCACTAAGAGAGATAAGCATAAAAATGCCACAGTAGTATAAAATTCTGGGGGTGGGGGGGAATAGAATGGAAAAATTCAAGGAGAAAAAGTATTACGAGCTTGTCCATGTGTTTCCTTAAGTGGATGAAGCCTGTCATCAAATCCCTTCGACATTTAGCGTCTAATAGACACATTTGAGAGTGAAGTAACACTTTTACTTTAAAAGACAACTATTTACACAATGGCCAGTAATTATGTCTACAACTGTATACACTGAAAGTTTTAGGTGTTGGGTTATATGCTAGGTGATACAGAGTTCTTCATAACATTTTAGGATATGTAGGTACAAAAGATTGAAGATGAAAACAGTGGCACATACTAATGGTTTTGGCTTTTCAGACTCCTTCCTAACTCACATGGCAGAATTTTATTAATTCAGCATTTCATGCGATTTTGGTAGCTTTAGGATTTCCCTTTGCAGGTTCTTTCTTTAACAATTTTTATCAGATATTGCTGGTCAGTTTTGTAGCTGTGTTTTTAGCATTTGTTGTTAACCTATGGTTTTTTTCCTTTAATTGTTGACATTGAATTTTGTTACTAATTCCCTGATGTTTAACCATCCTTGCATTCCTCCATGAGCTCTCCTAGACTCTTGTTTATCATCCTTATAAAGCAGTACATGGCAATTTACACTTATCTCAAGCCAGAGCAGGTTATAGGGTTTGGCTTTTTTTTCTTTTTTTTTTTTTGAAGGGGTGAGAAAATTATTTGTTTGAGTACTAAGAATTGGGAAGCTTTGGATTACAATGGCAACAAAAGATTTGTACGCATGATATGAAAATGTTAGATCTCACTGCCTTTTTTCTTCCAATTTTTAGGTTTCTGTCTCTTCATTCAATTTTGATAACTAATGTGTTTCCAGTACATTCATTCCAGCTAGATTTTTGAGTATGTTGGTATGAAGTTGAGCATTATTCCCTTTGATCTTTTTTTAACCTTGGCTATCTTTGCTATCTTGGTTATTAAATGGTAAATGCATGTCTTGGTTTTCTTTCCAGAGGTTTATAGATCCATCATCTTTTTCAAGAACCAGCTTCTGGTTTCACCTGGTTTACTTGTAGGGTCTGTTCCCTAATTTATGATTTTTAGTTTTCTTCTTTTAAAGCCTTTCCTGCATTTTATTAATTCTTTTCCCAATTTCTTAGGTTGAATGTATATATAATTTCAGCTTTTGTTCAAAAAAGGATTGCAAGTTTACTTAGAAAAATGAACCTAGAACCGTAAAGGAACAATATAGTTTAGAATTGAAGAGTTTGTTAATTAGGACATATGTTTATATTTAAATATATATGCTATATATGACCAAGGGACAAAGAGCTAACATCTCTGAAGTACAAAGAACTTCTACGAATTAAGGACAGAAGTCCAACAGCCTAGAGAAAAACAGTCAAGGGATAAGAACAGGAGACGCAGCTCTGCAGAAACCCAGACCGTGAGCTAATACACAAAAGCTAACGGAAGTATTAGGAATATCAGCTCAGCTAACAAGAATATCTTTGAAAGCATTTTTAAGTGACTTCCAAACACACCACACAAAAGCGAGCTACTAATTTTATAAAAGAAATGGTAGTTTCTCTCACCTGGTCCAATGGGCAGCTTTTTAGTAAAAAAAAAAAAAAAAATCAGAAATAATTTCCCCAAAACAGCCAGAGACACTTCAAGCCGAAAGGTCCTTAGCTAAAAAGAGAACCAACCTTCGCTCTGTGTTTTTCATATGAATGACCCTTGATTGGCTAATTGAAATAACATGGGGTCTCAAAGGGAGCAATTTTCACACGTCAGGTTAGTTTTTTTACTTTAATTAATCCAATAATGCAAATGCCTTGATTCTAAAGATTTGGAAGAAATTCCTAACAAGAGGCTGGGGCAAATGCACATAGTGGTTCACTTGAATGTCTTATGAAAAAAATGGTAATAAAAAGAGGAAATAAAAGATCTATTTTACCCTGGTTGTCTTTTAGTTGACTGTTTCATTTGGCTTCACCTGCAAAGGATTTGGTAAAGATATTACCTCTTTTTTTTTTTTTTTTTTTGCTTGGTGAGGAAGATTGGCCCTGAGCTAACATCTGTTGCCAATCTTCCTCTTTTTTTTGTTTCTCCCCAAAGCCCCAGTACGTGGTTGTATATCCTACCTGTAGGTGATTCTAGCTCTTCGATGTCGGACGCTCTACAGCATCGCCTGATGAGTGGTGCTAGGTCCGTGACCAGGATCCAAACTGGCAAACCCTGGGCTGCCAAAGCACAGCACGTGACCTTTACCACTCAGCCACAGGGCCAGCCCCAAGATATTACTTCTAAGTAGAGGCAACTTCTAGCTACCATGTACTTGATACCAGTGTTTGTCAACGTGCCCTGAGCATAAGAATCACCTGGCCTCTTGTTAAAAAACACAGATTCCTAGGTCCCACCAAGCATAATTCCAATTAAGCAGGTCTGCAGCGTGCACTATTCAGAAGCTGGCACTATTCAGAAGACCCCACCCACAAGGATTTCTTAACAATTTCTCTGTGGTCTTAATGACAGACATTTGAGGGAGTAAAGTGAAGGAGTGCTGGCATTTGTCCATTGCAAAATAATTTCACTAACGAAATCTTGGAAAATATAGACTAGAAGAAAAAAAAATACTTATGCATAGGAAAAAGTATTGTAAGAAAATATATCAAAATATGAAAATGTTAACTGTGCTTATGTTTGGGAGGTGGGACTATGGATATCATTCACAGATTTTCAGACTAAAGAGTGCAGAGCACATGAAAAATATTTCGTGGCAGTCTTCCCATTTCAGAAATGGAAAAAACAAGCACAAAAGTTTATTTATGGTGGTTTCAAAAGAGAATACCTGAAAAGAATGGGAAGGCAAGCCACAGGCTGGGAGAAAATATTTGCAAAAGACACATCTGATAAACGACTGCTATCCAAAGTATACAAAGAATTCTGAAAAGTCAGCAATAAGGAAACAAACAACCTGACTAAAAAATGAGCCAAAGATCTTAACAGACACCTCACCAAAGAAGATACCTCAATAACAAATAAGTATATTCCCCATCACGTCATCAGGGAAAAGCAAGTTAAAACGACAATGAGATCCCACTACATACCTGTCAGAATGGCCAACGTCTGGACCACTGACAACACCACGTGCTCCTGAGGACGTGGAGTGACAGGAACTCTCATCTGTTGCCGGTGGGAATGCAAAACAGTGTAGCCACTTTCAAAGACAGTTTGGCAGCTTCTTACAAAACTAAACATACTTTTATCATATGATCCAGCAATTGTACTCCTTGGTATTTCTCTAAAGGAGTCAAAAACTTGTGTCTACACAAAAGCCTGCACACAGATGTTTACCGCAGCTTTATCCATAGTTGCCAAAGACTTTTTAGGGCAGTGAAATTACTCTCTGTATGATACTATCATGGTGGATACATGTCGTGATACATTTGTCCAAACCCATAGAATACATGGTTTTTGTGTCTGGCTCCTTTTTCCTTACTATAGTGTTTTCAAGGTTCATCCATGTTGCAGCATGTATCAGTAGGTCATTCCTTTTTTTTTTTTTTTTTTTTTTTGAGGAAGATTAGCCCTGAGCTAACATCTGCACCCATCTTCCTCTACTTTATATGTGGGACGCCACCTCAGCATGGCTTGGTAAGTGGTGCATAGGTCCACACCAGGGATCTGAACTAGCAAACTCCAGGCTGCTAAAGCAGAGCACACAAACTTAACCGCTGTGCCACCGGGCTGGCCCCAGTCATTCCTTTTGTTTTTTCTTTTGGTGAGGAAGATTGGCCTTGAGTTAATATTTGTGCCAGTCTTCCTCTATTTCGCACATGGGTTGCTGCCACAGCATGGCTTGATGAGCAGTGTGTAGGTCTGTGCCTGGGATCCAAACCCACGAACCCCGGGCTGCTGAAGTGCATCATGCGAACCCAAGCACTATGCCACCAGGCAGGCCCCAAGTCATTCCTTTTTATGGCTGAATAATATTCCATTGAACTGATATCTGTATCACGTGTTCTTTATCCATTCCCCAGTGGATGGACTTTGGGTTGTTTTCACTTCTTGTCTATTATGTACAACGCTACTCTAAATATTCACGTACAAGTCTTTTTGTGCACATACGTTCCTAATTCTCTAGGGTATACACCCACAAATAGATACAGTAACTCCATGCTAAACTCTTCCAGGAAACGCCAGACTGTTTTCCAAAGCAGCTGCACCATTTTCTATCCCCACCCGCAAGGTAACAAAGGTTCCAATTTCTCCACCCGCGTCTCGTTATTGTCCGTCCTCTGGCTTACAGCCATCCTAGTGGTGTGAAGCAGGATCTCACCGTGGTTCATCCACTTCTTCCTGATGAGTAATGATGCTGACCATCCTTTCGTTTGCTTGTTGGCCATTCGCAGAGCTTCCTCGGCCAGGTGTCCATTCAGAGCCTTGGCTCATTTAAAAAATTGGATTTTCTTTTTATTATTGAGTTGTAAGTGTTCTTTGTATATTTTAAATACAACTCTCTTATGAAGTCATGATTTGCTCTATTTCCGTCTGTCAGTAGTCTTTTCACTTTTTTGATGGCGTCCTTTAAAGCACAGAAATTTTAAATTTAGATGAAGTCCAATGTTTGAATTTTTCTTCTGTCGCTTCTGTTTGAGGCGTCATAGCTAAGAAACTGTTTTATCCAAGGTCCTGAAGATTTACTCCTGTGTTTCCTTCTAACCGTTTAAGCTCTTCTATTTAGGCCTATGATCATTTTGAATTTTTGTGTATATGGTGTTTGTTAAGGGTCCAACTTCATTCTTTGGTGTATGGCTAACAGATATCCTAGTGCCGTTCCTGGAAGGACTTTTTCTCATTGAATTGTCTTGACACCCTCTTCAAAAATCAGTTCAGCATAAATATAAGGGCGTATTTCTGGACTCTCTATTCTATTCCACTGGTCTGTCTATATGTCTCGTTCTTCTTTTTCTAGTTCCTTCCCATAATCCCCATCAGCACTTCCCTCCAGAAACATACATTCTAAGCTTATACCAGTTATTGACAGACATTAAGAGAAGTTCCCCAGACTCTGGGTCCACCTCCTTGCAGCCAAAATACTGCCCCAAAGCAGAATTCTGAGGATGCTGCTCACTGGACCCGGACTGTCTTGAAGTTCCAAACTGTTAGTCTGGGGCCGGCCCCGTGGCCCAGTGGTTAAGTTCGTGCGCTCCACTTTGGCGGCCCAGGGTTTCGCCGGTTCGGATCCTAGGCACGGACTTGGCGCTGCTCATCAGGCCATGCTGAAGTGGCGTCCCACATGCCACAACTAGAAGGACCCACAACTGAAAATACAAAACTATGTACTGGGGTGATTTGAGGAGAAAAAGCAGAAAAAAGAAAAAAAAAAAAGATTGGCAACAGTTGTTAGCTCAAGTGCCAATCTTTAAAAAAAAAAACCTGTTAGCCTGCCAAGCCCAGTACTGTACTCGGCAGTTTGTAGGTTAAATGGTTAAAGGATGTGTGGATACGTGGATGCCCGAGTGAATGAAAACTGATGTTAACCTGGTGGCTCGCTGGCTGAGTTCAATGAAGTTTCTGAGACTGTGTCATTGTAAGGTTGAGTCACACCCGAGGAACAGATTTTGAGGGAAACCTATAATGAAAAGTTGTGTCAAATTCACATTATCAGCCAATGTCTTTTGGAAAGCTAACAGACATTTTTCAGGTAAGTCAAAATTATACATGTGCCCTGGTTATTTCCTGGAACTTCAAGTACAGAAAACTCCCTGAGTTAAGCAAATGGAACACATTAATCCTTTTAAGACAATGTTGAACCAAGACACAGAATCTGGAGTTAAATATAAACACCCAAATAATTTGCCATTTTCTCTCCCAGGACCATTACACGGCAATGATCACTATAATCAAAATTTTATTTGCAGTCTTTCATCACATGCATTAATTCCTTTAAGACCCAAGGGTTAATGAGGGCTTCTTATGGTTCATGGTCCTAATTGGAAATCTTGGTGGTGTGACTATTAACACACTAATTGTAGGCAGGAAAAACAGTAGCAACTTAAGAAAAAAAAAATGTAGGTAGTGCAGAACCTTCAAATATTTAATTAAATGACAAAAAAAACTTCTTTGCTATTTAAACCCTTGAACACCCATGAACTGAAAGCAGACAAAGGGTTTTTAGTCTGGGGATACGGGTACGACAGCAATTTCTTTGCATCTTCATTTAAATATTTCTCAAGGAGGCTATGAAATACAACGTGACCTTTATTAAACACTGAACTGTCTTAAATACATTCAAGGCATTTAAAGACATTAAAATTTTCATGCTCATTACAGTTCCTAAAAAACAAATTAACTAATATTCAAACATTTCTTCAAAACAAAAACGTCACAGACTTCTCCCACCAGACCTGGTTTTCTCCACTAAATCTCGATAGTATGGAGGATGGATCCAGAAGCCCAGCTCTGACTTCCAACGAAACATCAGCCGCGTTCTAGACCTCTTCACCCACAAGAGTGTCATCTACTGCAGATTCCCAGTGCCCCTCCGGGCCCTGGGTGGACCACTACTGGCTCACGGCCCTTCTGCCACCACTCAGCTGTCCCCTATACTCGTTAGCCTTGGAAATCTAGCACCATGATTTGGACTTTTCCATTGCGATTCATAAGAATCACCAATTCCTCAAGTGTGGCCTTCCATTGTCAAAAAACTACCATTCTTCTCAAGAAACTTAAACGTTTTTGCAAAGTAGAGAACACTGAGAATTAGAACAGGAAGGTAGACATCCGCACCGTATGCAACAGCTCAAAGAATCACTTGGCGTTGCAAAATCTTTATCTGGCTAGAGGGCGGGATTAAAAAGCCATTCGGTCCCCAGGAACTCGTCGTGTTAAGAACAGAGCACATGACTCTGTACAGCAGTCGGCCCCACGCAAGACAGGAGACGTGAATGTTCACCTTGGAACAAAGTGAAGCAAGTCTCTCAGCCCACCTTCCCGTGGAACCTGGGTTCTATGGAAAACAAGTCAATTAAGCCTAAAAAGACAGTGGAAATGCAAATTATTTTGCACTTGAGCGGCTTTCATGATATAACAGTTAACATTAGTTTGTGCTGCTAAAAAGCAAAAGCTGTCTCAATGCCGAAGTGACCCCAGGACTTGCTGGAGAACCACCTCAATCTTTTATTCCTGTCGTCACGATGCTTCTGGACCACGTGATCTCTGCAAGCACGCCTCACTTTGGCCTTTCCTGTATTACAGTGAATCCATCACTTCCTGCTAGAGATGTGTACCCCAACTCAGATCCAGTGAAAAGCCTAGGATCTGGGAAATCATTTACTGCCTCAGAAATATCTGACAATCACCCGAAGTTTAACGGTCTGCCCTCCGAGCTCTCCTTCCTAGAGGAAAGCTGTTTGGGGTGAGGAGGGAGCTGGAAGGTGGAAGCCTTCGGGAAGATAATGCTTACTTGCCCCTAGCACGCAGGGTTCTTTGCGGCGCCTCTATAAACGACTCCATGGGAATCCCCTCACCAAACGTGCGCTAACTCAGTGACTGACAACCTTGGCCGACCACCACCTGGGCCCTGGAATCAATTATTTTGATTTTGATTCCAGGGTCTTTTCCAAGACCCACCGAGATACACCATCTCAGCAGGAATGCCAAGAAGCCCAAGTTTCTCCTAAGTTCCACGGCTGATTCACATGCAGCGGGCCCATCAGTGGCCTGCAGACCAGCTCTGGAAGCGTCTGCACAAACTCCTGTAATGGAGTCTGTGAATACATGGCATAAAGCAGGGGAGGAAAAGGGCCACATCACAGGCATTGGAGTAAAACCAACGAGACATGGAATGCCTATAGCACACTGAGAGCAAAGGTCACACTTTAATAATAAAAACACCACCACAGAGAAGCACGGTATTTTCCCGCTATTACATTAGCAGATACACAGAAGAGCAATAAAAAAAAGTGGATTGACTTCAAGCGACTGTTTCTGACGCCCATGAACATAGACCAGAATTACTTGTGGGGGTTCTCAAAATCTTTAAGTCTAGGCCTCGCTCTTGGAGAAGGCTGCAACGGGGGCCAACAGCTCTTCGGGATCTCCGAGGCTTCCTTCCGGCTGAGTCACTGATTTCGGTCGACTGGGGCACCCTGGGTTTTTTTGGGCCACTGTTTGGGGGTGTGGGAAGCTTTTCTGGCAGATTTACCAGCAGTCGTGAAGAACTTGGCCTCTGGCTTTTTGGGAGTCTGCCTTGGGTCTTTCTTCCCCAGTGAGGAATTCCTTTCTTTCTCCAGCTCTTCTTTGACTCTTGGCTTCTTCCCTGGGCCTTTACCTGGGGTCTCGGGCTCTGCAGCTTTCGGGGGCTCCGAAGCTGGGACGGCCTTTCTCTTCTTCCCACGAGGTGTTTTGGGGCCAGGACTCTGTTTTGGAGACTTCTTTCCTGTGGCATGCTTTTGTATCTAAGAAAGAGAGGAAAGTTAAATCCGGGGGGAAAAACCCAATTGACAATGTGATTCTAAGAGTTACTGTTTTTATTATTAACACCCAACAGGTACACTGCAGCATGACGAAATGAGGAATGACTTTTCTTTTTGTCTCGCAGACATTCTGAAAGGCAGCTGTATTCCATTATCAATGACTGTACAAAGGACTCTGGGGGTCTCCCTGGTCCCAAAGGAAAACCATCTTTCCCCTTGGCCGAGGGTAGGGACTCCCGGAAGCGCCCCTGGGAGCAGAGCAGGGGGACCTATGAGCTAATCCTGATTCTTCTTCCCTTGCACACAGCTTAGGGCAGGGGGTTCCCAAACTGTGGACGTAAACCTCATTTCCCAAAGTCAGATTCAGAGGTCTCCGAGGGACTGTTACAGGCCAGGAATCGTGGATTTTCCAAGTGCCCAGATGACTGCTGCTGACCCAACCTCCTAGCAGGGGACTCTGTCACATGCAGATGTAGCTCATATAGACCACAACAACCAACCAAACAACACTCTGTTTTTGAGTAAATACAAATCAACAGATTATGGAAAATTTGAAAAACATCAAAAACATAAAACTCCCTAATAACTCTATCACAGAGCAAACTATTATTTACAACCTTCCCCCATGAGTATGCGTGTATTTTAAAGCCAAGCATTATGCCCTTTTCCCAAATATTTCTTCTATATTTCCTAAGCACTATAAACTCTTACTAAACGTTAGCTCAAATACCTTTACAAACACTACTGCGAGGGCACATGACATTTTCTCGTTTTTGCCTCTAGGGTGAATGAAGATGAAACTTCAGTATATTACTACCCTGATCATGTTTCCCACTTGGGTTCAAGGACATGAACGCCTCGACAGCTCGTGACACACACCCCCAGTCAGCTATGCTCTCCAATCTTCAATTTCCAACATATGATAGCCAGTCCCTTTAGAAGAAATTATAACAGCTTACTTTTTCTAAAAACAATTATACTTGCTTACAGTTAATATACGGATCATTTCTGTTAATTTCAAGTCTATTATAAAACTCAACACCAGCCCTGGTGGCCTAGGGGTTAAGTTCAGCGTGCTCTGCTTTGGTGGCCCAGGATGGGTTCCTGAGCACGGACAGACCTACACTGCTTGTCTCTCAGTGGCCATGCTGTGGCAGCAACCCACATACAAGAGGAGGAAGATTGGCAGCAGATGTTAGCTTAGGGCCAATCTTCCTCAGCGAAAAAAAAAACCCCCCAAAACAACTCAGTAGCACTTTGGGGGCACTTTCACTAGCAGATGAAAATTTTACTACCATTGGAGATTTTAAGGCTCACTGTTAGGACAAAACACAAGAATAGGTTAAGTGCTGTAACAGCCTTGGGACACCTGGCGCAGGCTGTGCCCTGAGCTACGATGAGTCTCCTCTGCACCCCTGTGAGGGCCGCCTGTTAGTCTCTTAGGGACCTACTCCCCACTTATTTTTCAAGAGGTCTGCACCAACAGCTGGATGGATACTATACGAATGAGTAAAAACATCAAAGAATCAAAAAATAAAAACTCAGTTCTTTGAAATGATCCCCTCTGAAACCCATGAAGTCAGATCTCTGTTGAGGACCCTGGGGGGCGGGTGTCCGAAGCGTTCAGAGGCCGGCTCCAGTCGCCAGCTTTGCTTCCCACGACTAACTCTGCGCTGATCCAGGACTCACCTCACCTCCAGAAACCGAACCACTGTCCAAGGGTCCGCCCAGGCCTGCTTCCTCACACCACGGGCAACGTTTCTCACAATTATTAACACGTCAAGTCTCCCTGGATTCCAAGGTACGTAAAAGGTTGTGTTTACTACACATCACTCCAATATTTAAAAGAAGGGTAAAGTGAGTCATGGAAACTATCTCCAGGGTTCTCGGGACTTTTCATCTATGACTTCAAAATGTGTGGTAGAAGAGGTTTCACCTGAAATAGATTTCTACAAACGATGGCCCCCACCTGTGTAACACTCCGACCTCCTTCACTCAGCAGTGCTCAGCTGACCCCGAGGGCCGCGGACTCAATCGTCACGACCATTAAACGTTAATACAGATACCTCCACGTTTTCTTTCGCGGGAGTTTTCCCCAGTGGTACCAGCACTGGAATTTCATCTTCAGACTCGTCCTGCACTTTAACTTGGGCTCTTCCTCCGCTGGCCTCTGTCTTCTCATGCTCTGGGGTCTCCGCCTTCTGGAGTGCAGGACCCTTTGCTGGAACACCGGTGGCAGGGGCCGCCTGCTCTGTAGCTGGGACGGCTTTAGCCTTCTTCTCAGCCCATCTCGTGGGCCCCTTGTTTCTTTTCTTCGCCGTTTGTTTGTCAAAATATTCTCTTCTTTTTTGTTTTTTCTTTGCTTCCTACCAAAAAAACCCAGCATAATTTTAGTAGGAGATCCTTTTGTTGGTAAATAGATGGCACAGACTTAGCACCTGCAGTTCTGGGGGCTCATGAGCTCCCTGAAGGGGCCTTGACCTGAACGAGCTCCGAGCAAACAAACCCCACTACCAGCATTTGAACCCCAACTCCCCTGTGCCTGTGAGTCATGGCCAAACACGTACTTTACGCGCTCAATTACGTGTCACTGTGCAGAATCCAGGCATCTAAGGACGCAGTGAGTCTCACTTATAGGTGAGTTAAGAATGATCCTGAACTGTATAGTATGTGATGTGGATTACAGCTCAATAAAGCTGTTATACTCTCCCGTCTCACCCCCAAACCTGACTTTTTCCCTGCCTCAGGTTGTGGTTGGAGTTAAAACTGTACAAAGTTTACGCAGCTAGAGGCCCAGCATCCTCACCAGAGTCCTGTGAAACAGCATCTACAACAGGGCCCCAATTCCATTTTAGCAACTCCAAAATCCTCGCAAGGTCCTCCACCAAATCAGCTGACAAATGGCAAAAAACTCCGACTTCCTGCTTCCAATAACAGCAGTCTGTCTTATGTTGGGTCAGCCTCCCAAAGAAAACAAGTAAGAAAGTGGGATAAAACAGTAAAAAAGCAATTTTTTTTCCATAAAAGCACTGATGAGTTGAACAAACTATAAGAAATTCAAATCAAAGACCCAGTGGGGTAGGTGAGCCAGAAGCCATTTTTGCCCCGAGTGTGTGTGCTGATCCCTAACTTCTGTTCCAACAGCCACGTGGTACTGGGGGCGGGAAAACGGCGAGAAATCAAACCCAGTGGCCACAGCCCACACCAGGCAGGGATTCCAAGAGGAACCCCTCCCACCCCCCCCTCAGTAAGCTGGACCTCCAGAGAGTCACACCCGCAGGGGCAAGACAACAGGAGGGGGGCTGTGAGGGTACTGCCAAGGCTGGCTCTGAGTCATGCAGGGGAACTCAAAGCCTTGAACGTGCTCTCAGGTGGTCCCGGGCAGAGCGGCCCAGGGGGCCTGGCCAACGTAGATGTGAATCCTCCAGAGAAAGGGTCTTCATCTGACACCTCAAATTATTTCTACAAATAATTTTCCAAGTGCAATGACCATGACACAAAGATTACCAAGGACCTAAGGAAGCTGCAGGCAGAGCCAACCACCAAGGCTTCTCCTACGTGAGTTATCAGACAGCCATCCAACAACGATGCTCAACACATTCCAAGAAATCAGAAAAACTGGGAGACTATTTACAGACAACGGGAAACCAAAAAAAGTAAAGCCAACCTGAAAAAGGACAAAGCAGGGAACTTCTAGAATTAAAAAATAAAGAATAAATTTGAAAACTCAGTGGACACAATTAACATGGCTGAAGAAAGAATTAGGAAGCTAGCAGACCGGTCCGACCAATAGCAAAAAATGTGATTTTCTCCCCTTCTGGCTTCTTCTGCAACAGCACCAGCAGCACTGAAACCTCAAACCAAAACCAAGAGGTCTCTGTTAGCCTAACACAGCCTTAAGTTTGGCCCGTAAGTAACAAAGTACTTAATAAACTAGATTGTGGTTTTCCTCTCTTAGCTCCTCTTGCCACTGCACAGCCCTCTCCAAAACCTAATTAGCCCTTTTAGGAGAAATTAAAAAGTAAGTATGCACTTATCTCTAAATACCAGATATCAACATCTTAGCGTACTTGACTCGCTCCAACACTACTAGTCTCATGTGTAAAGCGGGAACAGTGACCAGAGGCACAGCGCTGGGAAAACACTGAAAGGCAGGCAGGAGGGTGCCACTTCCCTCTTCTTGGGGCCATTTCTATCCTCCATTAAGCCTGTCCAGTATTTAAAATCCTACTAACTTTTTTCTTCTGACTAGGAGTGCACACGCCTTTGGCTTCATCCTGACTGCTGACAAATGAAGAGAAGATGGGAAGGGCGACCGATTTCTCAGTTTTCACGTACAAGAGTTTCACACTCTCCCACTTCTGAAACACAGAAAAGAGCAACATCAACTCCACGTTTCATTTCTTTTAAATGAACGATGAGTTGATGCGTCTGCAGGACTGTACCTCTGGCAATTTCTGTGAAAGCCGTTTCGTGACAGCAACAATGTTTTCCACGATGTGCTGAACCTCCATTCCAGTGTGACCGACGCGGATAGTACTGAAATTGAATCAAATATTAGAGAAAAAGACTAAAAAATCATTTGTTTTCAAAATAAAGCACAGGCAGGTATGTGAAAAACGTAAATGCACAATCTTAAAAATTTTTTTAAAGGTAGAAACCTTAAAATCTTCAGGTTCTAAATATATTTTGAAGGAAGGTTATCATCTTTTGTGTTCTAAAAACACTCTCTCCTGAAATGTGTCATACAAGCTGGTGATCGAGAAGGTGCCACCTAATGCGCGAGGCTGGGAGGGTCAGTGGGCAGGGCCAGGAGCTCTACCCTCAGTCTAGAAACCACAGGGCAGGGAGTCGGCCCTCAGCTTCTCTGAGGGCAGTTACCCCAGGAGTGGCTGTTCTGAAAGAACTACCCCCGGAAGGTCCCCCTGCCATCTTCACAGTTCCACTGCTCTGAGCCAGCTGCCACCTCTAAAGCAGTTCTCATCGCTCGTGTAATAGCGTCTTGCGGCCAAGAGCAAGACCGTCCCTTCAGCTGAAGCAGAGTGCAGACATAAGCCAAGGGGGAAGCCCAGAAATGCCCACAGCTCAGCCACGGGGTCCGTCTGTCCCTGCCGGCCCCCAACCTCCCCACCCTGGGAACCAAACGGCAGGCTCACTGTTGGCTGGGCATCTGTAGAATGAGGATGACAGAAGCTGGTGCTCCTACCTCCCTCCAGCCAAAGACGGGGGCTGTACCCACTGTGTGCCCCCTGCCACCTACCTGCAAGCGCACCCTTGGCTTCCCAGTGGAAAGACAGCAAGAACTGGGGCCAGGGAGGGAGAGGAGGAGGAGGATAGAAAACCACCGTGTTGGAAAAGGGTGGGAAAGGAGATGAAGGAATGGTATAGGTTTTGTATTGTTTTTTATCCATTGTCCACAATTTTCCTTAAACTGTGGGTTTGGGCTTGGAAAAAGCCCAGGGGCGGGAGACTGCTACTCCTTTATCTGCCTTCATGGTGCTGCCCCCTCCTCCCGGCTACTCACTGATCCCATGAGCCAAGACTTTGATGTCAGCCTATAACCAAAGAGTGGGGGGTCCAGGTCTCACCGCCCACTCTTCTCAGCTGCTTAATTATACCCAATGCAGGGTCTTCCCACCTGCAGGGAGAAGGCAACACCAGAACCCACCTGTCCCGCCCAGCCATCCCCTGCTCTGGCCTACCTGAAGACACTCTGCTGAGGGCTGGCCTCCCTGGCGAGCAGAGCCAACACATCTTGCTAGTCCTGTTTTATGGTGTGCGTGACTACTGGGAACACATGGGCTCCAAGGGTTTCTATGAGAGGTTTCTAAGGGCTGTACCCTAGAGCTCTGCCCTACTGGCAGCTGTCCATCCCAGTCACCAGATTAAGTATTTTATAACATGATTTTGAATATGTTTACAACTACCCCTCTCCCCTCTACACTGCCATGTGCTCACACTTCACCCGCCTCTCAGCCTAATAAACAAGGCTGGGCTGCACTCTCTGTTCCCTGGAAGCTGGGAAGCAACTGCTGCCCCCAAAAGTCTTATCTGGTATCTAAGGCCAGGGGTGCGGCTCCACTCGCTCAGTATCCTGGGTGAGATGCAATCAATGCGACAATGCAAAGAGCCCAGACAGGCCGATGAGACAGGGTGGACGCAGAATTCCTTAACAAGAGGTAAACCACGCCCGAGGCAGCAGTCTTCACAGGAAAGGATGATACAAGGTCAGTCAACACGAAAGCCCAGAACTGCCAATGTTCTCTAAGCCTCTTTCTACTCTCCTCGCTTTTCCTACTATCTAGAGGCGCCCTGTCCATTAGCCACTAGCCACAGGGGCCTATTTATATTTACATTAATTAAAATCAAGCAAAATTAGAAATTCAGCTTCTCAGCCACTGGACCCAAGTTTCAAATGCTCAACAGCCACTTATGGCAAACGACTCCCGTCTGAAACAGAGCAGATACAGAGCATTCCCACCACTGCGGCAAGTTCTATGGGACAGCACTGTTCTGGAGAACTGGATCCCTCTAAAGAACGGATTAAGTTTTAACAGAAGGATCTAGTTTTATTAGCCCCATCTTGTGAAAAAGACTTTATGCAATCACTATGAAACACAAGATCAGGGGCCGGCCCAGTGGCCGAGTGGTTAAGTTCACGCACTCCACTTCGGTGGCCCAGGGTTTCACTGGTCCGAATCCTGGGCGCGGACATGGCACCGCTCATCAAGCCATGCTGAGGTGGCATCGCACACGCCACAACTAGAAGGACCCACAACTAAAAATATGCCACTATGTACCGGGAGGCTTTAGGGAGAAAAAGGAAAAATAAAATCTTAAAAAAAAAAAAAAGAAACACAAGATTAAACACAGGTGCACATTAATGCCTTTTCCCTACCTGCAAGAACCACTCTTGGAGATGTTTAGGACAGTGCCACCTACAGACGCGTTGATCTCTCTGGATAAATTCTTGGCCAGAAGATTCACAGGGATTGGAACTCTGTAACAACACACAGGCACTTAGGGCACAATGCACGTACACCGGTTAAGTGTCATGCTGCTGAAGGCCAGTCGCTGCCCTGAAACTCACTTCTTCCTGTTATAGAAATGTCTCCCTAGGTGGGAGGGCAGCAGCCGCCTGATTCGCGCGTCAGTGAGGAACAGGTCGAAGCTGCCCAGGAGGCGCAGCTTGGCTTCGTAGGCTTTATATTCCTTTTTTAAAGTCCGGAGGGGGATAATCTAGAAAACATAAGAAAGAGTAAACGCACAAAAAGCTAAGAACCTGAACAAGAGAGAGAAGAAGAGATACTTGGGCAACAATTTGTGTTCAGACTTTAACATGTCCTTGAGCCATGTTGAGTATCTACGGTGTGCCAGGGACTAGGCTAAACGCTGGGGGACAGAGCCAACAGGTGGGGAGTTCAGCTAAAGAAACTACCCCAACAACTACAGAACAGGGCGAGAAGTGGAGTCAGAGGCAAACACAGGAGCTCCGGATACAGAGGAACGACCGGATGGAGCAACCTTGTATCAAATCTTCAAGATACAAAAGTTACGGACACACACATTGATCCTTTAGGTCAACAAAACTTGAGGGCTCATCCATCACGGGGAAGATGAAATACACCCTACCTAAAGCTAAACAGAGAAAATTAAATTCCCGGGAGAAAAATACTCAGTAACATAGGAATGTATTACTTATCACGTTAACTGAATCCAGTCTTTTAATTGTCTCAAAAGTATTAACTTGTTTCCTACCTGAGAAATGGTTTTAATTCCATGCTTGTTCAAAAGCTTTTTATAAAAATTTTCTGTCTTTTCAGGAGTTACATTGGGTTCGTCCTTGGTAAATAAACAGATGTCTGCTAAATCTGATCGAATACCATGGGGCAAGGCCCTGCAAAATACATGAGAAGCAGACAAGGATTAAAGCGATATAATGGTCAAAATGAATATTTATATTCAGAGGACACAAAAAGACACAGAAAACAATAAACTCACTATTATTTCAATAAACTTCATTTGCGCTGTTTAAGCAAATACTCTACCGGGAACATTTAAAAATATATCTACTTTTCGATGGCACCGAGAAGAGATTTAAGATTCAAGTAAATCACCGAAAATATCCACAGACCAAAACATCAATTATTTGGGATATAAGAAGAGTTAAAATATAATCAAAGACACCCAAAATAGTGTGTATGTAATTATTATTATTTTATACATTGCTACATACGCATGCATACTATAATGCGCTAGAATAATCTAGCTCCGTCAGGGCAGTTCCAATTCAGAACTGTACCTGGCAGAAAACTGGGCTCCATCAACAACATAACTCTCTAGAGCTGAAACAGAAAACATGGAGCAAACCAGAAGGACCGAGCAGCAAACATGCGCTGATTATTGTTGAGTCTTAAAAAAAGGTTTAACTCATTTCCTAGGCCCACACATTCTGAGGAAACACTTTCTTAGTTTAAGGAGAGTGAGCAACATACAGCAGCGTGACTTGCCAGATGAGAAGGTTTAAGTGCTGCGAAGATGCCAAGTGGAAGAAATCACCAAGAGGAGGGCAGTTGGGAAAGCATCCTGGAGAAAGTGAGAGGGCTTTCCAGAAGGGAGAAACTGGGTGCATAATGGTGTGGAATATAGGGTGTATGCGGGATACATTAAAGCAGTGATGAAGGCAATCTGGCTGGGGGAGCTTTGCAAAGATTGGTTAAGAGAGAGTCGGACGGTCCAAAGGGTCTTTCCAACTTGTAACATTCTGCCCCCTTGCCCTTTTATGGGGGAAAAGAACAGAAACAGCTATCCCACACACTGCTTTCTCTAGCAGAGCTGGCTTTTTGACACTTAGGAAACGAAGGACGCCACAGAGAAGCAGGATTGCCAGATAGAATACAGGACGCCTAGGTAAATCTGAATCTTTTTTTTTTTTTGTATAACCATGTCTCAAATATTACATGGGACCTACTTATACTAAAAAATTACTCTTATTTTTATTCGCTAAACTGGCAACTCTACAAAGACGGCATTTCTAACCTAAGGCTCCTAACAGTAAGAATGTGTAATTGCCACAAGTTTCTTTTCCACAAGGAGTTCACGGCCAAGTTTTCAACAATCTCTGTATAAAGGAGCAAGCCTGGGGCCTCAGGAATTTTAGCTTGGAAAGAGCTTGACTTGGAAAGATAACAGATTCTAGGAAAACATAAAAGCTGTTCAATTTATTCTACCTGTGTTCTCTCAAAAACCAGCCTTTGGTTTCAAAAGAACTGCTTAGGTTAGTTGTCCACTAACCGCCCAGAAAACTCGTGAAAATTTCTAGAAAATTTAAGCATGCCTGAATTCCTGTGGTTTTCAACGGCACAATTATTTATTTCAGCTCAGATTTTTATTTTGAGTTTGCAAAGTTCCCATCAGAAACTAAGTTGTAACTGTTAAAGTTACAAAGACCGGCCAAGCAGATAAGATCAGCAAAGGCAGAAAATCAGAACTTACAATTTGACCCTGAGTTCTTTACTTGGAATCTTCCATACCACCACCATTAAAAAGAAATTTTCATTTTCATTCAAAAGCAATCCATTCGTGTTTTTCCTGGACCTGGAATGCGCCAACAGAGCGTCCACTGCCTTTTT
The DNA here is from genome assembly GCF_037783145.1 of Equus przewalskii. Lineage (NCBI taxonomy): Eukaryota > Metazoa > Chordata > Mammalia > Perissodactyla > Equidae > Equus > Equus przewalskii. The sequence goes on along the minus strand of NC_091842.1, from coordinate 32,908,497 downwards.
AATCTGCAAGGTGGAGATACACAAATGAATTAAATGTCCATCTAATTTAGCATTTGCCCCCTCCCTATACCTTTTTCTTTTTCTGCTCTAAGTCCACTCTAATAGGCAACCTCCACAATCGTATCTATTAGGATCGCGCAAACTGCGCTCAAAGGAATGTAAGATCCATCAGAGACCGCCTTCGTACCCGCTTCTAGCACTCGAATACAGCAAAGCGTCTCTTTTACATAAAACGCTGCGAGATGGAACACGCTCCCTCTGCCCTCAATGATGAAGGCAGCGATCCCAGTAAAAGCGCCATACACGCTGCCACTAGCATTCACCGCGCACCTACTATGTGCCGGCCCCCGGCCACAGCGCGTTGCATGCATTACCTCCCCCGATCCTGGAAAGCGGAGGGTAGCGGAGCCCCCTTTAAATACCAGGCTGGCGAAATTAAGCGACTTGGCTCAAACCAAACGGTGAGGAAGCAGGGCTGGGTGGATCTCACCCCAGAACCCCAAGTTCGACCTGCAATCCGATTCAAGAGGCCCAGGCCGCAGGGCTGCGGGAAGCGGGCGCCCACCGCGCGTCTAAACGGGCGGGCAGGCGGAGCGCACGGCCGACCGCGGCCTCCCCCGGGGGCGCGGAGCCCACACCGGGCCTCACAAGGCCACGGCCTCCCCGCTTCCGAACCGCCCTCCCCAGGGGCCACTCACCTGCTCTGTGTCCAGCTGCTCCAGGGCGGCCGGGGTCGCTGGAGTCGTGGCTGAGGCCGCGGTTGAGGAGGACGGCTGGGTCGCAGCCGAGTTGTCCATGTCGCTCCCACCTCGTGCAGATGCGCGAACGGAAGCTCGGAGCTGGCTCCTCGTGCGCACGCGCGAGCTCCGGCGCGTATCCGGAAGTCAGGGGGCGGGGACCGGACGCTTTGCGTCACTTCCGGGAACGCGGGGTCATCTCAGGGCGTCGCGCCGCAGGGGTTTGGCGGGCGCGCGGGAATAGTTTTGTCGCTGTCTCTGCGTCTGAGTATGTACCCGGAGGCAGTGTCTCTCCTTCCCTGCGGCTCCCAGTGTTCGCGGGGCGCGGGGAGCAGCCTGACGACCCCTTGCTCTCGCTCTTCCACGAAGGAAATCGAGCAAGCGCCCGGAGGCGGGAGAGGACTTTGGGCAGGCCGCGGGGGGCGTGGGGCGAGCGGGGTCCCGGCCACAGCCTCCTCGGACGCCAGGGTGACGGGGACCTGCCCCCGCTAGCGAGGATTCCGTGGACTCATGCGCGGGACCCACCAGACACGTCGTTAAGCGCTGTGGGGCCCGAACGGTGACCCGGAGCCAGTCCCGGGAGCCTGGGGTCCTACAGAGGCGGGAGGTAAGAGCTCGGACACAGGCGTGCAGGCCGGGTGCCGACAGGCTGGGAAGCCGCCCTCCCCGCGTCCCCAGGGGTGGCCGCTGTTCCCTCTTTCTCCTGCAACCTTCCGGGGATGTTATGCACATGTTTAGCTATGGAAAATTTTGAGAGATTGAAGAATGGGAGTAGGAGGCTTTCCAGGTCCGTTGTTGCAAAAAAAATGCCCTTTTCATAGTTGCCAAAGCTGGAGGAAGGGACGTGCTGCTGCTGCTCTCTAATGACTTCGTCTTTAAGCGACTTGGAGAAGAAATGTTCCTAAATCTGTGGCAGCTACTCCCACTTGTCTATTCTAGAATCTAGTGTAAGATGGAATTAGTTTTTGCACGGTATTACGAATTGTGACGTTAGGTTTCATGTATCAGTGTTTTCCAGTATTCTGAAGAGTATGAGGGCTGTCAGGGGTCGTGTCACCTGAATGAAGGTTTGAGAACCAGACTTCCAGGCCCAGGAGGGGCATGAATCCAGGTGAAAGAGCACCATGGTGTTTGGAAGTAGTAAGTGGCTGGAGCAGGGATGTGCAAGGGGAGGGCTGGGAGATGAGGCTAGGATGGTAGATTCAGGAAGGAATTCATTGTCAAGCTGAGAGTTCATGCTTCCTTTGGAGAAATCGGACAGATACAAGGGTTTTGAAGTGCTGGTAGGGAAGATGAGGAGGTGGTGAGGAATTATGCTTTAGGAAAGTTCATAATCTGGCTGTGGTATTGTGTTGGTTTAAAAAAATGTGTCAGCCCCACAAATTCTTTGATGCTTAAGTTACGGAGCTTCCTTCCCCTCCCCTTGAGCGTGGCCTGGACTTAGTGACTTGCTTCTATCAGATGGAAGATAGCGGAAGTGATAAGATGTCACTTCTGAGATTAGGTTATAAAGAGACTATAGTTTCCACCTTGACTGTTCTTTTTCCCTCCATCTCTCCCTCCCTCCCTCTTTCCTTTGCTTGCTCTGGGCGAAGCTAGCTATCATGTCCTGAGGCCACTCAGGCGGCCTGCCAGCCACCACATGAGTGAGCTTGGAAGTGGTCCCCGCTCCCCAACCCCTGTTGAACCTTGAGATGACTGCAAACTCTTGAAGGACCCAGAGCCAGAACCATGTAGCTGTGCTGCTTCCAGATTCCTGACTCACAAAAACTGAGAGATAATAAATGTTTGTTATTTTAAGCCATCAATTTGGGGTGATTTGTTCAGCATCCGTAGGTAACTAATAGAAATTTGTAGACCTCCCCTCTTCAGACCCGTCGACTGTGTTGACACAAGTGCTGTTAGGACCTCACACCCAACACGTCCCGCCATGAACTCATCCTCTTCCCTCAAGCCGCCTCCTCCTTGTTTTCTGTCTCAGTCGTTGGCACCAACTGCCTAGTTGCCGAAGCCCGAATATGGGAGTCATCCTTAACTCTTCTCCTCATCCTTCAAATATAGTCAATAACAAAGTCTTGTTATTTATTGCTCTGACGTCTCTCTTGTATTTATCCAGTTCTTTTTATCCCTTCCACCTCGTAGTGCAGGCCATCATTTTTTCCCTACCCTACTGCAGCAGCCTCCTAAGTTGTCTTCCTTCCTCTGGGTTGGCGTCTTGTAGTCAGTTCTCTGCCCTGCAGCTGGAGTGATCTTTGCCAAGTGCAGATCTGACCATGTCACACCTGGTCGTACTTAACCACCTTCATTTTGTTATTGCTGTCGTTAGGATGAGGTACACATTCCTTGATTTGCCTTCTGTATATCCGAGTTTGCATCTGTTGTCTGGTGTCCTATCTGGTTTAGCATTTGTCTTGGGAAAAAAGTGTCCCAGTGTGAAAAACAAATTATATGATCGTCCTCAGCACGTCAGGCACTCTTCATGTGGTGCCTCCCTGCCTGCATACAGTGCCACTCACCCCGTCGGTCCTTAGATCCTGGTTTCAGCTCTGCAGTTTCCCCTCGTTTTCACACCTTCCAGCATACTGTGACTTCTTCCTGGAACTCTGCCGCCTTCATGGTTGTTCTACCATAACCGGCTCTCCCGTTTGAGGATAAGCTCTGAGAGGGCAGAAGACAGCCAGTTAGTGGTAGGAGAATTATAACTGCTATCTTCCCATTGTATCCTTAGCACCTAGCCCATATAGGACATTATTAGTATTTCCTGAAAGAACAAAGAGTGCATTGGAATGGCCTGAGACAGGGCTTAGGTTGACAAGCATAGGAAATTAGTGTGGTTTTCTAGGTATTGAGGTCTGGTATTAGGGTGATAGCAGCGAGGACAAAGTGTAAGATTTGACAGAAAATTGGATATACAAGGAGGGAAATTCAGATTACTCCCAAGTTGTGAATAACTGGGCAAATGGGTGGTGGTGGTAATAGAAACTGGGAAGAAGGCAGGAGGAGCAGTAGATTTGGGAGGAATAATACGAGATTCTTTTTCAGTATTTGAGTCTGACGCTTAGGGCTACGTCTAAGTGGATCTGGGACATGGAAGAGAAGGTTCCTGAACTAAAGGTAATTTGGAAGTTGTGAGGTGATGGTTAAAGCTGTAGAAACAGATGAGATGGCAAAAAGAAGTACAGAGGAAGAGTGGGCTGTGGGGAAACCCTCAGTTAGGGCACAGGAGGAAAAAGAGCCAGTGAAAGAGAAATAGTTGAGGATGCAAAAGAAAATCACAAGAGTGCTTTGTTCCCCCTTGAGGAGTGGAGATATGAAGCTGTGTTCACACCAAATGCTGAAGAAGTTGGGGAGAATACATGATAAAAGGCCATTTTCTTGGGCAATTAGGTCATGGTGACCTTCTGGAAAGCAATTTCAGTGAAAGGATTATGAGGAATGTGAGTGAATGAAGAAAAAGAGAACACTGGTATTTTTTATTTTACCATTAAGGCCAATGAAATAAATGAAAATATTTTTGCATTCAAGGGAATTTATTATATTACCAGTTCTTTTTATGATCAAGAATAACATATATAATAGCACTTACTCATCTCTCTATATGGCATTTATTGAATTACTCGTTAGCGTTTTTGGTTTCCCCGCTCATTGAACCTCTGCGGCCTCAGCTTACTCACTTTCAGTCCATAACGCCCAGCTCAGGCATAGATGCCTACCAGCAGTGAGTTACAGCTTAGCAGGGCAGAACGAGGCATAGGAGGCAGGACGTGACAAAAGCCGTGTACTCAGATGCCTTAAAAACCGAAAGGACAGCCACAGTAGGAGGAGTTCTTCTCTAAAATTGGCGCTTTACCCTGCTGTGATAATGACGGCTCATTCCTGCCTTTCCTCTCCTAGAGTGAGTTCTCTGAGGACCAGGACTGGGGCTTAGTTACGTGGCACACACCCGGCCTGCCTTCTTCCGGCTTTACTCCTGACTCTCTTATTCAGAGATCTGCGTGCCCTCCTTTTATAGTAAATGTAGATTATGTGACAGACTTTAAATTCATTTCAACATTTGAGTGCCCAGGTCTCATTGAATACTGTGAATCCTATTAAGTTGCTTCTCTGAAGGTACTGAGATGTTTCTCTTTGAACTTCTTGAATATTTTTATTAGTTGCAAAATGTGCCTGCTTAAAATGGCATTAACTATATGCAAAGTAGTATATAATTTTATTAAGGATTTAATAATCATAATGCAATTACTTGCAAAGAATGTATGAACATGTTGCTGGATGGTATAAAGATAAAGTTTAAGAAACTAGACTTACTAATGGAGTTCAAATTCTAGTTACTTCAAAATAAATATTTGCTAGAATCAACTAGTAAATCTAGAAAACTATTAGAAATCGTTTTTAGAAAGCCCTACCAATTTAGAATAGTTACAAATGGCAAAGCAACAACAAAAAAAGCCACATAGTCAATTATCCGTGCTGGATTATGTAAAAGCAATTTAAAAAATCTTGTGTTAGTGTCCTCAAGATTCTCGTCCTGGTACTGAAATCTGCTAGGGAGCATTAACCCAGACATAATGGAATTAAGAGGTGAGACAATATTGCTCAAATAGAGAATGTGACATTGTAAGGACGGTATGAAGAATGTGGTCTTTTTGGTCAGAAGGATCTGAGTCTGAATCCCAATTCCATGATTTACTAGTTAGTTATTAGCTTTGGACAAATTAGCGAATCTCCCAAACCTGAATTTCTTTATCTGTAAAATGAAGCTAGTTCCCATGGGAATCGTTAAGAGAATTAAATGAGGTAACCTGTATCTCCATCGTGCCTGGCCCATACGCGCCAGCACAAGGTTAGCCCTCTGCTGAGAATAATGTGGCCGTGATTAAATGGACTGGAGCATGAGACGCGCCTCTTAGCGGCTGAAGCAGGGAAGGAGGCAGTGCACCTGCACTCACGCAGCGAAGAAATGGCTGATGGTCAATAAATTGGTCTGAGCTCCTGATTTTTAAAGGAAAAATTTTGGAAGGGCCCAAGGCAAGAGAAGCAAGAGAACAGTGAGATCACCAGAAAGGAGAGAAGAAAATACAGGAGTTTTCAGTAGAGAAACTTTCTCAGCCCGTTTGCTGTTTCGCTTTAACTCTGTACCTGTCAGCTGTGTGGGTACCATGGCACATGATGTTGCTCAGTTCACAGTGCACAGCAACCCCCACTTGTACACGATTTAGGAAGACAGCTTTTTAATCCAACCTCAGTTTAGAGGAGTTCTCTTCCTTGAGGAATGTCATATTAAGGCCGTTCTTAAAAGTGATTTCCAGGCTTTTAAAACACGGGTTACCAATACCGTTGGTCTCATTTATCACTGAAGAGAAGCAGCTGACGACTTCTTGGAGGACTTTTAACCAGTACCGGTCGGTAACTGGTCAAGTAAGTTATGACAGTTCAAAGTGCGTCTTCACTCAAATTAGGAAGGTTCAGTGGCTCCTGTAAAGTATTCTGCTAGGTCATCAATAAGGGATCAATAAAAAAACTTCTAAAAGCTATTCATGCACATAATTCAGTAAATCTACCAAAAAAGAAAAAGAAGAAAAGGACTTAGCCTTGAGGTTTAAAAGAGTTAATTAGAAGGGTACAGGTCAGGTGCATTCGCCCCAGCAATGCCAGTGTGATAGGGAGCGTCCATTGTAGCATTGGCATGGCACGTCAGAGGGACACAGTGCAGAAAGCATTCAGGGCTGACAGCCTGCAGGGGGGCTCATGGGATCTCACCGCGTTTGGGAGTACTCAACGATCTGTCTCTGTTTGGTAAGAGCTTTGTAAAAGCAGGTAAAGGGAAACGAGCTGAAACTTTCCTCTCTGGTTTATTTCCTTATTTGCATTTCTAATGATAATTCAAAGAAGGCTGTTTGTATTTGCAATGAATGACAAAGAATCCTAATTGGAAAACAAAATTAAATCTCCCTTCAAGGAGGGATAAAAAAAAAAGTGGGATATTCATAAAATAGAGTATTACTAGGCAATAAAGAAAATTAATCTCTAAGACACGTTGCTTGAAAGAAGACAGTTGATGGAATCATAGTAATTCCATTTATTTGGAGTTCAAGAACAGGCAAAATTCCTCTCTGGAGGAGCAGTGATTGCCTTGGCAGGAGGAAGGGATGGATTGGAAAGGGGCAGAAAGGAACTTTCTGGGGCAATAGACACGTTCTGTGTGTTGATGGAGGTGTTTACATAATTGGATACCCTTGACAAGCTCATTGTAAATTTAAGATCCGTGCATTTCACTGTATGCAAATCTTACCTTAATAAAAAAAATCTCCTTTGTACACAAGTTCTGGCTGCTGGAACTTCTTTACAGATAGTAATTATTCCTAAGGATCTAATTCTTTCAAAATTTCTTTCGTATTCTAAAACTTACTGTATTTGCCTGGGCAGTAATGAAGATGGTGGAGATTGCTTTTGTCCCGAGTAACTTGTGTAGGTTATAAGCAAACAGTCCTTTAGGAGTCCTGTACTCTTGCTCAATTAAGGGGTGAAATCACCATATTAAATCTCAACCTAAATATCACACAACGAAGGCTGCAAAACAAGTTAGATATGTAACTTTTCCATTATGCCGTCTGTAGCTAAACTATTTAACAGCAGACTTACGTTCCCAGTAGCCTGCCTCTTCACTAAACTCAAAGAACAGGACTTTTTTTTGTGAAAATGCCTTAAACATACAAAGTAAGCTCATATGAATCATAATATTTTAACTACTTTTACTGCTTATTCATGTGTTTGCGTATGATCATCGTTTCCATTGAAGGGAGGCGTTTAAGAGATCAAATATGGGCAATGAGATGAGCTAAGAAAATGTGCAGTTAACATTAAATGTGACCAAATGCACATTAAGAGGAAAAAATTTTCACCTAATTTTGAACAGAAGGATCGTATCACAAATAATAGTAATGGGGGAACAGAAAGTGTACTTGTCGGCCTCAGGACGTTTGTTTCCTTGTTTTTGGTAATCTCTTATTTCTGGCAGAAAACATAGAAAAATATTTCGTGCAAGTAATTGGGGTGCACAGAGCATTGAGAAAGAATTTAAAGGAAAGATATATTTACAGGTAACAAGTAAAATTACACTTCTAAGACTAACGTGGAATTTAGAGGACAAATTAAATATAAGGAAACAGAGATGCCACGACAGGACATGACTTCAAATTCTTCCTAGAGATAGCATCAAAATAGCTGTGAAGGCTTAAAGTAGATAACCTCGTCACTTAAGAGGTTAAATAAAAATGCTTTCCAGAACCCGTTTTTCACATGGGCAGAGAGACTAGCTTTTTGTTTTTTAAGGTTCTTTTAAATCTGGAAAACTGTGATTCTCTTTTATTGTAACTTGGCCATCGTTCACCCTCGACTGGGAGATGCATGGCTCTTCATTACAAAGCTGCAGCATGCCAAGTATTGGTGCTGCTTTTCCGCTTGAAGATGCACTGATAGAATGTGTGGCTCTGAAACTGGCTCCCTGGGCCACGAGGTGTAAGCTGCTGCTGCTTCCGCCCGCCGCAGTACAGTGCCTGCCTGTGTGGTTTGACACCCAAACACAGCGTTTAGAACCGTGTCTGACAGGCAGGGTTGGAGACCTAGTCATTTAGAGTAGAAAACGTGATTACTGGGAAAGGTCAGAAGCCATTTATTTACGGCTTTTATAATATGAACCCCTGCTTTGTTTGCTCGTGAGTTTTAAGCTAAAACTCACCTAATGCCAGACGCCCACACTAGAGACTGATTACCAAAGCCTTGCAGTGATTGCTTTCACCTAAAGCTGGTTTAAGCAAGAACTCATCCTAACTCACGGAATAAAAGATGAGTACACAGGAACGTACTGCTGCCATGCCCTTAACCACTGTGTACACCGCCCTGTTTTATCATTAATTGCTTCTTGCCCTTGCACAGTAAAGAAGGGTAAGTACTCTTGGTCTCTTGCTCATTTTTAAAAATCCTGACTGTAGAGGTTCGTAGTGCTGACAGTCATTGATGCTTCCCCAGCTGTTCCCCTAAGACCACATACTGCACTAGATTTATTATGAAGCGTCTTACTATAGAGTTGCTTTGCTGTGTTAAGATTCAGGCGTATACACTGTGCAAAGGCCCTGCGTACCATATGCAAGCAGACGTGTTTGTAAATTGCTTACGAGATGGAGCTTATTAGGTCCATCCAACAAATCTGCTGGTAGATGGTTCCAGTACTTGATACAGAGGACTGCACAGAAGACAGCCAGATACACTCAGGGTGTGGATATAATACAGGTGTTTATAAACAGACAGACAAATCCTTCAAAAGGGAAGATGACAATTTTTATTGTTATTACAAAAGCAAATTTTTTTAACCAGTCATTTGAATAATTGCAAGAGCAGACTAAGGGCTTAATCCTCACACAGGCACCAAGTCAGGCACAGTAGGTAGCTACAAATCATAAGAAAAAGGGTTCTTTACCTTGGATTCCCATTATTCCTACCTCGAGCATTCTGCCTTGCTTTGGAATTAGATTAAAAGACCCAGCAAACCTAATCAGTTCCCTTTATTCTTTTTTAAAAATGAGAGCTAGGTATTAACCTGCCGTCTAGTGAAAATAGCCACTAAATCCTGGCCTCAGAGAGATCCACATTTCCTTTCGAACAAACAGAAGAGACTAGTTGACGAAGAGCTGCGTCACTCTCTGAGCCCAGGGTGAGTCCTTGAAGTGCAGAGCTTGCAGGTCGGCCCACCATCCACTGCTGCGCGTGCTCGGTCACCTGAGGAGTGCGGGCCCCGCCCAGCACCAGCCCTCCTCCCGGGCAGGAGAGGAGGCAGCAGGGACTTGGGCTGACATCTGAAGCACTAAGCTAGTGTGCTGGGCAGACGGGAGCCTCAGGAAGCACAAGATGTCACTCTGCCTTTGCTGTCCACAAACCTGAGGTTGCCATGTTAAACTTTAAAGGGCACAGTGGCATGTGTGACAAGGCAGAAAGGACAATTACCATTCAAAGGGTTGCTTAAGAAATCCCGCCTAATCAGACCTGGTGCCTGTCTGCTTTTCCCTTATGTTGGCGAGCATGAAGCTTTGGCCGTCCACGCCCGCACCGCCAGGCCCTCTGAACACTCCTTAGTAAACAATCTGGCTGGCATGTTACCGTTTCCAGGAAGCACAGGATTAGAGGTACGTGAGAGCACAGTTACTGAAGGGAAGACGCGTGTTCTAGGACACTGAAAGACAAAAATATCCTGGAGCCAACACCATCACAAGGTGAAACCAGATCTACTCTATCTGAATTCTGGCAGTAAACTGGTTCCAATGGAATCCACTGAACTACTACAGGAAAACAAATACTTCCTATTCCATTTACTATGAAATCTAATACAACTGACCGCTAAATGTAAACCCACTAAGTCTTTTGTGTTGTGCATGTGTAATTACATTTATTTAACAAGTTGTTGCCATGGCAAGATCTCTAAAGAAAGAAACAAGATCATGAATATATTAGATGACATCTGCTAAAATCACTGAAAAATTAGCTGGAGGAAATTTAAGCCATATTATTTGGAGACACAAAATCGTCCCCTAAATTCTGTTGACTGCTATCTACCTTGCATGTCTGTGAGAGGATTCATGGCACAGTTTATTCTAATAAGGTAGGCCAACACTGAACATAACATTTAGTCATCCTACAACCAGACTACAGTGCTGTAACCAGAATTTTCACAAAGGGTTTCTAAAGGTTGAAAGTTGCCTCATCTTAAGAGCTGGAATAAAAACTGTCCTTCAACTCCCGTCAGTCCCTCCGCAAAGCAGTGAGGCTGTCCTCCCCGAAGCGGCAGTCCAGGCCCGTGAGGAAAGGTGCTGGCGCACTGTCGGGGGGAAAGATAATCAAAGGCCGTGGAGTCATGACAGGCATCACTAGTGTTCCTGAAGAGTGCCAGCGACTTCAGCCGAGTTCTGTCACAAGCTCCTCAGGGAAGCAGTGTTTGACCATAGTCCACCTTTTCCTTGGCTTACACACCTGGATCTGGCTGACACTCTGGCCTGAGACCTCTGCAGCCCTCAGCAGAGAGGGTGCCAGTGACGGCTCAGCTGCATCACGGTCCAAGTCCATCCGTGCCGTACAAGCAGTTCCTGGAGCTTACGCAACTAGCGCACGAGGCAGGAGGACCTGTCACAGCGAGCGATCTGTACTCTGACAATTTGCAAAGTTTGTACATTCAGGCATCACATAGTTCAAGACTTTCAATTCAAAACAAATATACATGGGCTTAATTATTCTAGAATAGTTTACTACTTGTCACTTAATTTCATGGCAATACACAGTCCAACTCTTTTGGTCTGATTTTACATAAATTTTCACTGGCTAAGTCCTTTTTGCAAATTAAAAACAAGAAATAGATACTGTATCTTCCCCTCTCCCACAGCAAGAAATAAGGGTTTAAATGGCAGTTACTTAGATGTTGACTTCAATGATAGCTTTCTTCTCAAACTCGGTTCATTAATTTAAAAAACTATAATTAAATAATCTAGCACAAAAGCTGTGTAAAGAACATCATTAATATAAAAAGATGCAAAGAAAATTATGATTCTAAAACACATCTATGCTAAAGATAGAGAAAAAATGTTTAGGTCTGTAACATTCTAAATCTGCAGTCAATTACCCTATTTTTGCAATGTCAACCAAAAAAAACACACTTGCACCTGCAAAAGACAAAATGACAGCATGGGACTCTGTCTTGCTTTCTAAAGGTCCAGCATCTCCGAACACGGCCGGTTGACTTCAGCCATTTTACCTCCTCGGCCAAACAACCTCAAAGCCCACAAAACGCCTGGTGCTGGCTAATTGAACGAGGTTTCTTTTAAATAATTAATTATCTGCACAAATGTGCAAGAATCCAATGAAATTTTTATTTCATAATTAGATTTATATTTATTACCTTTTGTTTTTCAGAGGGAAGCCCTTCACCATTGATTCCTCTCTGTCCTTTTGCTTAAGTGTCTTGGCAACAAGCACATAATATTCTAAAAGTGTGCATGTTTTAATAGCAAACATAAGTGGTTCTTAAAAAATGTGTTCAATTTAAAAATGGAAATCTATCTTTGGAAATAATTTCAGTGACTCTTAAAGATTCCTTAAATCCAGGCAATTGCTAGTATTTTGTTCTTAGTAACTTGGAAGTACAGAAGAGTTGTTACGTACTGATTAAAGCCCCCATATTTCCCAGAAAAATAAAAGCCCAGAGGTTTGCAGACATCATCAAATTTATTTAAATTTCAAGCAATTTAATAGCCAGGAGGATAGTTATAGGAAGCTGCAGGACATAACTTTGCTCTGTCCTAAATGTAGCCTCATTCACGACATGGATGGGAATTCTATAATTAAGAAAACAGGATTAGATTAAGTTGTATGTTTTTTAACTGGAAATACAGTCTGACTAGGCTTTTCTTTTCTGAGGAGGAAGATTACAGGGAAGGGCCTTGTCATTAAATATACAAAGTATCTTATTTAGAGAGAAACCGCAATCTGCAAGAGGCCAAGTCTTCGATAAATGGCAGCACTCAAAATCAATGGGGGAGGCTTCCAATAAACCCAGAAATTCTCTCTTCTGTTTCCCACTTATTCTCATTAACAATTTCAAAGTCATGACAGTTATAGCAGAAAGTCAGCCTTCAATCTAAAAAACACCACAATGCTATACTGTGGTTCATCCAAAACACAGTTCAGCAAATTCAGCTTTATATTTAAGAAAACAGTCAATTTCAAATAATTGAGAAAAACTTCTACTGTGCTTGATCTACGCATCACCGTTAACGTTAGTCTGTGCAGATTCCGATGGTTGTAAATACGTGTTCATTTAGTTGCTGGATGAACTTCAGCTTTACCCAGCAAGGGTCATCCAACCTTTAAAACAACTGATACGAACAGTAAACGGAGTAATTTGTAGAACGGGCACTTGCAATGGGTACGCTTTTCATACTAGATGCATGCAGCTCTTATAAATACTAAAGGAGGCGTTTTTGCCAGGTCTCAACATGCTTACTTTATTGTGAGTTCCACTAATTTAACAAGTTAATGGAATTTTCTGTAGGGGTACAATTTCATTATGCTTTACTGATAAAACTACAGTATGCTGTTCTTTTATTTTAAAACAACTTACTGCGTTTAAGAAATCACGTTAAAATATAAATTGGCGGAAAATAACTGATAGACCTCATACAGCAGTGCCGCAGCTGCAGAAAGGTGTTTGATGTATGTATGCATTAACCGCTAGAAGAGGGGCCACACTGACTCTGTCCCTTAATACAAACTGGAACATTGTTTGTTTGTAAATGCCTCATTTAAAGTAGTGGATAGGGAGAGTTTAGAAAAGTCCAAGTAATAAAATGTATTCAATTACTTGGGAAAGTTAAAAAGCTAATGCAACAATGTTACATCCAGATAAAAAACATTATTCAAAAGCAATTCAAATACCGAAAAGGGTTTCAAATTGAATATTTTATTAACATGGTAGTTGTTTTGTAACATGTGCACACACACTCGCACACTCAGAATGATCTGCCTGGGGGAAAAAAAAGACTAAGTATACCTAAGGGGAAAATGAAAAATAAAAAAATTCCTGTAGGTTTTCATTATTGTAGGCAATTATGTCCACATCACTTACAAAGCTATTGCCAAATCTGTCCAGGGAAGCCGAGTTTGAGAGGGGAAGAAAAAAATCTCAGGAAAAATTCAACAGTGGCATAGCAGAGCTCTCAATATGAGAAAGCTGACATAATGTGGACTTTTGCTGTGAATTTTGTCTTTGCAAAATACAGGGAGAGGTTTGTCAATGGGCAGAAAATAAGAGAAGGCGGTGTGAAGTAGGCTTTTGCAGTCAATTTTCCTCACAGTATTGTGCAGGGTCATCAAGAAAATGCTTAGTCTTTCTCTGGAACCAGTTTCAGAACTTTTCCAATTGCAATGGTCTTACCTAGAAATAAAGTTAAAACAAAACAAAACAAAAGCAACCTTTTCAGTAGTTAACAGCAAGGCTATGTAAGGTATTAAAGCTTGTTAATTTCAATCATAAAAATATTTTTACAATGTAAATTACTGATCAACTGGCTTTACCACTAAAGGCATGATTTCTGATTCGGTAGTCTTAACAAGTGGGTCTTCTGGGGGGAGGTGAAAAGACAGGATTTCCTATATCAAAAACCTATGCTTGGACAAGTAAAGTGTGGAATATCCACACAATGCAATTACTATTTGCAATAGAAAGGAATGCAGTACATACAATACGTGATACAACACGGTTGAAACTCAAAAACATGCTGAAATAGCCAGACACTCAAGGCCAAAAATTGTATGAATCTGTTTATATGGCATGTCCAAAAAAAGAAAATAGAAAAGGTAGACCTGTGGTTGCCTAGGGCTGGGGGTAGAAACAGGAGGTGACTGTAAACGGGTCTAAGGGTTTCTTCTTAGATGTTCTACGTTAGAATGTGGTATGACTGTACGACTCTGTGAACACACTAAAATTCACTGAATTGTACAATTAATACAGGTCAGTTTCCTAGTCTGTAAATTATCTCAATAAAGCTGTTAGAAAAGGCTCAGTTGTCCTATTATAAGAGCTACAAAACACATTAGGTCCTGTGAAAACGTAAAAGCCAGTCTTCTCTTTAGGAAAAAATAATTCTGGGGTTAAAAATTTCTGCTACATGAATTTCTTCTGTCTGCCTGATTTTATCAGGTTCCTATATTTCAACTGAACCACAAAGTTTTATATAAGTTTTCCACATTCTTAAAATAGTTATTTAAGTTAGAAATATTAACAATCCACAGAGAAATGTTTAATAAAAGTCATTTTGTTTTCATGATACCGAAGAATTTCATGGACACGAGATAGGAAATGACAGGTGTTCCAGTTCACTCAGAGGCAGGCAGAAATGAATGCACACACACAAGAACATGAATAGTAAACCTCTGAAAAAATTAGGTGTTAGAAGACTATCAATCTATGTATCTCTTTTATCCCGCCCAATGTCAGCGTAGTGAATGTTTATCATAATTGATTTTAAAACGATTTCTCCTGACCACAAAAATGACAAGATGTCTACTTCAGAGGCTTGCTTAGCAAAAACTTGTCCTACAGGATTAAGCCCTTCAAGATGGGCTTTAATCACACATATTACAAAGGATTTCATCATAAAAATGTCTTATTTAGTACATAAAATGACTCAAACCCCATTACTTGCAAAATATCAAAATTAAGATTCTTCATCTGGAGCCTTACTGCTAACACGCATGGTCAGTTCTGTCTGCTGTTGCATTCATTCAGCTCATAAAGTACTTATGATGTGGGTATATCATAGAACCCCTTTCCACGTTTTCTGTGAATGCGCACTGTACTCAGATGAAGATCCCCAAAGCTAAGCATCTTAGATCGACTACTAGACATCAATTTAAAGGCTTACCCTCATCTCTTAAGGTAAAACGACCCATCTGAGGGAAGTCTTTAAAGGTCTCAAGGCAGATGGTTCCCGCTGTCCTTAAGCGAGCAATGCATACTTGATCTTGTTTCACAAAACGGGGCCGAGTCTTACTTTTTTCTCCTGATTTTTTGTCTACCAAGCAGATTAAGGCCTAGCCAAGAAAAAAAGGTGAGATCAGAATAATGCCAAATAAAAGAATCTTTAACAGGATTGCAAATAAGAGTACATCACTGTGCCAACTAGAAATTACCGAGATGAAATGGTCTGAAAACACAAACAAAAACCCCAATTATCTTGAAACTCACTGTTATTTCGACTTCCTCAATACAGGTGTGAATGTGCAGCACCGCGTTATAGCCTGGGCAGATGATGGATTTGTGCTCTATAATCACTATCTGCCAAGGAAAAAGTCACATGTTTATCCTAGAGTAGAAAAGAACGGAATGTTCTAAAGTGCTACATAGTACCACAAGAATTGTACCTCACCATCTCAGCAGGACACCAACTTGTTATTGTCATGTCAGAAGTGATGGGTTAGGTCGCCTGACCTCCAAGCATGAACTTTGAGATCTGTACCCTGATCTTGGCAAGTGCTCAAACTTTACAAACACAGCAGGCAGCTTTCTTCTCTGGTAAGCCTTTCCTCTGTACTCCCCAAGGAGGGAAGTGAATCATTGCTGCTCACATGCTTTCCCCCGCCCCCATCCCCCCAGATGTGATCTTAGGGTTTCATCCATTTCTCCATATCCAAGATCCAGTGAAAGTAAACAACCTGGTATCTGGCGTCAAAATCTAAGACCTTGTGACAGAACTCAAAAGTTCGGTGAGCTACACCAGGCATTTACCGTGTCATTCTCCTGGGGAGTTCAGGTAGCTATTAACGTGGAGAAATTGTGTGCGTCTTCCTGTCTGGAAAGTTACTTGTTCTAAATGAGCAGACAAACCATGACTTCCAAGGCAAATGTGCTCCACTTAAGGTGAAAGACACTTGGAGCAAAATGTGATACATTACCAAGAGGAGATCAGAAATACAAAGGAACTTACAAAGAATACTGCCTACCCAGTTAGAACCTGACCATCTTGAAGACCTCACGTGTGAGACACAGACATCACGGTGGTTGTGATACATATGTGGTTTATTGTATTTCAGTTCCCCTTCTGTACACAAGGGCATGCCACCAAAAATCAGGACAAAGGGCATTTAAATTCCAATTTCATTCAGACACTAAAGATCACTCAGACAACTACAATAACTGTTTACCTGGGCATCAAATGTACGTCCAGAATGACAAAGATTATTAGGATCACAAAGTATGAATCCTGGAAGAATCTCCTCCTCTTCAATTCCTTTCAGTCTGATTTTGAGGTTTTCACCTGGGGCTACAGAATCAGTTTCTACATCGTCGGAAAGGATTCCAAGAACTTCCACGTTGTGCTTAAAAAGAAACCAAGACTAGTGGTTTTCTGACACATACACTGCATTACAGAACATACAGTGATCTGACTGCTCACTGAAGACTTGCAAGCCACATTTTTCTGTGGTTGCGGATTAGCCAAAATACTTAGTTGAAAATAAAACTTTATTTGTATGACATGAACTCAATGAAAATCATATCCTAGAGGTACAGTCAATTAAAATACTAATTTGTCTTTTTAATATCACATCCTAATAATTTCCACATAGAATAATATAGTATAAACTAGCATTTGCCTTTTTTACTGTTTCAAAATTAAAATATTAAATCTCACATTTCTATTTTTATTTTATGGATGTGATTTTTATTATTATTAAATTCTAGGATTTAACAGACATAGCTTCCATTACCTATCAATCCCCACGTATCTGAAGAGTATACTTCTCAAAATTTATTTGAACAATTAAGCTTTAAAAGCATACTGACTGTTTAACAGGTAGTTTCCTTTTGGGGGTGATGAAAATGTTCTCAAACTAGATACTGGTGATGACTGCACAGTATTCTGAATGTACCATGTCACTGATGGTAAATTTTACCTATCTTACCACAATAATTTTTTTCAAAAGAGCACACAGATGGGGAAAAATAGCCCATTGTTAACAGCAATACCCACTGGGCGGGCCCCCTGGCCAAGTGGTTAAGTTCGCACACTCTGTTTCGGCGGTCTGGGTTTCACTGGTTCAGATCTTAGATGTGGACCTATGCACAAGCCATGCTGTGGCAGCATCCCACACAGAAGAACTAGAATGACCTACAACTAGGACACACAACTATGTACTGGAGCTTTCGGCAGGGAAAAAAAAAGGGGGGGAAGATCGGCAACAGATGTTAGCTCAGGGCCAATCTTCTTCACTACAAAAAAAAAAAAAAAACAAAAACCCCACAAGTACTCCCTTATTTTACTCCATTTCTGCCCTTGGAGACAGTTCACTTTGTCTTGAAGGCTGTTATTTTGTTTTGTTTTGGAAGGAATGCGTTTTAAAAATATGAATTATCTCCTGACGGTAGATAAACAGTGGAGAATCAACAATCACATTCCACACCAGAAGTCTACAAACTGTCGCTTGCTGAGATCTAGTGAGATCTTATACCTTGATACCTGTCTGTTAAAATTTATTCCGAGAACTGAAATAGAGCCATACTTGTTAGCTAAATTCCTTATGTATCGGGATAAAGAGATAGAAACTAGCAGTTCCACCATATACAAACTAAACTAAACAAGTAGTGTTTACTACTTTTTGCCCAAATGATCCAGCATAACAATTGCTCTCCCCAAATATAGCCTTTTATGGCTAAACATAATATTTAGTCTAGTCTTTAAATTAATCTATAGTTATCAAATATTAAAGTTGAGACCAACAAATTCTCTTAGTTTATAAAAGGTATTAAGGATTTTGCCTACTCTAAGTACTTCATATAAGTGGAATCATACATTATTTGTCTTTTTGTGACTGGCATATTTCACTTAGCATAACACTGTCAAGGTTTATCCATGTTGCAGTCTGTCAGAAATTTCCTTCCTTTTTAAGCTAAATACAGTCATGCGCCACATAACGACATCTTGGTCAACGATGGTGGTCATATACAATGGTGGTCACATATGATTAGTACCAGAGCCCAGGTCTGCAGTAGGCTATACCATCTGGGTTTGTGTAAGTACACTCTATGATGTTCGCACAGCGACGAAATTGCCTAACCACACATTTCTCAGAACACATCCCCATCGTTAAGCGACATGACTGTAATATTCCATTGTATGTATGTACCGCATTCTGTTTATCCATTCATCCATCAATGTACACTATAGGTTGTTTCCATGCTTTAGCTACTGTGAATAATGCTGCTATGAACATTGGTTCTTCAAGGTCTGCTTTCAGTTCTTTTGGGTATTTACCCAGAAGTGGAAGTGCTAAATCATATGATTATTCTATTTTTAATTTGTAAAATCTTTTTGAGGAAATGCCATTATGTTTTCCACAGCAGCTGTGCAATTGATATTCTCGGCCACGGTACACAAGGGTTTCAACTTCTCCACATCCCTGCCAACATTTGCTACTTTCTGTTTTTTTGATAGTTCTCATCCTGATGGGTGTGAAGTGTTATGTCATTGTGATTTTGATTTGCATTTCCCTAATGATTAGTGATGTTGACATCTTTTCACGTGCTTGTTGGCCATCTGCACGTCTTTGGTGAATGTCTATTTAAGTCCTTTGCTCGTTTTTCAGTTGGGTTGTTTATTTTGTTGTTGTTGACCTGCAGAAGTTCTTGATATAATCTGGACATTACCCCCTATCAGATTTATGATATACAGTTATTTTTCTCCCGTTCCCTAGGTTGCCTACCCATTAATTTTTTAATGTAAAATAGTCTGACATCTAAGTCTTTTAAAGTATTTAACTTTGTTCCACTGAGACTCAGCAGGACTCAAGTGAAGTGCGTTTATAAGGCTTGCTTAACAATTATTATACGATACGTTACACCGACCTGCCCAGTAATTAGTATGGAGCGACAGCTTCCACAGAGAAGGCCCCTCGCCTACTGCTGTAGCTTGGCAGTAAGTTCACTTGCCCAGAATGAACTGTATTTGTCTTTCTATTGTGGTAAAATAGTCATAAAATTTACCCTTTTAAACCATTTTACACTGTACAGTTCAGTGGCATCTAGCACATTCACAATGTTGTACAACCATCGCCAGTATCTAGTTCCAAAACATCTTTATCACCCCAAAAGGGAACCCTGTACCCATTAAGCAGTCACTGCCCCTTCTTCCTCTCCCAGCCCCTTAGAACCACGACGCCACCTTCTATCTCCAGGAGCAAACTCTCCTTCTGCGACTGCTCTACAGACAAAACTGAGCAAGGATTCAAACTGACCATTATTTCCGTGCCGTTCTGACTACCTTCACGCTGCAGAGACAAGTACCTTAGAAAAAACGTACCATGATAGATACTCTGATCTCCAATGCACAAAGCATCAAGAAATCCCAAAGTATAATTTGAAGGCGCCAATTATACCTACACATTACATTGACAATGGGTACTTTTTCTAAATCACTGTGCCTGAAATGAGCAGGGTAAAGAAATTCTCACTTAAATCTAACAAAGTCTCTTTTTGGAGGTTCTAAAGATTCAAGTCCGTTTACCTACAAAAGCAACATCTTTGGAGCTGTTAGAGAAACCCTCTCTGGAAAACAGGGAACAGTTTCTTAGGAACATGTCATCTGCAATTATCAGCAATTGAGCAATCAGAAATAACACGAAGGATGATTTTGCATGTTTTAACGAAATCCTCTCCAAAGATGAAGAAATTATAATAAGGTGAGGAAGAAAGAGTTAAGACCTATTTATGATAAAGGCAAATCCTCTTCTCTCAAAACAAATTAGGAGCACAGCTTGGACACATTATTTTATAGTATCCAATGTAACTACATACAAAAAAAAAAAAGCAAGCTAATTACATCATGATTAAACCTCAGTTTTCATCCCTGCCTTTCTCACTAAGCCCCGTGTGTTAACGGAAGCAAGTCACTTAACCGCTCCGGACCTCTGTTTACTTCCTGTAAAATGAAGGAGCTGAAGCTCTCTTGATGACGCATCTTTTAGCTCTAACGTGGTGCTAATACTGACCCTTTCCCATTTGTCACTGAATAACTATAACACCACATATGCTTTATTAAATTTTGTACCTGACATTAATAAAATGTTTTCCTGGACTTAAAAAGTGAAGTTTCTTTTAATGGAAATCTCTAGAGCTTTTGAAAAGTTCTAGCCGTTTGCTAATGTTTTCAAGAGAAAATCTGAATGAGAAAGAGCATTTTTAACTCTCACCTTGTTTGGCATCATCACAAGCTGCTGGCCTTTACAAATAGATCCTGACTCCAGCTTTCCCAGGACCACGGTGCCCATATCCTGCGTAAATGTAAGAGAAAAAGGTAAGTGTCAGACCTTTATTACTACTCTACAGCAGTTCAATGACCCAAAGTAAAATCCTTCACGGCTTACTCATAAAGAAAATCTTTAGCCCAAGTGGTAGAATGCTCCAGATTAATCTTAAACATAGAACAGGGAACAAAGACTCTAGAGTATGTGTGTCATAAGCATATGTACAATTGATAATAAGTATGGTTAAGATTCAAAAAGAAAGCATGGTACAGGAGACAGCACAGAATTTTACGTGTGAAAATCTGAATTATTTGTTCAAATGCATGTTCTCTCAGAAATCTGAGCCTGCTTCCTCATGTACAACTCTGGAAAAACAATACTTGTTCAAGAAATTTAGCATGGAGCTAACGAAAGAATAAAATATTTAAGGAGGGCAAAACATTACATACTGATACTACAAAACTGAAAAATCAAGGTGAAAATCTAGGTAAAAAGAATGCAGCTTCCTTTTTTCAAGGCTCCCACCCAGAGCTGCTGAGGCTCTGGTAGCGCTAGCACTGCTATGCTGCTGGCGCTAACAGTGCGCACGGTCTGTGGGAAGGCCGTCCGTCAATACCCACCAACCTTAACGTGCAAATCCTTTGAGTCCAGCAGTTTTACTTGTATGAGTTTGTTTCTGAAAAATGATCACTGGCTCATTGGGAGACAGCTGGAATAAGCTAAGCTGGCTGATTAAATTGTGGTCTATCTATACTGCTAAATGGTGTATAGCCATTAAAAGAGAGACATCTATGTTATGTTGTTAATTATTAAAGCTGTTTGACAATTTAAAACAAAAAAACAATTATTTCATCTCCCATAAAACCCAATTTCTTGACTATTTTGGATACCTTGTATTTATCCACAATTGGCAGCCTGATTGGTCCATCAACTGATCTATTGAAGTTTGGCAAATTATCCAGATATGGAATAAATGGTAATCCACTGAGAACATAAAAATATATCCATTAAAGAGAGCCAACATAAATAGAGAAATTTTAAGAAGTTACATGACTAATTTTATACAAAAAATGTGCTTGTAGGCACATGAAAAGATGCTCATCATCTCTGATCATCATGGAAATGCAAAGCAAAACTACACCAAGATATCACCTTACACCCATTAGAATGGCAAAAATAACCAAAACAAAAAGTAAGAAATGTTGGCGAGGTTGTGGAGAAAAAGGAACCCTCATACACTGCTGGTGGGAATGCAAACTGGTACAGCCACTATGGAAAACAGTATGGAGATTCCTCAAAAAATTAAAAATAGAAATACCATATGACCTAGCCATCCAACTACTAGGTATCTATCCAAAGAACCTGAAATTAGCAATTCCAAAAGTCCCATGCACCCCTATGTTCATTGCAGCATTATGCACAATAGCCAAGACGCGGAAGCAACCTAAGTGCCTGTCAACTGATGACTGGATAAAGATGATGTGGTGTATATATATCACACACACACACGATGGAATACTACTCAGCCATAAAAAAGGATAAAATTGTCCCATTCACAACAACGTGGATGGACCATGAGGGTATTATGTTAAGTGAAATAAGCCAGATGAAGAAAGACAATCTCTGTAATGACTCTACTCATATGTGGAAGTTAAACATGTAGACAAAGAGAACAGATTAGTTGCTACCAGGGGGAAGGGGGGTGGGGGGTGGGCACAAAGGGTGAAGTGGTGCACCTACAACACGACTGACAAACAATAACGTACAAGTGAAATTTCACAAGGTTGTAAACTATCATAATCTCAATAAAAAACTAAAAAAAAAGTGTGTTAACAAGGTTAAAAAAAAAGTGCTTGTAACAATATTTTCATTCTACCCATGTACTCTTCTCATTCGACCACTTTATTATCCAGTTCATCACATTTATTCCTTAGAAAACTAAAAATATAAAATAGCTCAATATAATGAAAAAGCTTCCTCATAAACTTACTATATTAAAATTCAGAAAAATATTTTATAGCAAATAGCCCACATGCTGTAATAAAATGACTACATTCTATTACCTAATTTTTATGGACTTTTCTAGCTCTGAAATCAGGATTCTATAAAATAATTTCCCCTTTAAAACTACAGTATCAGGATTGCGAGACTAATATTGTCAAGATAGCAGTGCTCCCCCCAAATTGATCTACAAATTCCATGCAATCCCTATTAAAATTCCCAGCTGCCTTTTTGCAGAAATTGACATGCGGATCCTAATGTTCATACGGAAATTCAAGAGATCCAGAACAGCCAAAACAATCTTGGGGGAAAAAAACAACAAAATTCAAAGACTCACACTTCCCAATTTGAAAACTTGTAAAGCTACGGTAATCAAGACTACCTTACAAAAAAAATTAACCCAAAATCGGGCGGGCCGGCCCTGTGGCAGAGTGGTTAAGTTCACGCGCTCCGCTTTGGTGGCCCAGGGTTTCACTGGTTCAGATTCTGGGGGCGGACATGGCACCACTTATCAGGCCATGCTGAGGCGGCATCCCACACAGCACAACCAGAGGCACTCACAACTAGAATATACAACTATGTGCTGGGCAGTGGGGGGTGGGGGTGGGGGGTGGTTTGGGGAGAAGAAGAAGAAAAATAAAACAAAAAAAGAAGATTGGCAACAGTTGTAAGCTCAGGTGCCAATCTTTAAAAAAAAGACAAAATAAAAAAAAAATTAACACAAAATGAAACACACACCTAAATGTAAGAGCTAAAACTACAACAGGCTTAGAAGAAAGGAACAGGGCTAACTCTTCATGACCAGACCAGGCAATGTTTTCATTGGTATGACACCAAAAACACAACCAACAAAAGAAAAAATAAACTGGATTTCATCAAAATTAAAACCTTTTGTGCTTCAAAGGACACCATCAAGAAAGTGGAAAGATAACGCATAGAATGGGAGAAAATATTTGCACATCACATATCTGACAAGGAACTTGTTGTGTCCAGTGCATAAAGAACTCTTAGAACTCAATGATCGAAAGATAAGCCAATTAAAACATGGGCAATAGCCATGGTATTTCTAAAACCAAGGTCAAAGTCAATATTTCTTAAATTACTTATTAAAACATCACTTTTTTTCAAAGAAAGAAAAGGTTACTTACATGTACCAAGGACAGAAGTCTGACTGCTCTTTAAGATTTGCTCCAGTCAGTCCTGAGCAGGGCATAAAGTGAATGTCCTTTTTGGGATTGAAGCCAACTTTTTTCAAAAATGGCACTAGTTTCTCTTTACATTCTTCATATCTATGAATATTTATAAATAACTCAATTATAATGTAAAGCAATTGAACTCTAGTTTCATTAAACAAATTAAGGTTTAGAAAAACCACAGGGGAAAAGAGAATACAGTAACAAAACCATCCTTTATTCCACTATCATGTCTATAAAATACAGTAAGACATCTAAGCTTACCTCTCATTGCTCCAATTTACTGTTGGATCATCCATCTTATTGATCAGCACAATTAAGTGTTTTACCCCTGCTGTCTTTGCCAACATTGCATGTTCTCTTGTCTGTCCTCCTTTTTCAAATCCAGTTTCAAACTCTCCTTTCCTGGCAGAGATTACCTATTCCAAGAAATCAAACAGCTTATTCTAACACATTCAGGGATACCCTTCTAGCAGTAAAACATCTTTCCTTTCAGTTTTACCAGCTTTTTGCAAGAAAACAGAAGCAAATGAGTTATATCACACGTTTTTGTTTTTTTCCTGAGTAAGATTTGCCCTGAGCCAACATCTGTGCCAATCTTCCTCTATTTTGTATGTGGGTCACCACCACAGCATGGCCACCTACGAGTAGTGTAGGTCCATACCCAGCAACTGAAGCCAGGCTGCTGAAGCGGAGTGCACCAAACTTAACCACTAGGCCACAGGGTCAAGCCCAACATACATGCTTTTGAACATCACAATGTTTAAATGGTTTAAGATTTTGGTAAATGTTTCTTCTGATCTCCCATTTTCTGAACTCTAGTATACCTTCATATATTACAATTCAAACAGGTATGTGATTGAGTGCCAGTACACTGACCAAAGAAAAGCAAAATGACTGAAGGCCGTAAGAAAACAGATCACTTCTTACTCATTTTTGTACCCAGAGTACCCACATTTAGTGGGTACAAAATGGATTAAGCTTGGCATTTAGTGGACACTAAGTTCTGACACAGTAATAGATAACAGCAATGGCAGAGAAAAGCTGAAACATATTTCCATAAGTGAATCAAATTACAAATATTTCTTGAGCAGATGAGTGAGACAAAAGTAAAAATTGTGACTACGTATATTATAGCTCACTGAAACCTAAGTTGAACTTTTAGAAGGTAAAGTCAAATATTTACAATGTAAGTGGGGCTGCTAAAAAATACACAGGTGAATTGGAAATGTCTTTCTTACCAACACAGCCAAATCAGCTTGAGAAGCACCACCAATCATATTTGGGACAAAACTCTTGTGGCCAGGGGCATCTAGAATTGTGAAATGCTTCTTTTCTGTTTCAAAATAGGCACGACCCACTTCTACTGTTTTACCCTTGTCTCGTTCTTCCTGATTTGTGTCTAAGGCCCAAGACAAGTACCTGAAATAATGTTAAAATAAGAATAATACTGATAAGAACATGAGAGTTTTTAAGACTTTCTTCTTCCAGTAAAGGTGTAATTGATGGCATCTGGCTTCATGTCCAGCATGCCACATTTAAGTCATGAGCAGGACTGGGTGGAAATGAAAATTAAGAGGATAAAACTGTATTAATGTGATTCAAACACTTGCAGTTTTTACATATATCCACAGTCAACTATATATCCTATAAGCAAACATTATTCATGAAAACAAGCTGACAGCATACACAGAAAGACTGCTTAGTACCGATGCCAATATCACCGTAACTTAGGGACTAAGTTTCTTTGTATTTCATTTTTGTAATCATTTAGCACAAAATATAAATAGCTGTCTAAGGACATTTTTACAAAGTGAATGCCACTAACCTGCCATGTGGGAGCAATGGTAACTTGCTAAAAATTATTTCAATATTTCTTTGCCATATAAAAATTATTTATGTAAGTTCAAATCATCCATAATAGTAAGCATTAATTTAGATTACTTCATCATCTGTATTTCATAATATGTAATCCATTTTTTAGTATAACACTGATTAGAATTTTTTCCCTTAATACAAAGGAATACAATTAAAAAAAAAAACCGTCAACATCCCATTCAGATAAAGCTTGTTAACTTTTGAAAAATCAAAGTAATAGATAAGATTAGAAAGAAGAAAAGAGTTGACCTTTCACCACTCAAAGGCAACCACTGTCAATAATTCCGGACATTCTTTTTTCTTTCCAGTGTTTATTTACATAGTTAATAATCATATCCTAAGTACTATTACGTTACCTGCTCTCTCCTCAAATTCCACTGTAACAAATTCTATTCCTGGTTACTATAAACTCTACAAATGCAATTTTTTAGTGGTTAGGTAATGGCCCAATTAAATGGACGGTCTACAGTTTACTCATCAAGTCTTGTATTACTGGCTGTTTCCAGATTCTCCCTCTGTAAGTTATGAAGGCATCAGGAACTGATCTACTGTGTAGTATGAGGGGAAGGGAAACTTTGCCCTTTTTATAACATTAGACCTCATGAACTTCTATCTTAGTGGACTACAAAAGCATTAAGTAGGCAGCATTTCCTTAAAAGTAATGGATAGCGTCATGAAAGGTTACTATACCAAGTTTCTCTGTTTTTTTCTTTAGCTTCTCTTTCATATTTCTCAAGAGTCCTTTTGTCAACCATTCCGGTCAAATACCTGAAAACATTGAAAGAAAAAAGAAGTAAACACTTAATTACTCACAAACTATTCAGTGAAGTTGGGAAACTTTTAAAGCTCTTGAGGAGAATTCAACTCCATAAAACAGCTATTTTCAAGTAAAGGAAAAGGATGCAGAAATCCTGGAAAGTTTCAGTGGAAAAGATAGTTACATAGTCTCCAATTATCTCCCCCAAGAAAATGGAAAAAATACTAACTTTACAGTGGAGAATCCTGCCAGACAGCACCCTAACCAAGTAATCATGACTGCTATCACCAGTAATAAATAAAACATATCGAATATTGACATCACGTACTCCCT
This sequence comes from Equus przewalskii, assembly GCF_037783145.1. Lineage (NCBI taxonomy): Eukaryota > Metazoa > Chordata > Mammalia > Perissodactyla > Equidae > Equus > Equus przewalskii. The sequence goes on along the minus strand of NC_091842.1, from coordinate 32,881,762 downwards.
GACAGGATGCTCTGGTAAGAGCACAAAATATCCTGTGATATTCTTGCCCCAAATGCATAACCTCAATTTAATTGTGAAAAACATCAAACTCAAATTAAAGAACATCCTATAAAATAACTCAATAGCCCTCTTCAAATTATGAAGATCGTAAAAGACAGGACTGAGGAAATGTCACAAGTAGAAGGAGACTAAGGAGATGTAACAACTAAGTGTGACGTGGAATTCTAGAACAGAAAAATGACATTAGTGGAAAAACTGGTGGAATTCACACAGGACCTATGGCTTAGTTAACGGTAGCGTACCCCTGTTAACTGCCTTGTTTTGATGACCGTACTATGCTTATTTAATATGTTAACACTGGGGTAGGCTGAATGAAATGTATATGGAAACTCTGTACTGTCTTTGCAACCTTTCTCTAAGTCTGAAATTATTTCAGAATAAAACTTGTTTAAAGAAGCAAATGTAAATACTACATAAAAGAAAATAATTCCAACAATGTTATCTAAGGAATTAAGTCTAATACAATTCAATATTTAATATTTTGAAAATACTATCTGTCAAAGTGAGATGATAATTGAAAAATAATCCCTTAGCCACCCCTAACTGCTTCCTTTGACTCGATTCAAATGGCAGCCCTCCCGTCCCAGCTCCCGTCTGCGTTCTCTGTAGGGCCATCTACAGGGCACGCTTCTAACAGCTTGACCACAGAATCCCAGCACAACGCCAATGCCAATTACAGCGAAGTAAGCAAAAAACACACATTTCCCTAAAACACAACATCAAACGGGCCTGCCATGTCCATCCATAAAGCCTTAGTTAAGGATTCCTGTTCAACAGCCTGTTTCAGGGTCTGTTCTGGAAATTTTCAGAAATAACTGGCAAGATTACCGACTAAGATTACTTAACAAGGCAAGACAATGGAGATATGCCTTCTAGATCCTCTGATGATATAGTTCAAAGAAATGGGTCTAATTTAGGACAGATTAAAAATTTAAGACCTTTTAATTAAAAAGATTTCTCAATACTAGAATACATCACTAAAGTTCAACCATGGTGTTTTCATACCTAAATAGCTTCTATATATGATTAAAAAAATTATCTTAGCATGTTAGCCAGATTACTTGTCTTTGATTGAATCCACATAAACGTAAGGAGTTGACGAATGAGGAAAAACCAGCTCCGCCCATGCACCAGATTCAAGATCTGGTTTAATTATTCCCAAGAAAACTATATTCAAACAGACTAAGATTTCCTATAATCGAGGGCCCTATATTAGTTTTTATTTTTTAAAAATCTAAAACACAGCTTTCAGAAATACATTTAATGCTCCATGAGAGTCTGACAGTGATAACAAAGGGATTTTAGGGAAAGCCTAAAATCCATTAGAAAATACTAACAATGATCACATTGCAAAAACTACTTTTTTTTAAACCACTAGGGCCAGCCCCATGGCCTAGTGGTTAAGTTTGGTGTGCTCCACTTCAGTGGAACCTGGGGGCGGACCTACACCACTCATTGGCAGCCATGCTGTGGCAGCAACCCAGATACAAAATAGAGGAAGACTGGCACAGATGTTAGCTCAGGGCAAATCTTCCTCAGGAAAAAAAAAAAATTTACTTCTTAACATATGCCTTCCCTACAGGTAATGTCATTTTATTATTAATTTTTCTTAACTTGGGGTGACTTGTTTTTCCCCAAATTCAATCAATCAACTTAACTCTATTATTTAACAAAAAATACAGACTTACATTATTTGTCCTCCAATGGTTGACTTGCCAGCATCTAAAAGTAACAACATTGTCAACAATATGCAAACCATAAGTGCAAAAAAAAAAAAAAACCCCAAACACCAACTGCTATATACACTAACACAACTTAAGGTACCACCCAGCATATATTACATCTTACAAAAGCAACTGAAAGGACAGGAATTTAGGGCCTAAGCCCTGGTTAGTTACCCTGTCCCCTGAGAAAATGAAGCTGTGAAGACCCCTTGCAGCTCAATAATGACTTAGAATTACTTTACAGATGAAGAAGAAAATATTTTTGAACAGATTGCTCCCTGACCTACAGCTAAGAGCACAGCAACAGAACGTACATTACCCAAGGGGAGCCTCAGAGGAGGGTGAAAGTAGCCAAAGAGCTGTCAGCTCCATTGAGGGAGGCTGCCTTTCTTTTAACAAATATAGGCGGTTCCTTTAGAAATTTCAAAGGAGTTCCTGCTACCACAAAAGCAGCATGGTGTGTCACCATATTCAGGGGAAGGCAGAGAGAAAGGGAAGGAAAAAAGGACATGCTACTCCATATTCTCTTCTCACCATTTTGGGGATAAGTCAGATGGTCAGAGAGTATCTGAGTAAATTAAACAGGGTTCTGTTTTGGTTTTTTGTGTGTGTTAAACCAGCAACCTGACAGGCAACCAGAAGTTACTCCAAATTATTAATTTCTTACTTCACACCAAATTAACCTAGTAAGGTTAATGCCGTAAAGATAACAAATGCAGTTCATACAAAAAAACAGGCACTTTCCATAGGATATTAACAGATGTCATAATATGCTGAGCCCATCATCAGTGGTCTCGAGACCAATTGTGCATTACATACAAACATACTGAAGCTTATTTTCTTCCAGCTTCCATGCCATGACAAAATTGTTAGTCTAGCCAACCTTCTAGAATAAAGTGTTGGCAATTTTTTGCCAGCTAAAATATCTGAGTTAAAAATCAAGACATTTTAGATTAATTCAGTTCAGTTTCACTAACCCCTCCAAGCAGCTAAATAAGATGTTCTACGTGTGATGCATGCAGTACCTCTGGTCATTTCTTATCGTTGCTATGGGCGCCACTTACCTACGTGCCCAATGAATACTACATTTACATGTTCTTTTTTAGGTGCGCCTGGCGGTGCAACCACAGATTTAGGTTTTGGCATCTCCTCTTCCTCCTCCATCATTTCTTGGGCACTTTCCTCTGGGTGCCTTCCATCTCCCAAGGAACCACCCCCTGGCTCTGCGTCACTTATTTCTTCTTTGTGCTCCCATGATTCTTCTGGGGACATTTCTGTCTCCCCATTTTCTACTGAAATAAGACATTTCAACTTAGTATTCTGAAAAAGATTTATAATCTATACTTTAAAACACAGATGCTTTCAAACAACAAACAGAACTTTTGCATGTTTAGTTCCATTTCCTAATGTCTGGTGACACCTAAGAAAATCTCCTTCATAACAGAAATGGATAATAGCTTTCAAGCTGGCCTCGCTGCTGACATGAGAGCTCTGACTCCGAGACTACGAGAGATGGCTATTTTAACAAAGCTCCATCTCCATAAGGACCAACAACACGTGGACAGGAGAGCTACATTCCTAACGGCCCAGTTATTCCAACGTCAGGATGCTCTGACAGTGGAAAAAAGGGAAAGTTTAAAATCAGAACACAGGATAAGTGTGAAAGGATTTAGATCTTTTCTTCTTCCTCTGTAGGTACTGTAACTTTGGCATCAACTTTATTAATCACCTTGGGAATATGAAACCCTGAAGAGTAAGAAAGTTACAAAAAGGAAGGAAATTTTTCACCAAGTAAACGGAACAAATACAACTACCTGAAGTGACTTCAGCTTTCCTCCACTCAATTCTTCTACATTTACAGTCACTACATTTACCACGGCAGTGTGAATGCCCTGTCAGTTCTGCTTTCTACGTCCTAATAGCAAAGACCCAACGGCAGTTTTAAATGGAGGCATTACAATAATCATAACACTTACATTCGCACCTTAAATCTTGAGAGTGAAAGCGTTTCATATTACTGTATTAATAGGGTCAGAAATTTTCTTACCAACAGGTTCTGAAAGTTCCATGCTAACAGCTGAATTCGAACCTAGACAAGAAACTGAGATATAATATAAATTTACAAAACAATATCCAGCTTTACACACCACAGACAACTTAATGTTTTCTCAATTAGATATTCAAAGAGACACATCACAGAAATTACCTTCACACAACAATGGCTGTTCCTCTTGAGAAGGGTCCACAGGTGCTGTTTAACAGAAATAAGTTCCATTAAAAATTGAGACCTATATATCCATTTTACTTATCTTTTAAAATACAGTAAAAACAGAAGTTCCATAACATAACAAAAACCTCAATAATTCAGAGCAATGGCAACTAACTCAGGTTTTCAAATTAGAAGTCTCTGTTTGGGCCAGCCCTGGTGGCCTAGTGGTTAAGTTCGGCAGCTCCACTTTGGTGGCCTGGGTTCAGTTCCTGGGTGCAGACCCACACAACTCTGTCAGTGGTCATGCTATGGTGGCAGTTCACATACAAAAAAGAAGAAGATTGGCAACGGATGTTAGCTCAGGGCAAATCTTCCTCAGCAAAAAAAGTCTCTGTTTAACCTATTTTAAAAATCTATTGGGGCTGGCCCAGTGGTGCAGTGGTTAAGTTTGCGCACTCCACTTCAGCGGCCCAGGGTTCACAGGTTCAGATCCTGGGCACAGACTTCGCACCACTCGCCAGGTCACACTGTGGTGGCATCCCACATAAAATAGAGGAAGATTGGCAGAGATGTTAGCTCAGGGCCAATCGTCCTCAAAAAAAAACCCCAAACTATCAATTATAGCCAATTTCAAAACATTTTCAGTATTGAAATGTATTCATAAAAGCATGCTTAGTCTCTTAATTTGCTTCATAGATTTTTCCTTCACAGACATTATAAAAGTAATCCACAGCCCAGTGCAGATCAAATTAGGAAGATTTTGCTCAACAAATACAGTCTGTACTTCTCTAGTCTCCCTCGGTAACTCTAGCTGAAGGCTAGGATTAGCCCCTTGTAAGAGTCTCTAATCACACACGTTATCAAGATCCTTGAATAAATTGTATTTGATACCAATAAAATAGAAAGACATTCATATAAAATCCCTGAAATGCACGGAGGCCCTTACAACAGCTCAGCAAAGGTGACTACAGTGAGGCCAGTGCTGTCCTGTACTAGAATTCTAAGGCCAATCAACAACCCACTTTGCACAGTTGTCACACTGCAAATGTACTTATGACATCACTGGAAGAGATGTATGAGAAATATTTACTGATTCCCAAACATGTAAGTTTCTTTCTTATGTCTGATAAACCTAAATGATACTCCAATAGGAAAGTGCCCTTGCTTTAAAGAACCTCCAAGATGCAAAAAGACAAAGAATTTGAAGTCACATGAATTCTGCACACTAAGTAATAAAGAATATTGAGCTAATCACCTGAAAAAACTCATATTTAAAATCACTGCCCAGAAGTATTAACACTTATAATAAGTCAAGAAAAAGTTTTGGACCCAATCTTCAATAACATGAAAAGCTGAAGAAAGTAATTTCCTGTCCCTGAAAGGTAAAGGGCAACCAAGGTTTTTCAGGAGAAGTGACAAGCCGGGTGTCACTCAGGAGGATGATTCTATGGTAGTATCTAGATGACCAGAGAGGGACAGACACTAAAGACAGAAAGACCAGCATTACTCCTCCATTAGGACAACTGAGCAGTACAACTAGAGAGGAAGGTGATGTGCAGAGAACAGAGGCGACACCTGCCAGGCGTTCCTAGGAAGGAAGAATGAAGGTCTAAGATGACCCAACCTATGTGATCGGCAGGATATTAACAGAAACGGGAAAAATCATTTGAACTAGGTTTGGAAGGGAACAGGAGTTGTACTTCAGACGTAAGACAGATTAACTTTTTCTCCTTTTCCTATTTCCAAGAAAAATTTATAGGTAAGGTAAGGAAAAATCATTCAATTTTCAGAGACAGTCAGGCAGTTCTAAGTGAGTCAAGTTCATATGCCACCCTACAGATGGAAGAGGCAGCACACGGCTAGAACTGAGCTAACTCCTGCCTTTAAATCCTGGCTTGTCACAAGTTGTGAGATGCAATTATTTCACCGCAATCACGGAAATGACATGCCATTGCCCATCAGGATTGCTGAGAGGATTAAATGAGAGAATACATTTGTTTAGTGTCAATTAAGTAACTCCTGGCACCCAGCAGATAGTCAACAAATGGATCCCTACCCCACCCCCTAACACGTACTGAGTACCAACTCAGTTCGATCATCTAATGTGTACTGCGTATCTATTATGGGCCAGACAGCGATATGAAGCACTCACAAATCCATACCGTGCTGGAGATGGGGGTGGGGGTGGGGGTGGAGGTGGTGGCCCATTACCCCAACTCCAACTCATTTTGATTGAGCCCTATGTGCTGACTGCTGTCTCATTTAATCCCCCAAACCCTGTGAAAGAGTTGACTGTAATCACTACCATCTAACATTCAGACATATCAGACTCACTGGGCTTTTCCAAGTTATACAGTGCCATCTTGGCCGTCCTCAATGACCCCTGTTGAAAATCCCTCAGTGAAAGTAAGCTGAGTAAGCAATGACATACGAGTATTTTAAGGCAGGAAAAAGATTGAGACGGCTGGGACGGTGGGCTCTCCCGTCACTTAATAAGATATCCCAAACTGCAACTGAGTTTGTCAAAGCCAAATAGCACATACACCTGACCACCTAGTTCTCGAACCACCTCTTAGATTTACAAATATACAATACATGCAAAAGGCTGTAAGGCACTTCTCAGGACAGTGACATCAGTCATGAGACCACCTCCAGGCTGCATAAGGCAGCATAATGAAAACCTGTTCAGTTTTATTTTTCAAAAGAGCCTACATTTATGTTTGTCTTAAGTCTGTAAAGCTTACAGATGCAGAGATAGAGTCAAGTACCAAAACCAACTAAGTGCTTAATATACACGTCATGATACTACAGGGCCCAAAAGAAGAAGCTGCCCATCGTTTCCCCATGGTGGAACGAAGCTTTCCGTGCTTTCAGACCACACATCTCATTATAAACCTCATGGCAATGCCAGCAACATTTCTGAACTGATGTTTTGAAATAATGAGCCAGGAAAATCACAGATACAGCAAGATGTTCTTTAATTAAACTTGTCAATATAGTTGTACCTAGTCTTCACAAACGCACATGCAACCCTCTCTCGTTCATTCTACTCTGGTCTTATTCATAATGCTCATCACAGCCACATCTTACTGGCTGCTAAGGAGCCTGGGCCTAGAATTCTCCTAAACCCAAAGCCATTGTTCATGGTTAGCAAATAGACGACTATGAGAGGGCTTGATTTCTCCAGTCCTGCAGAGTTCACATCTGCTAGTGAAAAAGTTAGTAAACCTCCGGAGGAATGCAACTACAGCTTCCTATTTTCCAATGGCCTCTCCATGTTCAGCAACACTCCCTTATCAAGTATTCAAAAAAGGAACAATTCTAATTAAATGAGAAAGCTATCGGAGCGCACCAGGGAATAAAACTGCCATACCCCAAATTAAAAGGACAAACGAATCCTCTAGGTTATGATAAAGGAAGACTGATGAACTGGCTGGGATACTAGGCATATTACCACAAACTGTAAAACAAGAAGTGAAAAGACATTTTACTAGAAGAAAGTTAGGCAACAGCGCTGCCTTTGGTTTAACACAGATGATAATCTGAATCTTAAAGCAGTTAGCTAAAATTTGATCACGGTGAAATAAGAAAGAGACAAAAGGTCACATGTTGTACGATTCCACTTGCATCAAATATTCAGACTGGGTAACTCCACAGAGACAGAAAGCAGACTGGGGCTGCCAGCAGCTAGGAGGACAGGGGAATGGGACGTGACTGCTTAATGGGCGCGGGCTTCCATTTGGGGTGATGAAAATGTTTTGGAACTAGACAGAGGTGGTGATTGCAGAACACTGTGAATGCACTAAATGCCACTGAATCGTTCACCTTAAAATGGTTACTTTTATGTTATATGGATTTCACCTCAATGTTCAAAAAGAATATAAAAATTTTTTAAAAGATTTGATCACGTATCAAAGGCCTTCAACATGGAGACTCCCACTTTGCCAGTTCGTCAGTGCAGCACAAGTCAGTCAAGGCCACACGTGGTAGGCAGTGAAAGCCGCGCTTAATTCAAGCTACATGTTGTAAACACAAATGTCTGGCCAATTTTTGAAAAGTGCTTAATTCATATATTTCATAAAGCAACAATTTAAATTTGTACTGCTTTAGATATAAAACTAATCTTTAATCCTCTTTACATACTAAACAGCAATATTCAAAATAGCCATACTAACTGAAATTTGTTAGTCCTGTTAGCTCAATGCTATGTTCATTAAAGAAAAAATAAAAACTTCAGTGCGGTCACAGAAATCACAAGTGTCTTATGCTGCACAGAAGTGAGAAACAGTGTGACAAAATTCTGTCCAATACAAGCATCTGCACTGGTGGAAACGTTCTGTGTCCATGCTGTGATGTGACAGCCATTAGCCACATGTGGCCACTTGAAAGGTGGCTACTGAAACGGAGGAAATGAATTTTAAATTGCATTTAATTTTAATTAATTTAAATAGCCACATGTGCACAGTTCATGCTCCTCCTAAGGATTCTCCTCCATTGTAGTAAACTTGCCTTACCCGATTTTCCACTTTTTTCCCACTCCCCATCCACCCCACCACCCTGAAGGGCTAATGATCTCTCTTCTGAACTCCTCTAGGCTAAGACTCTAGTATTCAACTGTAAGTACACCCACACATATCTTAGTTCTTGTCCCCTGGGAGATTAAAGACTGCCAGAATGGCTGCTTTTCTCAAATATGGAGACTTTTTTCCTCTACGCCTGTATCTCCCCAGGTTGGCACAGTGCACTATATAGAATAAACGTACGAATGATTTTTACTGAATTAACTTCAGCAGTTTTCTTTTGATTTTCATAGATCACTAGATCCTTGCGGTCTTAACCACTTTACTTTTCTCACTAATCCCTAGGTCTGTCTACACGTTTACTACGTTTTCATTAGGGTTCCATTCAGTAAAAACAACTGGATGCGTGTCAATTTCCAAGAAGGGATCAGAGAAACAATCTGCAAGAGATGTTAAAGTACGGGTGAGTAAAGAACTAAAAATTTGCTAGCACTCAAGTGACCACGTAGTCTCACCGAAATTGCACACTGAAGTAGTTTTCTCTCATAGACAACACTAGAAAATAATAAAGGCAGACACCAGAAAGAAGAGCCTACAGAACACACAGATGTCCGTGGTTTTGCCTTAACTACCTAACAGCCTAAAGGTGAAAGGCACAATGTTGCAGACTGTGGTGATCAGAGCTGTATTTTATATCACCATTGCCCATAACGTAGGAAGAAGCAATTTCAAAATATTACTTTAAATTAGAGCATTGCCTGCTAATGACAGCGTTACCCTGCTACTGAGACAGAACACGGAGATGGTGCCACAGCCCACAAACTCATGGGCCCAGTTTCTGAAAAAATGTCTCAGCCAAAAAGATCTTTTAATATCAAGTCACAAGGAAAGGACTAGCAGAGTTACTATGACTAGCATAAGCTTTGAAATCAGACCTAGATTCTAATCCCCGCTCCTCCATTTATTCAGGCAAGTCACTGCATTACGTTATTCAGCTTCTCTAAGCCTTAATTTTCTTTTCAGTAAAACAGGTCAACAGCATCTATACCTCGAGAGATTGTTGTGAAGATAAGGGCATGTTAAGCGCATGGTAAATGCTCAATAAATTTATTATTACAACAAGCATTTCAAAGCCCCATAATAATTACACAAACTTTTAAGAATAAAATTTATGGCAAACTCCAGGGCCCCTGTCTCAGAGAAGCACACTGGTTGTAGCAATCAGGTCTTGGCGTGCCCTGCTTTCTGTTATTAAGCAGCACGGTGCGGCGGAGAGAGCACTGAACTAGCAGTTGGCAAATTTGGATTCTAGACTCAACTGTGTCATTAAATCTGTGAGTGACCATAGGCATTCACTTAGCATCTCTAGGCTTCAGTTTCTTTATCCGAAAACCAGGAGACTGCATTACTGCTAGGGTCATCTCCAGCCCTAACATTCTAAGAACCTATATACGCCAATACCAACCTGATTAGACTTTCTGTAGATAACTAAAATTCCACTTTATTTTTCAAATAACCCTAAAAAAGATAGTCTTATTTATGATTTATATCCCATCTACTTCAAAAACAAGTTGAGGGGTATTAAAACACATAAACCAGAACCATTTCAGATAGCCCCAAGGAGGTGCAAAGATAGGAGCAAAACACCCCTCTGCGCCCAAAGGCAACCACCCAAAGGAGATGGACAAAGACTGCCTGGTAGTATGGCAACCCACTGGAGTTCCACACAGTCCAGCAGGAATTCTGGTCGACACAACGATGTTCTAAGGCATGCACTTTTTGTTTGTTCCAAGGGAAGTGACATACAATTACCTAGTCGGAATGTGGTTTGGAATTTGGTGTTACTGCTCTTAGGCTAGGCTAGTGAAAGACGCTCAAAAAGTCTTTACTAAGTGTTTCTCTCACCTAGAAAAGCAGAATTATGATGGAGAACTGGTACAACTCGGAGTGCTGCTTTCAACTAGTGACCAAATTCTTGCTTCCCAAAGGTTTGTTTTTTTTTTTTTAAAGATTGGCACCCTAATATCTACAGCTAACATCTATTACCAATCTTTTCTTCTTCTTCTTCTTCTTCTTCTTCTTCTCCCCAAAGCCCCCCAATACCTAGTTGTATGTTCTAGTTGCAGGTCCTTCTGATTGTGCTATCCAAAGCTTTTTAAGAACTGTGACTAGAATGATGAAATTCTAAATGAACATGCCCAACAGACACGCTAGCCAGACTCACAGTAGCTCACTGCTGTTTGATATGAAAGAGACAAGCAGTGTAAAATGATAACCAATACTCTTCTCTAGCAAATTCCTACCAAACTTAAATAAAATACAGAAATACAAGAAGGGTGAATTTTATCTCAATTAAAAAAACACTTTAGGTAGTCACAAAGGCCACTTTTTAAGAAAATAGGTAGATCTTTAGTTTTATGATTAGGGTGACAAGATTGAAAGGATGTCCACAAGGGCACCTGTGAGCAATTCTCTTCTGGGCTTTGGGAGCCCTCTATACCCTCTGTGCGGCCCTCTTACCATGCCGTACCATGCCGTGTCTTCCCCCGGAGGAAACGGATCCCTTTCTAGGCTCCATGAGGACCACCATTTATTCATCTTGGTGGTGTCGTTTCAAGTGCCTAGCACAGCATCCTGCCTTCTGCAGGCAGGCTAATGTTTGTTCCTTAACTGCTAGACATATATCTGAGCAAAACCAGCGATCCACATCTCAAAAAATTCCATTCTAATACTGCTAACTCACCCCAAAAGGTTATCACATCTTTTTCATTCCTTTCTCTTCAACCAGAAAAACAGTACTACTTTAATACTTTAAGACATTTCCTCCCCAGCAAACAAAAGCAAGCAAAACAAGGCTTAAAATCTGCCCTCTCCAATATTTCCCTCACTTAGCCTGATAAATTTTAACAGCCGTCCTTTCAAGCAGTACCATTCCAGAAAAGGTGAAAAATAAACGAATGTCAAAAGAATGCAAAAAGCTAGGTACTAACTACACTAAATAAAACCTGCTCCAAAGTTTAGTCCCAATCAAAATCTCTAAGTTTCACCAGCTGCTCAACACGGCCCAGCACGAGTCGCTGCTTCCCTTCTCCCTACAGTGTCCCGCATGAGCCACTCAAGCAAGTAAAATCATGAAACAAGAGCCCAATCTAATAATCGGTAAGAAATGATTAGAAAGAAATCAGAGAAGAAAGACCCAGGTAGGAAGTTAGGTAGGGAAAGAAGTACCACTCCAGGAACAGAACCTTTCCCTGACCTCCTCTCCCTGCTCTCTTCCCTGTACTGACCCACCGAAGCCTGAACATCCTTCACATTAGAATTGTTACTGCAGGCACTTCAGTCTTAAAGGAAAAGAAACACAAATCTCAAGCCCAGAAACCTACCTATCGTCTACCTAAACTTATCTATCTGTCAACAGGTATCACTTACTGTAATAATAGTGTGTGAGCCCTTCTGGGCAAAACCACCATGACGTTAATTCTGGATCTTCTCGCCTCTGCGGCCCCGAAGAGGTCACCTTTGAGACTATTCAGTGATTCACATGCATCCACCAAGCGGTGACCGTTGCCTAACTTTGTGAATATACTTAAAACCACCAACCTGTACACTTAAGAAAACCCCCTCCCCACAACAAGGCATTCAGCAAAAGCTAAACACTACAAAACAGAACATTCCTCTTTAAAATTCAGGGTCCACAATACAATGTGCTCCTTTTTGGAGACAACTCCTCCTGAGGGCCTACTGAGGCCTGCTGCTTTTACCCTATACTCACATTCTTTACCGGCCGAGTTTTGAGGTACTGGGGCTGGCTGGTGGAAAGGACACTGCACCATTACTTTAGAAGCTCCAGCAGTTCTAAAAGTCAAGTGCGATGGTCTGAACGTTTGTGTCCCCCCAAATTCCTATGTTGAATCTTAATGCCCAATGTGAGGGTACTGGGGGGGCCTTTAGGAGGCGGAGCCCTCCTGAATGGGATTACTGCCTTTATAAAGGGGCCCCAGAGAGCTCCCCTTGCCCCATGTGAGGACACGAGAAGTCAGCAGCCTGCCATCCCGAACAGGGAAGAGGGCCCTCACCTGACCAGGCTGGCACCCTCATCTCACACTTCCAGCCTCCAGAACTGTGAGCAATAAACTTCTGTTGTTTATAAGCCACTCAGTCTGTAGTATTTTGCTATAGGAGACCAAAAGGACTAAGACACCAAGTCACCCTGATTAACATCACTAAACCTGTTTCTCATCTAGTAATAAAAAAGACTGAACTAGGTGCAAGTTTGCACTTAAAATAAGAACATCTTATGGCAGAAAATGTTTGTTCTAGTACATATAACCCTTGTCTTCTACATTTCATTCATTTCAGGACCTCTACCTTAAAGAGCATCACTTAGCCAATTTACTTGGATCCTAGAGAACTGCACTTAAATGAATTACACTTAATTACACTTAAATGGGTTCTACTTAATCATTTCTTTGGAAACCTACATTGAATTGCCAAAGAGATCCAAGGTCAACACTGAATCCTGAGTTGTGACTTGGGTGGCTGGACACAGGCACAACCAGCAGCCTCCCAGTGAAGGTGAGTGCCACCCTGTGCAAAAGCATCCTCCTCTACTGGGTGTTCAAGGCACCCCTGAAAGTATTTCCCCCCAAAAAAGAAAGGAAGGAGAAGAAAACAAACTAGTGTGTTTTCAGAAGAAATGACAGACGTTCATCCTAGACAGACCCATTTTAAAAGTCATTCATTCTAGCGCTCTCTCTCTAGGCTCCTTCAAGAGCTCTGCTGGTATCTAATTTAAAAACACCCATCACAAATTTCAGATGGCTTAACGAAAGAAAACGCACTGGCCCTTCTGTCCATTTCCTTGCTCTAAAAAAAAAGGTGCAAACTTCATGGTTCCTCCTTTGTAAATTTCAATGCAAGCCTCTTTCTAATTCTCCCCTGCTTCTCCCAAGCGCAGTTCTCTGCTCTGACGGCGCTATTTTATGGACCTGAATGGGCTGGAACATGCAAATCCAACAGTCCCACATAACTCTGGATCTCAATTTAGAAAATCCATTCTTTTCCAAATAGACATCCTACAGGGGATAATTTTTTTTTTAACATTAGCTGGCATTTTGTAGAAGCAGCTGGTAAAGTCAGAAACCCCAAAATAGGTTTCCAATAAAAAAGAAAAAGTTGACCATAATGTAGGGACTTTTTTTTTACTGACAAGCACTTCCCTACACATTTTTACATCTCCAACTTCTAGTAGAGGCACAGAGAAAAGGACTAAGAGTAAAAGTGCAGAACGGCAAGTAGCAGGAAGAGAGAGGACAGCCCTCCCGCATAAGAGGTGACAATGAGCACCATTCCAGACCACCGCTCTCGGATGGCTGTCCCCTGATGACTGTTTGGCTGATGGCTACCTGGGCTGGAAATGGAGTGTGAGATCTAGCCAGAGCGGTACTGGTGGGTCAGAGTAAGGAAGGGGCCCCAAAAAGAAAACGGCTGGGTAAGAGGAATCTGTGGGATAAGATATGGGGAAACAGGCACTTTTAGGAGCTGGTAAGTGAACTAGTTTAGGAAGTCAAAATGGCTGGATCAAAACAAAGAAAGAAAAGCCAAGCTACCTTGTTCAAAGGGAAAACGTCAACTGCCCACACAAGTAAAAGAAATACCGGTCAATAAAACCACCAAACCCAAACCGTGTGCCCACATACTTCGCAAACTATTTCTCCAAACTCTTTTTGCCTCTATAGAGAAAACTGTAGCAAAAGTTTCTGAAGAAATCAAACTCTTAGGGCACACTCACGATGTCCACTTATCTAAGAAATACAACACAGAGCTTAAAAGAGAAATCAACAATCTGCTCTCCCTTATAAACTGCTGGGAACGTCTATGATCCACTCCAGCAATACCCTGGTGAAATAATAAGGAGCCTCAGCCTTTTCTTTTCTTTTTCTCTTTAAGCTAATACTGACAGCTCCTAAAATAAGCCTGTTTATATGGGGAGAATACTTTACTTGGATCCTAGAGAACAAATGAGTGAACAAAAACGTTCACTCATTTGGCATTCCTACAAAATCAGCACCTGAAAGCACGCTATGACTTAAGCAGTCCCTAAATACAGGAAGATTTTTAAAGACCGAACTTGAAACCACAGAAAGCCTGTCTACTAGCTCTGGTCAGAATGACACGTGACAACTATTAGGTTATAACAAATGCCCAAGTGTCTGAACAGACTAATGACTGACACACGAACGCAGAAAAAGAGCGAGTTATGCCAAGCAACCTGAATAAGGTAAACAATTTTAACGCCATAAAAATTTTAAACGTGTCACTAAGGAGGAAAGACCAAGTCCCACTTAAGAAAGAGGACACACGAATCAATGTCGTTTCCTACACACGTTCATATTAAGTGAGAAGCTCTAACTTTGTGACACTTTGGGAACTTTACAATATGCTAAGGGTGAAAAAGATCTTTGTATTGATAGCCAACAGTTTCTGCCCGATCACAAGACTGCAATGCATCTCGGGATTCCTTCAGGACGGTTCGGGGCCATTGATGTCTAAAACGTAATTACAGCTTCAGTATCAGGATTGCAGCGAGAGCTGCTCTCCGGTCTAGGCCGCAGGTGAAGGGAAACCCGGCCATCCGTCCCCCCCGACTCCTCGCATCTCTCAACGCCCACCCGGCCGGCTCCTGGCTCCAGCTGTCCCCACTTCCAGGCCTCGTGGCGCTGAGCCGCCGCGGCCCCCGCTCCGTCACATACGGTCCCGATTCCAGGGGGCGACTGTGGTCCCCGGGGAAGGGCGGCCCCCAGGTCCCCCCGGGTCGCCAGCCCGCCGCTCCCGCCCCGCCCGGCCCCCAGCACGCCGGCCGCGGCCCGCCCCACCCAGGCCTGCCGGCGCCGCTGTCAGCGCCCCACGTGCCGCCGGGCCCCGGGTCGCGCGGCCCCCGCCCCCACCCCGGCGGGCTCCGCCCCCGCAGCCCCGCCGTCCCTCGCGTCCCGGGGCGTCCCCGACCCCGACCCTTTACCCGGGGGGCCTCCCGCGCCGCTGCCGGCTCCGTGGTTGGTGGCGGCGGCGCCAGCTGGCGGCGGCTGCGCCGGGCCCCGCAGGAAGGACGGCACGAACTCGGCGGCGTGGACGTTGGGCACGAAGGGTTTGGCGTTGACGTTGAGTTGCCGGCTGAAGGCCGCGCTGAGCTGCTCACGCTGGGCCTCGGCCGCCGCCGCCGCCGCCAAGGAGCCGCCGGCGCCGCCGCACGGGCCCGGCCCGGGGGCGTCCAGGTCCGCCTGGTCCCAGCAGTCGGGCGCCGAGTCGCTGCTGCTGCTGCCGCTACTGCTCCCGCCGCCGCCGCCGCCGCCGCCGCCGCCGCCACTGCCGGGATCCATGATCGGGGGGGCCGTGTGTGTGGTGAAGAGAGGGCGGGAAATGGAGGCGGGGGCGACGGGCCGGGGAGGAGCAGGCCGCGCTGACCCGAGGAAGGCGGCGAGGCAGAAGGCCCGGGGGCTCGCGACACAATCCCCGGCGTCGACGCGGCGGCAGCTCCAGTCCCGACTCCGCACTCGCGACGACGACGGCGGCGGCGGCGACTCAACCCTCCTCGTGTGTGCGAGCGGATCTCCTCCCACCCAACCCCAACCACCTCCGACTGCCTCAGCGCCAACCCCACGCCCTGCGTGGATTGACCCCTCGGCGCCACCCGTACCGTCGCCTCGGTAGTTCTCGGTCCTGTCCGTCCCGGCTTCCGGCTATGAAGCGCGGCCGAAGACGGAACTACGAGTCCCGGCAGCTCTCGCGCCACTCCGCTGCGGTTTTCCCGGGGGCCGACGGGAGTCGGAGTTCGGGGGCGGGGAGCAACCGGAAGCGGCTCCTGCTCCCGGCAGGCAGCGCGAGGAGGCGGAGGTCTAATCGCCGCTCGGCGGCCCCACCTGTCACCGGGTGGGGGCAGGGAGGGGGCAAGCCCTGGCAGGACTGGGCGGCGGGCTGCGGCCCGCGAGTCTCTCAGCGCGTGGGGTGGTCCACTCCGTCCCGTTATGCACAGGATGCGGGAAAACGGAGGACAAAAAGCTCTCCCCTCCTGCGAGTTCCTTCCTTCTCTTTCCACCAGCCTCTCTGCGTTGTGCGCCTCGCAGCCTCCCCATCTCGTTCTCTCTCTCTCTCTGCACCTTCCTTCTCCCCGCCCCCAGCCAGATTTTGCCCTACATTTCAAAGCCGACGCGGAGCGTCTTTCATGTTCTGTATTCATTTGGTGGAAGGGAATAAAACCCTGAGACATGACAACTGGAACTGCAGCGTGGCTCGTAAACCGCTCGGGCCCAGGCTCTGCCCCGACAGAGGGGGTTATTAACTGGAAACTTGCAATGACTCACTGTTTGACTAGTCATTTTAGAGCCTTCTCCCAAACTTTTCCATCCCTTCCTCCTCCCTGCCAAGGGCTTTGCAAATTGCACAGAGGATTGCCATAGGCTGTGATGTATCCAGCTGTACCCAACTCATAGGCTTGTTTTGCTGCGTCCAGCTTCTTTAGGCACTATTAAATGAAGTGGGGTTTTTTTGAATGGTCGGATTTGCTCCAGTGTTCCCAGTATTCCCGTAGTACGTACTTTATGGACTGCATCTCACGCTGACAGGTTGCGTTTAGGTAAAGATGGGAAAAGAAACAGAGCAAAAGATAAATACTTAGACCCAACTGCATGAGGTAGGAGAATACCATTGTGCTGAGCACCGGTTAAGTTTTCCTGTAATTGACCCATATGGAGCCGAAGACAGAAAAAAACATAGTGCTGATATTTTTTCTGCAAGGAGTCTAGACAGAAGAGCTAACCTGCTAGAAATTACAGGGTAAAGGCGTGAACACACAGAGAGTAGATGTTTCTGAACAGCCTTATGTTACTGTCTAAAATCTACACCTAGATAGGATTTTTAATTTTAAACATTTGTGTTTTAAAAATGAAAGAGAACTCAGCCTAATGAGACAGGTCAAAAACAAGGCTGTCAGTTACCTTTTAAAACAAGTCCTACACTAAAGTGATTTGAAATTGTGTTTGATATTAAACTAGCAAATATCATATATGCTTTTTCTCTTTAGCACATAATGCTTGGGATATTGAGCACTGTAAATATAGAGAAACCAGAAACCTCCATTATAACAAGGCTGGCTTTCAGTTTCTTATCAGGTCTGTGGGCCATGCTCCCCGAAATCTTCTGGACATTTACTTTTTTTCCAGGGTAGATGATGTATTCCTCTGATTAATACAAAGTTCTGGTTGCAACATGTTAATATAGTTTTCTGAAGACCCAAGTGAATCTTTCTTAAGAGTGTCCCACTTTAAAGTTGGTGTTGATTGCTCTCAGATTTAGAGACAACTTATCAACAATTGATATAACAATCAGACCTTCTTTCATATTTAGGAGAGCTGCATTGCTATTAAATGAGATAAATATTTTTATCTTATATTCACAACAAGAAGAAAATACAATGTGTCCGAAATAAAGAATCTTCTCACTCAAGATTTGTACTCCCCAACCTGCTCCTAAGAAAATGTCCCCACAAGGGGCCGGCCTGCTGGTGCAGCCGTTAACTTCACACATTCTGCTTCGGTGGCCAGGAGTTCGCCAGTTCGGGTCCCGGGTGCAGGCATGGCACCGCGTGACACACCACGGTGTGGCAGGCGTGCCACGTATAAAGTAGAGGAAGATGGGCACGACTGTTAGCTCAGGGCCAGTCTTCCTCAGCAAAGAGAGGAGGATTGGCAGCAGTTAGCTCAGGACTAATCTTCTTCTTCAAAAAAGAAGTGTCCACACGAGCACCTGACTCAAATAGTGAACCACACTGTCCTTCTCCAACCATTTTGTCACTGCATTCCATACTTCAAGCTGGGTCACCCGTAGGGCACTGGATGATCACACTCGGATAGGTTAGTTCTTCACGTCTAATTAAATTAGCAGAGTTGCTTTGTGCCTGGTGCTTTTTCTGGGGACAAAGACAGAAACCGCTAAGACTGTGACTTAGAAAAGGAGTTTGATGTCATTAACTTCCAAGTCTCTGAATAGGATAATTATGGATATTCAGGAAAGAATCCACTTCATTGGTTTTCAAAAGCCTTGACCTGCCAGGGGTGAGGCAATTTCCAGCAGGAAAGTGAGAAGCTCTTCTTGATAATTACTGTTGTACTAAGACTGAGCAACTGAAGGTCAAGGTCTTTTCTCATCTTCTTTATATTCCCAGTGCCTGGTATAATAATGCCTGGCATAGAAAACGTGCTTAATAAATGTTTAACGGGTGATTCGGTGAATGAATGGGGAGTTTGGGACCATACTGCCCTTTTATACTCCTTTAGGGCTGTTGAGAGACAGGATTGTCAACTTTAAGGAAGAGTTTTTCCAAGGACACCCTGCTATTCACTGCGATCCACACAGGGTTAGCCTGACAACAGCTTTACTTTGAAAAGCTGTGCTTGTTCAAGCTCTGAGCCATTTCACGACAGAACATTCGCATCTTCCACTGCAAATTCTACCAGCTGGCATTCCTAGTAGTCTCTCTCTTGTTCTCTGCATCTTCCTATCCTCCCTTAGTTATTCTGCCTTGAAACTGAATCAGGATCTCAGCATTTGCACCTTTTAATCAACTACACAGTACTTAGTTCTGTTTTTTTTAAATGTAAGAGTTTATCTTTTATGCTTTCAAATATGAGGTTGATATGAATACTCATGGCTGTTCCAGGGTTTTACTGGGTGAAAATGCATGCACACAAATGGACACTGATGTAGCAGTCTCCTGGTATGTTTTCTACAGAAATACGAGCACAAGTGTGAAAAGCTGTCCTTTCCAGCATTTTTGCAGTAGCTCCAAACTGGAAACAACCTAAATGTCCATCACCAGGGAAATGGTTAAGTAAGTGATGGTATATCAATATTATGAAATAATAGGCAGTGATCGGAAAGAGCCAAACAGTAGGTGCTGACATGGGAATGCATTTATAATATATGGTAAAGTAGGGGAAGCAATGTCTCTAGGATGTGTAAATATATAGTGGGTCAATTTATCTAGTCCAGTCCTGTTTCTTTAAAAGTATCTAGCTTTTTCCTCTCTCTGGAATGCTCTTTCCCTATATCTTTACCTCTGTAGCTTGTTGTCACTCAGTTCAGATTTTGTGTCCTCAGCTCAGAGGACTTTCCTGGCCATCCCGGCCCACCACCAACCCACATCCTTCTCTACCCTCTCACCCTGTTTTATTTTTTCACAGCACTTATCATGATCTGAAATTCTTATTCACTCCCATGCTTACTGCCCATCTCGTCCTGCTAGAAAATTAATTCCATTCGTTTGTTTTGTTCGCTGATAAAATTTGTTCTGATCACCTACAACATGGGCTGGCGTGGATAAACTGCTCGGTAAACATTTGGGAAAGATAGAAACATATGTATCTCTTTGTATGTTGTAAAACTTTTAAAAGTGTGGACAGATACATATTAAACAGTTAATGGAAGTTCTCTTTGTGGGATGCGATTGGATGTGGAGAGGAGAGCTGCCAGGAGAAGAAGAAATTCTAATCTTTTACTTTATACTTTTATGTTTGTATTTTCCCACAACATGCAAATTGCTTAAAAAAATTTTTTTATTGAGATGAAATTCACATAACATAAAATTAACCATTTTAAAGTGAACAATTCACTGGCATTCAGTGCATTCACCATGTTGTGCAACCACCACCTTTATCTAGTTCCAAAACCTTTTCATTGTGACGTGAGGAAACTCACAACAGTTGTGCGAAGCATTTCCATTTCCATGGGAACGTGCTCTTCATTCTTCTCTCCCCCTGCCCCTGGTAACCACCAGTCTCCTTTCTGTCTCTAGGATTTACCTATTCTGTTGTTTCGTAGAAATGGAATCATACAATATATAACCTTCTATGTCTGACTTCTTCCACTTAGCATAATATTTTCAAGGTTCCTCCATGTTGTACCATGTATCAGTTCATTAGTGCCTGTAGAGTGGATTCTGACTCCTAGCGACCCTGTGGACAGCAGAGCGGAACCCTGCCTGGTCTTTTTGCGCCATCCTCTCAGCCTCTGTTGCTCTATCAGTCAATGCTCCACTGCTATTCACAGGGTTTTCATGGCCAATTTTTTCAGGAGTGGATGGCCAGGTCCTTCTTCCTAGTCTGTCTAGTTTGGAGGACTTCACTGAAGCCTGTCCACCATGGGTGACCCTGCTGGTATTAGAAATACCGGTGGCGTAGCTTTCAGCATCACAGCGACATATAGTTGCCACAGTATGACAACCGACAGATGGGGGTGGGAGGGTGGGATGAGGGGGCGTTTCCTGACGAAGACTTGAACTGGGGCCATGGAGGTGAAAGCACGGAATCTTAACCACCAGACCCCAGGGCTGGCTGTGCATCAGTACTTCATTCTTTTTTATGCCGAAATAATATTCCATTGTATGGGTGTACCATTTCTTGTTTATCCATTCATTCGTTGATGAGCAAATTGCTTTTGTAACTTGAAGACATTCAAATGAAAGAAAGATTACACAGGCGAAATCCCAGTAAGGTGTAGAGTCTACTGAATTGTATTGTGGCAATGTCAGTTTCCTGGTGCTGACAGTGTGCTGTAGTTATGTAAGATGTCACCATTGGGGGAAGCTCGGTGATGGGTACATGGGACCTCTTGTGATATGTTTGCAATTTCTTGTGAGTCTATAATTATTTCAAGATAAAAAGTTAAAAGGTTAAAAACTCTCATACTGACAAAAAGTCATGTTTTCTGAACTCTTAATCCCCACCTGTAATTATACGGACTTCGGCCTCGGTTTCCAAGTCTTACTGAAAGATTTTTTTGTGCCTTAATTAAACTTGTTTGGGCCGGGGGTGGCATTCGGGAAGGGGCATTTTTTTTCACCTTTGAGAATTTTATAAATATAGAATAGTCAAAGAATCATGAACACTCACCTACCTACATGGAATCCCCAGACTGTCAGTAGTGAACATCTCATCACCTTGTTTCATGTTTTAAGATCAGATTTAATAAAACAACTCCAATACATGTCACCACTTTTACCCTCATCCCAGTCCCATTCTACCCCCTCAAAAAAGGCAACCATGATCATATATTTAATGTGACCCATCTAATCTATTTCAAAATATATTTACATATGTAACATATAAATCAATGAAATGTACACTGTACTCTTTTAAAATTTACATATAATATACAAAATCTGTCTTTCACTTCATGTATTTGTCTTTTAACTACTGTAGAGTAACTCAATCTATGTTTATCTCTCTCTCTCTTTTTTTTTTTTTTTGGCTGAGGAAGATTCACCCTGAGCCAACATCTATTGCCAATCTTCCTCTTTTTGCTTGAGGAAGATTCACCCTGATCTAAGGCCTGTGCCACTCTTCCTCTATTTTGTATGTGGGTTGCCACCACAGCATGGCCGCCAACTAATGGTGTAGGTCCATGCCCAGGATCTGAACCCAGTCTGCCAAAGCAGAGAGCACCAAACTTAACCACTAGGTCACAGGGCCGGCCCCTAAGTTTATGCCTCCTCTTATTTACCCATTTCCCCACTAATAGGCTTTTAGGTTATTTCCAATTTTTTTTTATTATACCAACAGTACTTGTACAAGTGTCAGGATCCTCTTGGAAGCAAGTTTCCAATTCAAACTGGGTTTTGCCATAAGGAATGTATTATCTTACATAACTAGAAACCCTAGCATAGCACTGACTTCTTAGTTCATTGGCTCAGTGGCTTCATGACATCATTAAGGACCAAAATCTTTCCCTGTGAGTGCTGCCATGTGTGTTGGCTTCATCCTCGGGCTGGTCCCAGGATGGCTGCAGAGTCCCAGATGAAAGAGAGTTCCAGATGCCAAGTCCAGAGAAACAAAAGAGAGCATTTCTTCTAGGAATGAGGAAACGTTTTCCTGAAGCCCTCTAGGAGACATCTCCTGCCACATCATTGGGCTGAATTGGGTCACATAACCATTCTTGAAAAGGAGATCTCTTTTTATTGTCATAAAATATACATAACATAAAATTTACCACTTCAACCATTTTTAAGCATCCAGTTCAGTGGAATCAAGTACGTTCACATTGTTGTGCAACCATCCCCACCATCCGCCTCCAGAACTTTTCATCTTCTCAACCTGAAACTCTGTACCCATTAAACCTCAACTCCCCATCCCCTCTCCTCCCCCAGCCCTGGCAACCAGCCTTCCTTTTCAAGGCTGAATAATATTCCATTGTCTATATATACTACATTTTGTTTATCCATTCATCAGTCGTAGACATTGGGTTGCTTCCACCTTTTGGCTATTGTGAGTAATGCTATTAGGAATATAAGTGTACAAATATCCGTTCAAGTCCTTGCTTTCCATTCTTTTAGGCATATACCTAGAAGTGAAATTGCTGAATCACATGGCAATTCTATACTTAATTTTTTGAGGAGCCATCACACTGTTTTCCACAGTTGGCTGTACCATTTTACATTCTCACGAGCAGTGCACAAGAATTCCAGTTTCTCCACATCCTCAGCACTTCTGTAATTTTCTGGGTTTTTTTGTTTTGTTTTGTTTTTATGGCCATCCTAATGGGTGTGAAGTGGTATCTCATTGTGGAAAAGGGATCTCTTAAACTGGTGGTTTGCACTGTCGGTTACACATTAAAATCACCTGGAGGAGTTTTAAACCTAACCCATTTCTAGACTCAGATTTAGTTGATCTTGGGTAGGACCTGGGCTTTGACACATTTTAAATACGTCCCACGTGAGGCATCTATATGAGGCCAAGCTTCAGAACCACTGGTCCAGAGACAAATCATCTATCCAAAGCAAAAAATGGATGCTGGGGAATCAATTACAACGTTCAATACTCTTCAGAAGGGAAACTACTGAGTCCTCAGTAGGGTTTTTGTTCTTGCTAAGTACGGTTGTCCTTGATTGTCCTCAGGGCATTGGGTCCAGGACCCCTGCAGATTCCAAAGTCCAAGGATGCTCAAGTCCCGTGTATAAAACGGCATAGTATTTCTATATAACCTATGTACATCCTCCCATATACCTTAAATCATCTCCAGATGACTTATAGTACCTAAAGCAACATAAATGCTATGTAAATTATGCTGCATTAATTATACAGCATCGTTATACTGTATTCTATAGGGAATAATGACAAGAAAAAAAAGTCTGTACACGTTCAATACAGACACGACCATCCAAGGATGGTTGAACCCACCGATACGGAACCCACCGGTATGGAGAGCCGACTGTATAGCCAGCGCTGAATTATTCATAGAAATTTAGAACCAGAGTAGCGATTCAGCCAGAAAACTATAATAGACAGAAAATACGCTGTTTGCTGCTTAATTTCCTCACTCAGCAAACATTTTGTCGGAATTGGCAACAAATGCTGTGGTAAACTGACAGGTTCCGCGCTTTGGCTAGACTTTCCCGATTCATGTGGTTTGTTTGTTTTTAACAGCTTATTGAGATTTAATTCACGCGCCCATTACAATTCACCCATTTAAACTGTCCCGCTGAATGGTTTCTAGTATCGTCGCAGTTGTGGAGCTATCACCAAATTTCATGGTATTTGCCTGTTTTTTAAATCTAGATGAATGAAAATGCAGTTTGAAACGGAAAGAGCCAAGGGCTGACATCAAGCAGAAAAGATGCAGGAAAAAGGGTCTCGATGAGTCACAGATTACACAAACCATTCTTTACAGAGAAGGCCGCTCTGTGCGGGATAAAAAAGATAAGGAAAGATGGACTCGATAGCAGGTGATGATGGTGCTGTTGGAACTTGGTAATGACAACGTGGTCCCAACGACAATGAGCTGAGAGCCATTTTAAGGAGTCAGTCGACCAGTTCTTGTGCCAAAATTGGCTTCCTCACTAGCTCCTGTGGGTTCATCGCCTTTTCAGTGAACCGCTACGGAAACCAGGCGTTCTGGTTTCCTCAGGAATCAGAGATGCTTCCGAGAGTAAAGCTTCTACGTCACTTCACTGGCCTCATTTTCCAAGACCATTCATCTGGAGGAAATGCTTGTATTCCGAGATCTTAGTCACTGTAATCCTGGGAGCCCTCTGTGACTAACATCCAGGAGGTTTAACAATCACTGACTTGCTGGGTTGCCCTGGAAATGGATTTGTCCCCCTGAAATAGAATGAAGCTCCCGGGACCACCCTAAAAGCTGCCAGCTTCCTCCCTGTGTTAGCAGAGTTTGGCCGTTTAAAGGAGTGTAGATAGCAGCAGTCCCCAGCTTCAACCGGCTCGTTGATTTACATTTGCAATAGCTGTCTCCTGGCTAGCGATTATCTCATTACATCCCCTTTGTGAAGACCCATAATGAGAACGCAGAGAAAGTGTGACAATTATCGGTTGAGTCAGATGAGAAGTTGATTCATTCTGCAGAAATCAGGCTTCCTTATTCCTGAGGTATTAACATAACATAGTGCTTATAATGTTTCACACCTAGGAGCCTGGCACCCTTCCTTCCGGTCCTGGCACATTTGTCCAGATCCTTTGCCGGGGAGGGTGCATTATAGATGGAGAGAGGAAAACTCCAACTAGATTCAGTAGTTTTAAGCTGCACAGCCAGCCTAACAAATAATGTATATATTATTATAATACATAACAATAGCAATTATAATTCATTAACAAACTACTATCTTTCTTATTATCTCTAATTTTTTTCTTTTTAAAAATTGTGGTAAAATATACCGAACAAAATTTCCCATTTTCACCATTTTTCATGACACAGTTCAATGGTGTTAAGCACATCCAAGTCATTCTGCAACCACCACCACCGCCCAGCGCCTGAACTTTTTCATCTTCCCCAACAGAAACTTGGTAAACGGTCACTCCCCATTCTCCCTCCCTTGGCCCCTGGTAACCTCTATTTTATTTTCTGTCTCTATGGATTTGCCTATTTAGGTACCTCCCACAAGCGGGATCATAGTATTTGCCCCTTTGTGTCTGGCTGATCTCATTTAGTGTCTTCAAGGTTCATCCATAGCCTATGTCAGAATCTCACTACTTTGTAAGGCTGAATAATATTCCAATGTGTGTGTATATCACACTTTGTTATCCACTCACATGTTGATGGAAATTTTGATGGTTTCCACCTTTCGGCTATTGCGAATCATGCTGCTATGAACACTGATGTACAAATATCTGTTTGAGTCCTTACGTTGAATTGCTGGGCCATATGGTTATTATCTTTAATGTAACTTCAAAATTTATTTATCTTTAATGTCACAGCAGCCCTGGAGGTCTGCATGTATTATCTCCATGGAAAACGGAAGTTTGGAGACATTGAATGACTTGAACGCAAGTGTGTCAGACTGCAAAGCTAGGACTCATTCTCCGTGTCCTCGCTCGTCATCCTAAGGTCACTGATGTGTCTTGTCTTGCATAGGGCCCCCGTCAGAAACTGCACAAGCCGGCTCCTGTAAAGAACGTCTTTCAAAGCTTTACTTTAACAAGTCAACTGTTTCCTGAGCAGCTGGATTAAAAACAAATCTCTGGCTTAAAAATGTTGCTGATTCCATTCGGATGGCCGAGCACTGTAAAAATGTCACTGATTCAAACCTCTATCAACTTCCAAAGAAGATTGGAAGCATTTTATATAAAAACTGGGGAGACAATAATGCCAAAAAGTGCAAAACAAGAGAAAAGTCAGAAACCAAGATATAAAAAGGGGAGCAGAAGAGGAAAGGACAGCAAGATTTGTGGATCCAAGGAAGCTGCATGAACTCACCACAATATTTAGCTCCAAACTCCTTGGGACGCAGGGAAAGACGATTATGTACCTCTCTTTGGTAGCTGAGTACACAACACTTCATTTATTCATTTTATTTCAATTCATTGGGAGCCTACGGAGGGCCAACAAGCTTCTTCCTGATCCTGAAGTCATTTTCTGGAAATTGACTTTAGCGTAACCAACACAACACCACCTACAATGTTGGGATTCCACCTTCCCTCTTGGAATTCTGACCTCCCCAGATGTGACTGGATTCCATTATTGATGTCACTTTTGTTGATACATGACACACTTCAAAAAAAAAAATTTTTAATTTACTCTTCCGGTCTGTTTCTTTTTTCTTTTCTTTTCTTTTCTTTTTTTTGTGAGGAAGATTGGCCCTGAGCTAACATCTGATGCCAATCTTCCTCCTTTTGCTGAGGAAGATTAGCCCTAAGCTAACATCTGGGCCAGCCTTCCTCTATTTCGTGTGTGTGATGCTGTCACAGCGTGGCTTGATGAGCACGGCATAGGTCCGTGCCGGGGATCTGAACCTTCGAACCCAGGCTGCCAAAGTGGAGCGTGCAAACTTGACCACTACGCCACTGGGCCGGCCCCCATGACACACTTTGGAGTGGGCCCAGGAAAGCCGATAGACATTTACCAGGGTGTGATTCCACATGAGCCTCACAGGCAGCTGTCAGGCCAAAAGTGACATCCTCAGTTCATTTCACTGTAGGTACTCCTGCCTCACTGACTCATCAGCAGCCCTCTCCTGCTCTCACACCTTCTGCGGTGGCACTTCCTCTTCCGGGTAGCGTCAGCACTCTGAGACCCAGCGAAAGATGGAAGAGGAGCTTGCACCGAGAATTGCTGATTGTGTTTCTGAGCTTGCCTCTCACTCTGTTCTCTTCTTTATTCTTTATCCTCCAGGAAGAAGGAAGAGACCTGAAATGAGGGCATGATTTGAGCCATATCCGCAACACTTTATTTATTTACTTAGTTATTTTAAAAACAGAAGTCGGATGCAAATACCGCAAAATGTTTTCGTCTGTAAACTCTAAGTGCTCAGTATGCAGATGTCTGCTAAGTTATTTCTCTGTAGCCCTTTGTGTTTGAAATGTGTCATAATCTTTAAAAGTCTGACTTGTGTAACAATACAAATCGAGGCAAGGTGGGGTTTTTTTTTAGCTGCTTATGGTTATTTCATTTTATTTTTTTAGCTTTGTTGAGACATAATTAACGAATAAAGCTGTAATATATTTAAAATGCACAGTGCGATGATTTGATACATATATACATTGTGAAATGATTACCACAATCATGTCAATTAACATCTGTCACCTCACATAGTTACCTTTTTGTGTGCGGGTGAGAATGCTTTATGGGAGGTGTAAGGCAGAGCAGGGAATAATTACCTTCATTAGAGGAATATCCAGAAGGCTTCTCCAAGGAGGTGACCCCTTAGCTGGATTCTGAAAGATGGATAGGAGTTCACCAGAGGAAATGATGCTTAATATGAACTCTGCATGATATGCATAATGCAACTACTACAGAATTTGGGGAAGTATATGGCCATAATTCTTATAGCAGAATGTTTTTATTTAAAATGACCTAATTATTGAAGGGTAGCAGAATATGTGACCCCAAAATATGCCACTTGGGCATAAGGATTATTTTGAGCTGAAGGCAACTGAGCAGCCGTAGATACAGGAGAAGCTCTCCGTGCTCCCCTATGTGCCTAAAAGCAGGACCTAAATTTGTAAGGAGGTCCCCCCTTCTCTCTCTACCAGGAGGGACAGAGTTAATGACTGGAGACAATTCTAGACCCTTATGGGCACCAGAGGAATCTACATGGCAAACCCTGCTGAAAACCACCCTTCTCTACCTGGTTCCCCACTTATTTATCTTCCCACACAGTTTACTGCCCCTGGAGCCTCAAAGTCCTTTCCTTTGTCTTGTCGCTTCTCTAAAACCATGTTGTTCTTTTGTTAAGATGCTACGTAAGCCCCTGGTCTAACCACCCCTTTGAGTTGCTCGTCTCTGAGGGCTCCCACGTCCACGCTGGATGCACGTGCTCATAAACTTCTGTTTTTCTCTTTCAATCTGTCTTTTGTCTGCCTAATTTACAGGGCCCTGGCCAGAGAAGTAAGATGGGGAGAGGTAGAAAAGATTCCTTTCCTTCCCCTATATTATCAAGCAGCAGCCAATTCAGACCCATCACAAGGTCTAGGGTGATGACGTGGTAAAGGTGGAGGCTGCAAGAAAAGGAGGGACTAATCCTATGAATAGACGGTGCCGGTTTAATCCTCTTAGGTTTGTGATCCCTCACTCTTGCAGCTCTTGGAGCGAGTGCTGTCTCTGTTGCATTGGTGCTCAAGGACTGTGTTCTCAACATACCTGAGGGCAGTGGTCCTCCGATTTTAATGCTATCCGACTTACCTGCAGGCTTGTTAGGAATGCAGACTCATGCCTCCAAAGACACGTTCTGGGAGCAGAGAGAATGCTAGGAAGGGAGTGGGGCAGGAGAAGGGTGGGGCATGGAACAAAATGAGAGCAACAGGCAAAGTCAAATCCTACAGAGCCTCAATGGTGGCAGTGGCTGTGCAGCCGAGCTCCCTACTCTGCCTTGGCTCCCACTGTCTGCTCTTTGCACAGAAGCTGTTGTCATCACAGCTATTCCCTTGTTCAAAATGCTGTGTGAGCTGATTTTCCATCTCTCAGAGATAAAGGCCAAAGTCTTCATCGTGGCCTATAAGGGTCTTACATTACTTAGCTTCCGGCCACCTCTCTGATCACTCTGTGCAGCCACACTGACCTTGCTTGTTCTTAAATATGCCAAGAGAACATCTACCTCAGGGCCTTTGCACTTGCTATTTCCTTTGCTCAGAGGGGTTACACATTCCCCTCCTACAGATCTCAATGTAAATGGTGATTTAGCAAAAAGGCCTTCTCTGTAGTATTTATTGCCACCTAACAGGCAACTTATTTCCCAGTTTATTTGTTCATTGTCTACTCTGTGAAGACAGAGACTTTGCATCATGTCCCCGTTGTATGATATAACAGAGCGCTTCCTTGAAAAAGCAGGTTAAAACAAGGAATTGTTTTTTAAAAACGACACCCATGTACTTAAAATCTATAAATGTGCATTCGTTTGTCGATTTTTGTGTGTGTGTGTGTGGAAGATTGTCACTGAGCTAACATCTGTGCCAATCTTCCTCTATTTTATGTGGGATGCTGAAACAGCGTGGCTTGATGCGTGGTTTTAGGTCCATGCCCAGGATCTGGACCTGCGACCCCTGGGCCGCCAAAGCAGAGCACACGAATTTAACCACTACGCCACCGGCCAGTCCAGGCTGTCCCCCGTTTGTCGATTTCTTGAGGTAGGACCACACCGTTTCTTCCAGGACAGGTGCAGTGGTTGGCGTTCTTGATCTGGTCCGAGAGCTGCAATAACCACCTCTGCCTGACTTATGCGCGAGGACATTGTGTGGAAGGCTCTGCGGTGGTCGCTGAGTTGAGGGGAGCCTGGAGACCCAGTTTGGGAAGGAGGATGCTCGAGGGCTGAGACCTGGGAAACGCCGAGCGCGGTCACCGGCCGCTAGCACAGTCTGGTCGGCTCGCCAACTTCCCTCCCACCTCTGCTCAACTCAGAGTCCAGGGAGAGAGCTGCCTGTTGGCCAAGCTCTTGTCCCATTCTTCCCCCAGCTGAAACGGACTGTGGAAGGCGCTCATGCGGGCTTGTTTCCAGGCAGGAGAGAAATTACCCACCAATTATTTCCCCAACCGGAAATGGATGTTATTAGAAAGAGAGAAGGGATGCGGGATAAGCAAAAATAACAAACACTAGGACAGACGCTGTATGACATGGACACTGCACGACAGACGCCAGAGCATGGATACTGCGTGGCCAATGCCGGGACATTTGCCCCCTCAACCAAGCTAGCAGAATGTGATCTTCCCTACTTAGTCATTCATTTAACAAATGTTTATCTCATATCAACCATATTCAAGATTTAAATGTTATTAATGTGCCTTCAGTCATACACTAAATCCACTCTTGCTGATTACAAACCTTTCAAATAACAATAAGCCATAGAGACTGACTCTTGACTCACTCTAAGTAGGGCAAGGTATGGGGGACAAGAAAAACCATCTAGTCATTTTTTTTTTTTTTTTTGAGGAAGATTAGCCCTGAGCTAACATCTGCTGCCAATCCTCCTCTTTTTTTGCTGAGGAAGACTGGCCCTGAGCTAACATCGGTGCCCATCTTCCTCTACTTTATATGTGGGATGCCTACCACAGCATGGCTTTCCAAGCAGTGCCACATCCGCACCTGGGATCCAAACCAGTGAACCCCGGGCTGCTGAAGCAGAACGTGTGCACTTAACCACTGCGCCACTGGGCCGGCCCCAGCACCCAGTCATTTTTATACAGGTGATTCAGATTATTATGACCATTAAAAAAGAGACGTTTTGAAAGTCTATAAGTTTGAGAAGAACCAGGAGAGGCAAGTAGAACATAATAGAAAGAGCCCAACTTGGGGTCAGATAGTCCTGGGTCTGAATCCTCCCACACTGTCTAGCTGTGTGACTTTTGAGAAGTTACTTAACCTCTCTGAGCCTTTTCCCTTAAATTGCTTGGCATACAGTTTGTGCTCAGAAAGTGGTAATTATAATAGGTTAAGGAACATGATCGTGATGGTAACGCCCCTATATTATTGCTTAAGTCAAGACAACAGAAAGTGGATTTGAATTGTTGCAAGACTGATTTAGATTAGTATGAGAAAACTTTCTACTTGTTAGCATTGTAAATGTGTGGGACCTAAGCTCTGGAGCCCAGGTTAGAGAGAGGGCTGCTAGGGCTACTTGGGAGGGCCCATGGAAGGTAGGGGTTGAGGTGGGACCATGGGAGTGGTCTGAAGGAGACCCCTTGCCTAGAGGAAGATCCAGGTTTTCTAGGTGATGGGCCAGGGTCTGTGTGGGCTTCCAGGACCAACGTGCCCCCAGCCCCATGTCTCCAACTCATCTCCTGCCTCTCTCCCCATTACTCTCTACTCTACACTCCAACCTCCAAACTCCTTTCTGATTCCCCAACTCACCAAGCTGTTCCTTCCTCCAGTCCTGTACTCTTGTGGCTCCCTCTGCCTGGCATGCTGGGATCCCTGAACAGGATCCCACGGCTGGCTACTTCTCAGCATTCCAGTTTCAGTGGAGATGTGACCTCCTCCTCAGAGAGAGTCCCAATTAAAAACTGACCTGCCTTGGGGCCGGCCGTGGTGGCGCAGCGGTTAAGTGTGCACATTCTGCTTTGGTAGCCTGGGGTTCGCCGGTTCGGATCTCAGGTGCGGACATGGCACCGCCTGGCACACCATGCTGTGGTAGGTATCCCATGTATAAAGTAGAGGAAGATAGGCACGGATGTTAGCTCAGGGCCAGCCTTCCTCAGCAAAAAAGAGGAGGATTGGCAACAGATGTTAGCTCAAGGGCTAATCTTCCTCAGAAAAACCCAAACAAAACAAAACTGACTCGCCTTTTCCTCACTTTCTATCGCATCACACTGGTCAACAGTCACTCTTCATTATTTGCAGATTCTACGTTTGCGAATTTGCCTATTCACTAGAATTTGTTTATAACACCCAGATCAAAACTCGCAACGCTCTGGCCGTCATTCACAGATGTGCACAGGGCCGCAAAAAATTTCAGTCACTCAATATGCATGTTCCCGGCTGAGTTGGAGCAAGGCCACGTTCTGCCTTCTTGTTTCTGCTCTCATATCGTGAGCAAACGTGTTTTTCAGGAGATCACGCACAGACTAGCTGAAATTGTCCCATGCTTTCGGGAGTTTATTGTTGCTCATGTCTGTACTTCAGAAGTGTAAGTGCTCTGAGAGCAGCGTGGCTTCCACCTTCCATTCTATCTCCTCTGTGCCTAGCAGGCACCTAATAAGGATTTGTCACAACCTTGAACACAATGAATGAAAATGCCTGGCTGTCAAGAGGGAGGGTCAAGCTCTGGGAGAACCCATTGACCGGATCACCGGTGACACTGGGCAGTGTGAGTAGACAGGAGTGGAAGAGATGAAGCGAGGATGGGAAGGCACAGGCCAGGAGAATCCAGGCATGCGCAGTGTGGGCCTGTCCTTCTCCGTGTTGCTCGCGTGGACCGGGATGGACCCTTCCGGGGGCAGACTTCTTTTTTTTTTTTTCAGATTTTTAAAAATTTTTTCCTTTTTCTCCCCAAAGCCCCCCGGTACATAGTTGTATATTCTTCGTTGTGGGTCCTTCTAGTTGTGGCATGTGGGACGCAGCCTCAGCGTGGTTTGATGAGCAGTGCCATGTCCGCGCCCAGGATTCGAACCAACGAAACACTGGGCCTCCTGCAGCGGAGCATGTGAACTTAACCACTCGGCCACCGGGCCAGCCCCAGGGCGGGGCAGACTTCTGAGTGTTTACCAAGATGCCCAGAGCGTGGTCCAGAGGTAAGCGGGACAATCGTCATATCAGTAGCGTCCATTGAGGGGCTTCTGTGAGTCAGAGGCCGTGCTTGGCCTGTCACTTACTTAACCTCTTTTAATCCACGCAACTGCTGCATGGGGTTCGGATTATCCCCTCAAACAAGCGATCACAGAGCTTCCCAGCGGCAGAGTCAAAATTCAAACCCAGGCCAGTCTGATCCCAAACGAGGCCCCTTCACGACCCCGGCCGTACTTCTCAAGGTTCAGTCCTCACATTTTTGCCCTCTGCTCTTACCATCTGTGCTCGGATTTCCTTCATCTTCTTCTTTCAACTGACACCCTTTTCCACCGAATTCATTTTCAGAGGGAACTTTATTGCTGCAATAAATGGAAAACAAGTGTCCCTTGGCATGAAAAGAAGATAATTTTGAAGATATACGCAAAGGAACAAAATATTATTACATTTTGGCCAGATACTGTTCTTTGCTTGAGGCCCCACTCTCTCCTTGTTCAGGATGGAGATGAGCAAGCCGTGGAGCTGTGTTAAAGACGGAGTAGAATTCATCTGAGACTGTCGTCTAGACCAATCGAAGGGTAATCGAACAGAGAATAATTGTCTCACCTTGTGACTCAGTGTTATTTAAAACCGTGCCTCTTTGCCACACACGATCATATATTCCTCCTAAAACCAATTCATGTGCCACCCCGGGCTTCAGGAAACAGCCGCAGATCTTTGTGGCCTGATGGCCCGATGAGCTGTACCTCTGAAGAGCATGAGGCGGCAAGGTCTACGTTATGGAAAGTTGTAGAGGGAATTTAAGGAGCTAGAAATGCAACTCCTTGAGCTGACATCTGATCCGGTTGCAGAGAAAACAGGCCAAGGGTTCAGTGGCCCCAGACGACGAGCACTCTGCCGCGTTTACCTTCTGGGGATACATCGAAGCCATGATGTCTGGTTTTGAGAATGCTGATAAGGGACACTGGAGGAAATCAAAATTCAAACTAAGAGCATCGGGGCACTGGTAACGGTGGGGTGGCACACGGTTTGTAATGGTGGAGAGCCAATTCAGAAGATCGACATAATCTCTCTGTCTCTCTCCTCTCTCTGTCTTCCTCTGCAGGCCTTCTAGAAAACAAGTCAACTAGCTGATGTGCAAAGAGGAAGCGAAGACACGCCCAAATGAGCCAAAGCGGAGCGAAGGGGATGTGAAGCTGGAGAAGCTATAGGATTCCTCGTGGAGCCTTAAGTTACAGAGTGTGCTTGTGAGAGCGATATCGGAGGCTAAGATGCACTTGTTGTAATATACATGAGAAAGCCGGGGCTTTAACTCAAGGACGTCTTGTGGCATCTCAGAACTGGCACGTAGCCTGGATGGTTGAGGGCAGAGGCTGCTAGAGCAGAAATGACAGGGTAATAGTGAAGACCAACGAGCTTTGGAATAAGCAGACCTGCCTGAGTTTGGTTCCTGCTCAACTTCTTTCTAGTTGTGCAAGTTACTGGGGGAAATCAATGGTACCTGTTCCACGGGGTTATTTGTGAGGTTTAGCTGAATTAATCCAAGGAGAGCACATGGCACACAGCCTGGGATCCGATAAGAGCTCCATAACTCAAAACTATTGCGATGGATATTTCAGAGAAGTAAAAGGTGAAGTAGCACAGAGAAGGGAATGACCATATGGGCAGCTGAGAAGGCTTCCTGGAGGAGGTGATGGTTTCTAAGTTGAGCTTTAAAGAATGACTAGAAGTACTGCAGGGCGGATGGTGCAGCGTGCACACGCACACGCACACTCCCTTATAAGAGGCCAGTAAGAGCACAAAAAGTAGTGAACCAGCGACGTGAAGTAGGTTGTTTAGATTGGTTCATATAACCTGCCATTTTTCATAATTACAGCGCTGTGGAAGCATATAATTTCAACTCCCACAGCTCCCAGTTTCTAAGCAGTGTTCTCAAGTGTCAGCTTACAGGAGAATCGCTCGAGGAATTAATGAATAATGCAGGTGCCTGGGCTCCCATCCCAGAGAGTCCGGCTCAGCAGAGCTGGTGTGAGGCCCAGGATTCTGCTTTTCCAATACGCATCTTAAGTCACTCTGTTGCCAGAGGTCCACCGCCCACACTTTGAGAAACTCTATTCTAGAGTTCCAGCTCTCAATTTGAGAAACACTCTTCTGGCTCTATCATGGAGATGGAGATGACAGCGGAGTCCGTGGGTGAGGAGAAAATGGAGGAAAACTGACTGGCTTTGACTGTCTATTGAGAACCATCCCTTTGAAAATCCACACACCAGGTCTAACTCTTAGCCCGTTTCTCCTTCAGCATTGGAAGTGCTTGCTATTTCTTTACTTCTGTACTTGGCTTATGTTAGGGGCCCATGATGTACAAAAAATTACATATTTCTGAGCCAGCAATGTCCACTAGAACTTTCTGTGATGATGGAAATGTTCTATATCTATACTTTGGTTATTGAGTGCTTGAAATGTGGCTAGAGAGACTGAAGAACTGAACATTTTATTTAAATTAATTTAAATAGTCACATGTGGCTAGTGCTAGTTAGAATGGCTGGGTTCTAACACTGGCCCCATACTGAGCACAGACAGCACTCACACGGCGAAAGACTCGGGGACCGAGACAGCCTCGGGGACCAACAGGTGTGTGTCCATCCTCCTGGGCTCACCCTCTGGGTTCTGCACCCTTTGAAGAGAGTGGAAAGCAGAAACATCTGCATTATTTAAATGATAACTTTTGTCCTCTCTCTTGCATATATATAGTTGGATTTACCAGCTCAAATACACGTATAATATGACTCTACTGTCATAGCTTTTCAAAGTATCCCCTCTTGACTGGTTTTTCTGAGACATAAAAAATTTAATAACCCCACAGAATGGGAGAAAATATTAGCAATCATGTATCTAATAAGGGATTACATCCAATATATAAAGAACTCCTATAACTCAAGAATAACAACAAAAAACAATCTGATTAAAGATAGGCAAAGGATTTGAATAGACATTTCTCCAAAGAAATGGCTCAACATCACTAATCGTTAGGGAAATGCAAAATCAAAACCACAAGGAGAAACTACCACACACTCACGGCTATTATAAAAAAAAAAAACCCAGAAAATAACAAGTGTTGGTGAGCATATGGAGAGACTGAAACCCTTGTGCATTGCTGGTGGGGATGTCAAATGGTGCAGTGGCTGTGGAAAGTGGTATGGCGATCCCTCAAAATTAAGCGTAGAATTACCACATGATCCAGCAATTCCACTTCTGGGTATACACCCAAAAGAAGGGAAAGCAGGAACGCAAACAGATATTTGTATACTCACATCCATAGTGGCATTATTCACAACAGCCAAATGGCAGAAGCAACCCAAGTGTTTATTGATGGATGAACGGATAAACAAAATGTGGTGTGTACACACACACACACACACACAATGGAGTACTACGAGCCTTAAAAAGGGAGGAAATTCTGACCCATCCTACAACATGGATGAATCTTGAAGACATTATGCTAAGGGAAATAAGCCAGTGACAAAAGGACAAACGCTGTACGATTCCACTTATTTGAGGTACCTAGAGGGGTCAGATTCCATAGATTCCTAGAGTCAGATTCCTAGAGAGGTCAGAGGCAGAAAGTAGAATGGTGGTACCTGCCAGGGGCTGGGGGAGGGGAGGGATGCGGAGCTATTGTTTCATGGGGATGGAGTTTCCACTGGAGAAGATGAGAATGTGAAGATGGACGGTAGTGACGGCTGCACAACAACGTGAATGAGCTTAATGCCACTGAACCGTGTACTTCAAAATGGTTAAAATGGTGAATTCTATGTTATGTATATTTTACTACAATCAAAAAAAAAAAAAAAAAAGAAAGAAAGGCAGGAAGCTCTTGGCACTGCCTCCCCACCTTTTTTAGCCAGGTAGTTCCCGCGCTATTCTGAAAGATAAGGTCCTGGGAGTGGACCCTAGAGGAAAAAAAAATCTTTGTGGCCATCTTCTCCGAGGTGGCGGAGGAAAGCCAGTAGGAAGCGGGGAGGAATCCTAATCTAAGAATTCCTCCAACTGGATGTCCATACAGTTCGCCTCTTCTAGTCTCTGCCGAGGGCGGACATTATTGACTTACTTCTCAGGCAGATGGGATGCATTACTGAAGATGAAACTCCTTGAAAATAACACTGCTTAGAGCGGTTATTGTTGACGCTACTGATAAGCTGCTTCCTACATAAATAATATATGTGAATCTTGAAGTGGAGCTCACAACTGCAGTGTAATCGCCTTATAAATACTTCGATGAATCAAGTCATTCTTGCGGCAATAACCTCAATAGACACTATTATCATCCAGCTCTACAGTTAGGCTGAAAATTTGATCTCTTTGGTGACTACAACCACCTTTGTTTGGTCCTATGCCATACTCTGGTTTTGCCAGATTTTTTCTGAGCCTAACAGTTTCATAGTGCTTATAGTAACTATAAGGAGTGTAATACGAAATATCCTATTTTTACAAAAAGTATATCCATACATAGTAGGTAAGAAAGAAAAAATTAGCTTGGACTGAGGAAGTGAAAATCTGCCTGGCCATTGATCAGCCTGGAGTAACAGAGGTAGATGGAGCCATTGCCAAGTGTGATAACAACCCCCTTCTTTGAGTGAATTCTGCCTTTTTACTCATTGAGAAAAGTTGTTCTATGACATTGTTGACAACCAGAAAGCTTGTTGTTTGAAACTATACCAGTAAGACCATCCCACTCTTAAATGGGGGATCTGTCACTTTGACACACGGAAGCTGCCTCAATTTGTGACTCAGGGCAGAGCATCAGATAAGAGGTTTCTCAACGGGACGGTCCACATCAATTGTAGCAGCACTTTCCAAGGTGACAGGACCTGGGTGCACTCTGCCGTCCAGACCTGATCTTGGCCTCTTTACTCACAGCCCTGCTTTGCTCTGAGCCTTTCAAAACCACGCTTCATTTAAATCTCACCCAAGCTCTACTCTTCCCCTCAATTCTATAGTAATGCTATTTTTCCCTTTGTTTGGTGAGACGCCCCATGGTTCCTCTGGTGTGTGGTCTCCTTTGTTGCGACAAGTCAATAATCCTGACTTTATGGGACTACAGATTTGTCCCATGTGACCCTGAGCTGATTGGGCGAAGACAATAGAAACTTTAATTGAAAAAAAAATTGTCAATCAGGATTTAATTGTAGTGTGTGTGTGACCACAGGAGACGTAGTCCCTGCAGGCTCTCTTTAAATTGTGGCGTCCTCTCTCCTCGCCATACATTTTAAATTACTAATTTAAAATTATTCGCCACATTTCATCTCAACATTATTTATGGGTAAGCAAGGTACAGTGGCACTCAAGGGACAGTGCTGCAGACGCTGTTCGCCTTTGTCACAACACACCTTTCACTATCGCCGTTGAATTCCAGGGCGCCGCCAGCAGAGACGGAGCCTCAAAGAGTAGCTGTGCCGTCCTACCATCCTAGTGGTTCCGGGTCCGCTGAGCCGGCTTTGTGTATTTTTGTCAAATCTCTTAGAGGTTATCAGATTCAAGGACTGATTCGTAATCATGAAAATCTTAAGAGCCTGATATAGAAAGAAAAATGTCAGTTCGTTCATGTACTTAGAGAAATGTCACTGCTAAGTAGACTGGAATGGTGTGCTGGCTTGATCAGCAATTCTCTGCTACACAGGAAAGTGGACGTGGGAGTCGTGTTACTAAAAAGTAGTTGTTTGGTGAGAATCTTTAAACTATGGTTACCTGATTGCGTGCATGCATGCATCCATGTATTCATCATGCATACATCCATCTACGCATATATCCATCCATGCATATCCATCCATGTCAAATAGACTCACATTTATTGAGCACTTATTACATGCTAGACACTATCCTGATCATTTTCCAATTGTCTACTTACTTAAGGTTTACAAGGACCCTATGAGATAAGTCCTATTATTCATCCTTACAGACAAGGAAGCTGGGCACAGGGATAGCAAACAACTTGCACAACATCGCAACTAGGAAGTGGCAGGGGCAGCATTCACTATAGACCCCAGACTCATATTCTTTTTTCTTTTTTACCTTTTAGACTTATGGGGAAGCTATAAGGGTATTATGAAAAGTTCCTGGAAACTCTTTACCCAGATTCCTCAAATGTTAAAATTTGCTTTTTTATTTTACTACATTTTTTACTGCATTTGCTTTATCATTCTCTGTTATTGCTGTATATTTTTTTCTGAATTGTTTTAGAGAATGTGGCACTACCTGTAAATACTCTAATGTGTGATTCCTAAGAGCAAGGACATGTCAAGATCAGGAAATTAACATTAATACTATATTACTGTCTAAAATACAGATCTCATTCAGTTTCACTAATTGTCCCACAATATCCTCCACAGCAAAGAAAATTCCAGGTCATGTTGCCTTTGGTTGCATATCTCTTTAGCCTCTTGTAATCCTGAGCAGCTCAGTAGTCTCTCTGTGTGTTTAAAGTCGTTGATATTTTTTAAGAATACAGGCAAAACTACCACACAGTATCACAACCAGGATACTAACTTCAACACAGTCAAACAATTCCATCATCACAAGGATCCCTCATGTTACCTTTTCGTTGACGTTCTTGTTTTGTTTTATTTTGCTTTTGTCTATCCAATTGTTCCAGCACCAAAGCTTCTTCCATTGAATTGCTTTTGCAGCTTTATAAAAAATCGATTGGACGTGTTTGCATGGGTCTGTTTCTGGGTCCTCTATTCTGTTCCATGGCTGTTTTTCTCTCCCTTCACTAATACCTCACCGTCTTGATTACTGCGGCTGCATAACAAGTGTAGATAACTGATTCCTCCTTCTTTATTCTTCTTTTTGAAAATTACTTCATCTATCTTACTTCCATATGGAGTTTAGAATTATCTTATCGACACCTATAAAAAAAAATCTTACTTGGATTTTGATAGGAATTGAATTGTTCATCAGTTTGGGAGAATCAACACGTTTATTACGTGGAGTCTTCCAATCCGTGAACACAGTGTATCTCACCATTTACTTAGATTTTCTTTGATTTCTCTCATCAGTGTTTTTTAGTTTTCAGTATATAAGCCCTGGACATGTTTTGTTGGATTTGTCTTTCATTTTTTTAAAGCTATTGTAAACGGAATTGTATTTAAAATTTTGGTATCCACAAGTTCAGTAATACAGAAAAGGCTTTTGAAAAAAATACTAATGTCTTGGTCTCCAGGCCCACCCCCTAGAGATTCTGATTCTCTTGTTCTAGGTGAGACTTGACATTGATGGGATTTTAGAGCAAATGGTTCTGAAATGGAGCCAGGATTGGGAACCACTGTTTGAATGAGGCTGGTTTCACACTCACTCTTCTCAATGCCTGGAATCCTCTTGCCTCAGCAGCTTTGGCTGTTTCTTATCACTTGAGTCTCAGCTCAAATATCACCTCCTCAGAGAGGCCTTCCCTGAACACATAGGTAAAGAGGCCTTGTCTCTCCCCTAAGATGCTCTCTATCTAATTATTCTTTTATTTTTTATAGCACTTTCCCGTCTGAAATTATCACCACTTTATTTCTTGGGATAGCTCTCCCCACTAATCCCCGAGAGCAGGCACTGTTTCTGTCATTTTCAAGCTGTATCCTCAGGATCTGAATTGTGCCTAGCACACAGCAGACGCTCCATAAATACTAGATGGATAAATAGGTTTCTTTATTCTCAGGTAGATGATATTCCCCAATCACTTTGATTGAACTTGGTATTCCTCAAGTCTTTGTTAGTAACACGTTTACAAACTATCTTTTTTTTTTCCTTGGGGAGGAAGATTGGCCCTGAGCTAATGTCTGTGCCAATCATCCTCTATTTTGTATGTGGGTCACCACCACAGCATGGTTGTTGAGTGGCGTATGTCTGCGCCCAGGATCCAAACCCCATGAACTCCGGGCCACCGAAGCGGAGTGCACGAACTTACCCTCTATGCCACTGGGCCGGCCTCCAAACTATCTTTTGAGATTTTGTTTTATATCTGGCTAATTTCATTTGTTATACCTGTATTTTTAAAATGTTAAAAGTTACGCAAGTATGTGTTCATTACAGAGCAAATAGAAAGCAAAAGTCTCACATTTAAAAAAAATTGCAGTAAAATATACACAACATAAAATTTACTGTTTTAGGGGCTGGCCCGGCGGTGTAGTGGTTAAGTTCGTGCAGTCTACTCTGGTGGCCCGAGGTTTGCAGGTTCGGATCCTGGGCGTGGACCTAGCATGGCTCGTCAAGCCACACTGTGGCAGGATCCCACACCAAATAGAGGAAGCTTAGCACAGATGTTAGCTCAGCGACAATCTTCCTTAAGCAAAAAGAGGAAGATTGGCAACAGATGTCAGCTCAGGGCCAGTCTTCCTCACAAACACACACACAAATTTACCATTTTAACCATATTTAAGTGTGTGGTTCAATGGTATTAAGTCCCTTCACGTTGTTGTGCAACCGTCACCGCCACCCATCTCCAGAGCTTTTTCATCATCCCAACCTGAAACTTTGTATCCACTAGACACAACTCCCCATGCCCCCTCCCTGCTGTTTCTGGTAACCACCATTCTACTTTCTGTCTCTGATTTTGACTCTAGGAACCTCAGATAAGTAGAATCATACAGTATTTGTCCTTTTGGTATCTGGCTTATTTCACTTAGTATAATATCTTCAGTGTTTGTCCATGTTGTAGCACGTGTCAGAATGTCCTTCCTTTTTAAGGCTGAATAATATTCCATTGTAGGTACATACCGCATTTTGTTTGTCTATTCAGCCATTGTTGGACATTTGGGTTGTTTCCACCTTTTGGCTATTGCAAATGAATATTTGGCTATTGCTAGAAATACTGGTGTGCAAATATCTATTCAAGTCCCTGTTTTCAATTCTTTTCTGTATATACCCAGAAGTGGAATTGCTGAATCATACAGTAATTCCAGGTTTAATCTGTTTTCTCTTTGCTGAGGAAGATTAGCTCTGAGCTAACAGCTGTTGCCAATCTTCCTCTTTTTTTGCTGGAGGAAGATTGGCCCCGAGCTAACATCTGTGCCAATCTTTCTCTTTTTTTATATGTGGGTTGCTGCCACAGCATGGCTGACAAGTGGTACAGGTCTACCCCCAGGATCCGAACCAGTGAACCCAGGCTGCCAAAGCAGAGCACACTGAACTCAACCACTGGGCCACAGGGCCAGCCCCCAAGTTTAATTTTTTGAGGAATCACCGTACTATTTTCTATAGTGGGTGTACCATTTTACATTCTCACCAATAGTGCACAAGGGTTCCAATTTCTCCACATCTTTGTCAACACTTGTTATTTTCTGTTGTTGCTTTTTAATGGTAGCCATCCTAATGGGTGTGAAGTGGTATCTTATTGTGGTTTTGATTTGTATTTCCCTAATGATTACTGATATGGAGCATCTTTTCATGTGCTTGTTGGTCATTTGAATATCTTTAGAAAAAGTCTGTTCAAGTCCTGATTCTAAATGCTCCCCTGCCCGGAACATCTTTACATGTCAGGGTATCTAGTTCTGTGGCATCTTTTTCATAGCTGCATAGTACTCCATTGTATAGATGTTCTACCTTTGATTAAACCAACTTCTCATGGTAGACCATTTTTCACTATTTTAAACATGATGATGAACATTCTTATAACAAAATTTTTGAAGGCTTCCTTAATTCCATAAAATAAATTCCTGGTTGTAACCTACTGGATCAAAGAATATGTATATATATATTTTAGAGCCTTTCAATCCACATTGCCTAACGCCTGTCAGAGCTGAAGAATTGCCTACACTTCTGCCCACAGTGGAAGAGAGAGATATGTTGCATTAGTTTAGTGTTCAGAAATGCATTTTAAGCCTATATCCCTTCTAAATTATAATTAGGTCCTGTTTCTTTGGAGTTTAAATTGCCTTTGTCAGATTAGCCTGGCTGGAGGGTGCTAATCCTCGCACTGTTACTGAACACCACTAATGTTACTAAGCTATTAACAGCAGCAGCCTGAGACTCAGGGCAGGCTTGCCTTCTATTTCCAGATGGTTAGACTCTGTTTATAACTGCTCAGTGGAAAGGCTGGCTGATTTCCAATTAGCAAGCCAAACTAATAGTATTCATTCGAAATTTTTGTTTGTGTACAATAAATTCAGTGTTTTCATAATTCAATTTCCAATTAAACGTAAAGTCAGAGAATGATCATTTGCCTGCTGTTTTCTGATGCTTCCTGGATAAATGTGCTCCCTTGTTATTTAATAACTGTTTCTGAAGATGCCTTTGGTTTTTGCTGTCACTTGCCCACAGTCTTTCAGCTTTGAAGTGTTAGACGTGGTAACGACACAGAAGACTATAGATCTGGGCAATGATTTTTTTTTTTTTAAAGATTTTATTTTTTCCTTTTTCTCCCCAAAGCCCCCTGGTGCGTAGTTGTATATTCTTCGTTGTGGGTCTTCTAGTTGTGGCATGTGGGACGCTGCCTCAGCGTGGTTTGATGAGCAGTGCCATGTCCGTGCCCAGGATTCGAACCAAGGAAACACTGGGCTGCCTGCAGCGGAGCGTGCGAACTTAACCACTCGGCCACAGGGCCAACCCTGGCAATGATGTTTAAATGACAATGACTTTGATACAGTGCACAGTGCATACATGACATTTACTTTATTCCATTGCATCACCTGTCATGAACGGATGGTCCAGTTCTAGGAAGAGAGCATAAAAATAGTGATCTAAAGCCCTAGACACACAGAGATTTGTTTCCACCATGTACCAGTGTGTGACTTGGACAAGTAATTGAATCTCTCTGTGCATCAGGTTCATCTAGAAAGAGGCATAATAAAAATAATAGCTTCCCTCTAAATAAGAAAATGAACGTAAAAAGCCTTAGCATGCATCTAG
The DNA here is from genome assembly GCF_037783145.1 of Equus przewalskii. Taxonomy (NCBI): domain Eukaryota; kingdom Metazoa; phylum Chordata; class Mammalia; order Perissodactyla; family Equidae; genus Equus; species Equus przewalskii. Next base: position 32,838,154 of record NC_091842.1, on the reverse strand, counting down.
AATATAAGAATAGTCCCTCAGCAAATATTAACTATTATTATTGCTGCCATTATTATCATCATTGTTGTCATTGTCTTCAGGGTCTTCCTGTGGAAATTTGCGGTAGGACACTTCATTGTAGAAATTTCTTGCATTGCAATGAAGTTCATTGCCGTAGAACTTCATTGAGAATGAAGAAGTATAACAAGAACTATATTCACGGTGAGAAAATTTGTTTCTGGTCTGTTAATGCTATTACGGGTTCCAGCGTCCCTAGTCCGGGGACAATTGAATTTGTTTTGAACATAATCAGGGCTTCCAATTCCTAGAAAGACTGTCCCTTATCAACTCACAGTCTTCGCGTGGGTCAAGCAGAAGAATAGCTAACAGGTGGCACTGAGTGCACTCTGGTGCATTCTTGGAGTCGGGGCTCAAGGAAGACCTGTTGAATGTTGTCCAGGGACTTAGCCGTTGGTGGTTTAGGGCACACCCTTAGCATTTCGTAGATTCCTCTCTCCTCTGTCGTGGGTGATTTCCCCTTTGTTTGGAAGTACCCCCACTAGGCTTTCTGAAGTGGTGGCCCTAAATGGTCGTGTGTGTACTCGTTCACTCCACCTACTTGCCACAGATGATTGGAATAAGGTGAGCACCCAGCCCAGAAACTGCCATTCTTCTAGGCAAGAATCCTTCCTTGACTCTGCTGATTTCTGGTGACAGATGACAAATCTTGACATTCCTTGGCTTGCAGAAGCATCGCTCCAGTGTCTGCCTCTGTTTTCGCATGGACTTCTCCCCGTGGGTCTGTGTCCGTGTCCGAATTCCGCTCTTCTTCTAAGGATATCATTATTGGGTTGGGGCCCACCCCAATACCTCATCTTAACCTGATTACATCTGAAAACACCTTAATTCCAAATAAGGTCACATCATAGGTCCTAGAGGTTAGAGATTCAACCTGTCCTATTCTGGGGAAACACAATTCAACCTATAATGAGGGGGGACGTGTTGTTTTGAGTGGGGTGCTCCATGGGGGTGACGATTGACAGAAACCAGGGAAGGAGGGCTCCAGTTCCGAGCTGACCCCTAGGAAGCACAGTTTGGGTAGAGGACATGGCTGGTGTCCAGTGGTGGGAAGGAGCTGGGCGTGTCTGAGGAACAGCCAGGAGGACTGTGTGGCTGGAACAGAGTTCGAGAAGGAGCCGAGCTCAAATAGGTTGTGGGGTGAGGGACCCAGACGGTGGGGTTTCAGGCTCCTCTGATGGTGTAGACCCTTTCCCCTACACCCCATTCCTGCCACAGGGCAGTGCGGGCCCAGGACTACCAAAGCTTTACCAACTTTTTAAAGAGAGGCCAGAAATCTAGACTCTTAAAATGTGAAATCTCCCAATTTTTAAAAGCCAATAATGAATTCACATTAAAAAAAAATTCATTTGAGGCTGTCAGTTTGCAGGATGGAGCTGGAGGAGGGGTGGACATCAGGGAAGGCATCCCAGAGTAGGTTTTGGTTGGTGAATGGAATAAAAATAAAGGACCAGTCAAAATGTGCAATGAGGTGGCTCCCCTCCTCTGTCTTCCCCTAACCATGGTGCTTTCTGTTTTCCTTTCCCTCTTGGAAGTCTGGCATCATCTTTTCAAGTAACCCCACTCCCCAGCACTGTGATCATGATTAAGTCACCCAGCCTCTCTGGACCTGTTTCCTCAGCTGTGAGGAAAGTCCCTTAATTTCTCTGGGCCTCAGTTTCTGCTCTGGAAAATGAACTACCACGGGGTGGGGGCAGTCATGAGGACTAAGTAAGATGCTGTGTCTGGCTCACAACAGGTGCTTACTAAAAGCCAGTTCTTATGGTCCTCTGCCCTCTCCTCTTCACACCCTACCCCCCAGCCCAACGGTGGAGGATTCATCAGCCTCCCAGGCCCCTGATTGGAGGGAAGCTGTCTCCCAGCTGCTCCCCCCTGAGAGGCATTTAGGTACAACCATGGGGACCTGGCATCCTTGGGCAGAGGCTGATGGGGGATCTCTTAGCAGTTCCCAGCTGCTTGACTGGGTCTCCTAGGGAACTGGCCGTGGTCCTGGCAGCTCTGACCGCCATGGGCGGATGAACAACCGACACTTCTTAGGTGGGGAAGATGGTTGGATGGCAGGATGCACCCCCAATTACTCCTAATGGCTCCTGGGCTGTGATTGCAGCTGTGTGTGTGCGCACACGCGTCTTCTGTCACCAAGGGGGACTCCGAGGTGTGAGGGGAGGAACACCAAGGCCCCACCGCAAAGACGAGAGGAAGCTGGGCTAAATGCTTTCCGGTCATCAGGTGCTCTTGGCTGTAACGCCCTTGCAAGCTTCATCACTGGGCTGGTTAATTACATGCGTCAACTTGAGAGGGCACGGGGTGCCCAGACGTTTGGTTAAACGTATCCTGAGTGTGTCGGTGGAGGAGATGAACATTTGAATGAGTAGACTGAGTAAACTGGATTAAACTGAGTAAACCCCGAGGTGTGTGGGTCTCATCCTATCCGTTGCAGAACTGAGTAGAACTAAAAGGAGAAGTGAGGAAGAACGCGCTCTCTCTGCCCGCCTGTTCTCGAGCTGGGACATCCGTGCTTTCCTGCCTTCAGACTCCGCCTCGCACGGGAACTTACACCATCGGCTCTCCTGGGTCTGAACCTCACCGACTGCAGACTTTGGGCTTCTCAGACTCCATCGTCATGTGAGCCCATTCATCATAATCAGTCTCTTTTTATGGCTGTCTCCTATGGGTTCTGTTTCTCTGGAGAACCCTGACTAATGCAACCACTTTCCCGTACTTGAGAGTGTTTTCCTTTCTCCCCGTCATGACCCATAGAGAAATCTTCCAAATGAAATGAGTCTGTGGCTGGCTTGGTTTGGGGCGTGGAGCTGGTTCATTCATCCATTTATTCAACAGATATGTATTGATTGAATGCCTGCTGATACGGTGCCCCAGCATTGTATACTTCCTGGGGGTGGGGCACAATTCACAGAGCATACAGCGTATGTGGTGCCCCTGGAGCACGGGCGTGTGCTGGGTTCACGGCAGTGAGCAAAACTGACCACTTCCTACCCTCAGGAGCTCACCCTGACCTGTTGCAAAGTGCCAGAAACCAGACCATTCACCGGCTCCAGATATGTCTAGCCTAAACCTAAGGAAAATTACTAGTTTTGATCACAAACAGAAGGCTTGTGATTTCAGGAGCCTGTGGGGAAACATTTCCTGATGCTCTTTATCCCCCCTCCCCTCCCAGTCTGGGTTGGATGCCTCCTCTCTTTGCTCCCATCAAACTCTCTACTTCTCTGATCATAGCACTTATTTTCCTGTTTGAATTTGCCAAGACTAGTTACCAGAGAACCTAGGTCTGAAGGAGCAAGGGCAGAGCCCAGCTACCAGAACCCAGAGAGTAACTATAGGTGTAGAGAGGGCTGCCTGGCAGGAGCTGTGGCCTCTGGTGGAGGAATGCAGCCAACATGCTGTGTCTTGGCAGGGAGGGGGCTGGGGTATTAATACCCCAGCCTCTTTCCACTCTCCTGCCAGTGTCTCCCATTGCTGAACCCAGCTACAAGCAAGAGGGCGAGGATCGACTGTGGTTGATGTCATCATACTAGTCAGCCTCCTGGGGCAGAAGGCAAGGAGGCGGAGGTAGGGGGGAGTCTGGGTGGGTCAGGAGAAAACAATCAGCACAGGAAGCAACTCCAAATGTCCTCGGCTACAAGGTGGAACTTTCCAGCAGTCCAAAGGATGGAATGGGCCTCATGATGGAAGAGAATGCCATTTATAGACAACCCAGTAGGATCAGACATCAGCTGGGAGATTGGACCATGTGACCATTAACGTCCTTATCAAGGACTTTAAGAGATTAAATGATTCTGTGAAAGCTGCTGCCACCAGCTGCCCTTCTGCTTTTATCTTTAGATGGGACAACAGTAATAGTAATCATGACAATCACCACCACCATAACTACTAACATGTAATTAACATGTAATGGGTGCGTGTTATATAATGTATCACCTTATATATTCCTTATAACAACCCTGTGAGGTAGCTACTTTTACTGACTCCATTTTATGGATGAGTAAACTGAAGCTTAGAAAGAGGTTCAGTAACTTGCTGGAGGTCACACAACTAGTGACTGTCAGAGCTGGGATTTGAACTTAGGTCTCTGCGATGGCTTGGTATAGCCCGAAAGCCAGGAAACAGCTGTGGTCTTGCAGTGAGAGTGAGGAGGCTGTGTAGAGTTGCTCTGAAAAGGGCAGAACCCCCAGGAATAGGTCCCTCCAAGAGTGGGGACCAGAGTTTTCTGGGATGTCTCCCCAGTGTACGGATGCGTGGGCTTCGCTGGCTTCTAGAGCAGCTGCGGTCACCAGTTTCAGTTCTTCCTGACACTTCACTAGGGCTCAGTCAGCTTTTCAGTTTCTGGCTGAGTCATCCGTCAGCTACACACACAGACAGAGCTCTCCCTCCAGCTGGGGAAAGGAGAGCCATAAATAATAAAATGGAGGTTCCACCTGGAACCAGATTCTCACGGGAGAGAGGACGCTGGTGATGCCCAAGGTCTGTTAATCTTCCTCTTTGCTGACTTCCAGGCCTGATTTCTGCTGATCCATGTATCTTGGCACGCTGAATGGGAATGATGCCCTCCAGGGGGCCTCCAACATAGATCAGCAAACTCGTTGTGCCTGCAGCCCGTAGTAAAGCTGGGGCTCTTGTTTTTCAGAGAGGGAGAGACTGGCTTTAGGGCCACATGGCTCAGTGGGGAAGCATACTTTATGACATGCATCTTTAAAAGGGGGATCATAAGAGAACCTGCTACATAAGGCTGTAATGACGGCTAAAGGGTACCACAAAAAAGCAAATCTAGCACAGTGCTTGGTACACAGTAGTTGCTCAATAAGTGTTTTTATTGAATGAAAATGCCTCATGATATAATCCTAGAAGGGGCACTACTTTGTTATTTTGCCCCCTCTGTGTAACATTCTTGATTGATTGATATAAAACGCTTTCTCGACGTGAATTGTGATAATCATATTATTCACCCCTGTAGCCTACCAAAGTGATGAATTACAAGGATAGATTTTCTTATGTTGAGCTATCCTTGCATTCCTGAGATAAACTCTACTTATCATGATAAACTATTTTCTTAATACATTGTTGGATTCAGTTAGCTAATTTTCTATGTGTAATTTTTTTCTCTCTTTTTTCTAGCTACATTAAGGTATGATTATAAATTTTATATACTTAAGGTATACAACTTGATGATTTGATTTATGTATACATTGTGAAATCATCACGACAATCAAGTTAATTAACATACTCATCACCTCACATATTTCCCATCTTCTTCTTTTTCTTTTTTTTGGGGTGAGGACACTTAAGATCTACCCTCTTAGCAATTTCAAGTATGCAATACAGTATTGTTAATGACAGCCACACTGTTGTACATTAGATCTCCAGAACTCATTCATCCTGCATCAGTGAAACTTTGTACACCTCAGCCAATATCTCCCCGTTTCTCTCTCTCCCTTGCCCCTGTCAACCACCATTCTATTCTCCGCTTCTTTGAACTTGATTATTTTAGATCCCACATATAAGTGAGATCATGCAGTGTTTGTCTTTCTGCATCTGGCTAATTTCACTTCACATAATGTCCTCCAGGTTTATTCGTCTTGTTCCAAATGCCAGGAATTCCTTCATTTTTAAGGCTGAGTAATATTCTATTGTATAGATATATACCACATTTTCTGAATCAAGAAGAAATAGAAAGCCTGAACAGACCAATAACAAGTAGGGAGATTGAGTCCATAATAAAAAACTTCCCAAGAAAGAAAAGCGCTGGACCAGATGGCCTTATTGCTGAATTCTACCAAACATTCATAGAAGAACTATTACAAATCCTTAAACTCTTCCAAAAATTAGAAGAAGAGGGAACACCTCCAAAATCATTTTATGAGGCCAGCATGACCTAGTACCAAAACCAAAGACACTGCAAAAAAAGAAAACGACAGGCTAATATCCCTGATGAACATAGGTGCAAAAATACTCAATAAAATACTAGCAAACTGAATTCAACAGCACATTAAAAGGATCATATATCATGACCAAGTGGGATTTATCCTTGGGATGCAAGGATGGTTCAACACCATGTAGGATTTTGGCATCTACATTCATAAGTGAAATGCACCTGTAATTTTCTTGTGTTGATCTCCTCTGGTTTTGGAATCAAGAATATACCAGTCTCGAAATGCAAATCAAAACTACACTAAGATATCACCTTACACCCATTAGAATGACAAAAATATCTAAAACTAATAGTAACAAATATTGGAGAAGTTGTGGAGAAAAAGGAACCCTCATACACTGCTGGTGGGAATGCAAACTGGTGCAGCCACTATGGAAAACAGTATGGAGATTCCTCAAAAAATTAAAAATAGAACTACCATATGATCCAGCCATCCCACTACTGGGTATTTATCCAAAGAGCTTGAAGTCAGCAATCCCAAAAGTCCTATGCACCCCAGTGTTCATTGCAGCATTATTTACAATAGCCAAGACATGGAAGCAACCTAAGTGCCCATCAACAGATGATTGGATAAAGAAGATGTGGTACATATATACAATGGAATACTGCTCAGCTGCAAAACAGAACAAAATCATCCCATTTGCAATAACATGGATGGACCTTGAGGGAATTGTGTTAAGTGAAATAAGCCAGCGAGAGAAGGATAATCTGTGTATGACTCCACTCATATGAGGAATTTAAAATTATGGACTAAGAACAGTTTAGTGGATACCAGGGCAAAGGCGGGGTGGGGGGTGGGCACAAAGGGTGAAGTGGTGCACCTACAACACGAATGACAAACACTAATGCACAACTGAAATTTCATGAGATTGTAACCTATCATTAACCCAACAAAAAAAAATAAAATAAAATTCAACTTCAAATAAATAAATAAATAAATAAATTATTAGTTATAATCTTGAGAGAATCCAAAAAAAAAAAAAGAATACACCACTCTCATGTTATCTTGGCAGCCTTCTCTGTCTCTGTATCTCAAACTGTTTCTTGAAAGTTTGGAGGAATCCACTTATAAAACCATCTGGACATGAGATTTTGGGGGGATGCAGGTCTTTGTGACTCTTCAGTTTCCTCAATACTCATCAGTTTATTTCAGCACTCCATTCCTTTTTCATGGCTATTCCTAGGAATTCATTTATTTCCCAAGCCATTCATTGTAATGGTTGAATAAGAGTTCGTTTAGTCCGGATTTGTGTGTGTAACTCAGATGCCAGCTGGGAACTTCCTGCAACAATAGATCTAGGCAAAATATGAAATTGTCCTAGAAACACCCTCCAGCCTACACCACAGGGCCTATGGAAATCTAGGGTCCTCCCCTTAATTTCTGCTTCTTCCCAGGAGGTTTCTATTTTCCTGGCATTCCCTGCCTCTGGCGTTCTGGTTTGTTTATGTGCTGTCTCTTTCCCACACCACGTCAAACCCAAGGTGAATTCACCTGCTTCTTCAGTTTCCATAACAGCCAATCAGGTGGAGATTTTCGGGGAAATTGTAGAGAGTGGTCAATGTAATACTACTGAGCGATAAAAAGGAATAAAGTGCTGACACAGGCTAGAAAATGGGTGAACCTTGAAAACATGCTAAGCGAAAAAAAGCCAGTCACAAAAGACCGTGTATTGCCTGCTTCCAGCTATATATGAAATATTCAGAAAAGAAAATCTGTTCAGACAGAAAGTAGGTTAGTAGTTGTCTGTGGCTTGGAGTGGAAACAGAGTTGACTATAAATGGGCATGAGGGTTCTTAGTGGAGTGATGAAAATGTTCTAAAACTATATTATAGTGATGGTTGCACAAACAAGTCAATTTACTAGAAATAGTTGAATCGTATGCTTGAAATGCTTCATGGTATGTTAAGAGAAAAAAAAACAGGAATGAAGAAGTTTCCCAGATGCCCCTCACAAAGCACCCCTTGTGACTCATTGGCCCGAGCTGTGGCTTGGGGAATGGCATGTGCTGGCTGGCCTGGGCCTCGGTTCTGGAAAGGGAAAGCCCATCTCTGGAGCTGGGGCTGTGGCCAGCTCCTCTGATGTGCATAGGCTGTGGGAAGGGATCACTAACTGGACAAAAATCAGGGTATTGCAAGGAAGGCGGAAACGGAAGCTGGGTAGGCAACATCTAAGGTGTCGGCTACCCCCAAGACTGGGTGCTCAATGCTGCAGCTCTAGCCCCACGTTCTCTGATCTGTTCCCCACGTTTTGTCTGAGTTCTCTGCCCAGTAGGGCACAGGGAGAGAGGGGTCACAGGAAGAATCACGCCTTGAAAACACAGAACCTCGACTAGGGCGACCGATGGACCTGGTTTGCTTGGGATGGAGTGGTTACCTGGGACGTAGGACACGAGGTGCTAACACTGGGGAAGTCCCAGGCAAACAGGGAGGGGCTGGTCACCCAATGACCTCAATAAATAGAGATATAGACACACTCCTGATGAACTGGTGGATCTTGGCCCCAATGGCTGCTAACGCCACAGAAAGACAGTCAGTCTTGTGTGCCTCTCGTGAAAGCACACTCGACACCACTTTTGAAATATTTTTTGGCAAAACAGTTGAACCTAAATAAAAACAAGCCTGTAGATCTAACTACCAATTCATAGGAAATACAGAGGACCATGAGGATGTGACATGACTCCACGTGGGACATTCTACAGGACAAATGACCTAGTTCTTCAACGAGCCAATTGGAAGAGGGAAAAAACAGAGATGGAGGGAGAATTCAAAGATTAAAAGACTTTTAAGAAAAATACCAGCCAATTGCAATGCATGGATCTTATTTGGATCCTGATTGGAACAAACTGAAAAAAAAAAGAGAGACAGGGAAATTTGAACCCTAACAGGAGCTTTGATGATATTAAGAAATTATTGGTATAATATAATGCCTCGGTAATATCTTCTTAAAAAGAGTCCTTACTTTGGGGCTGGCCCCGTGGCCGAGTGGTTGTGTTCGCACGCTCCGCTGCGGGCGGCCCAGTGTTTCGTTGGTTCGGGTCCTGGGCACGGACATGGCACTGCTCATCAAACCACGCTGGGGCAGCGTCCCACATGCCACAACTAGAGGGACCCACAGCAAAGAATGTACAACTGTGCACTGGGGGGCTTTGGGGAGAAAAAGGAAAAAATAAAATAAAATTAAAAAAAAAAAAAAGAGTCCTTACTTTTTAGAGACACATACTGAAATATTTATGGTAGAAATAATGTGATGTCTAGGTTTTGCTTCAAAATAATCCAGGGGGATGCTGGTGGGAGTAAAGATTAAGCAAAGCTGGCCTTTAGTTAATAATTTTTGAAGCCAAGTGATGGTGTATGAGAGTTTATTACACTATTCTCTTGACTTTTTGAAATCTTGACGTGGGGGGGTGGCGCGGCTACCCTTAGTCACGGCAGGCCAGTGTGTCAACAGAATTTAGAATTTCACAGATCTGCAAATTTTCCAAAATTCTGAAGGACAAAGTCAACTTTTCATTTTGCCAAATCGAAACAAGACAAAACAAAAAACTCCCATCTACTTTCAGCATCATTTCCTAAAAGAAAGGAAAGGCAAACACCAATAATATCTTTTCAGAAAAGGGCTGGCCTTTCAACTGGGCACAGTTTGCCTTAAGGACAAACTCGCTTGGGTGTCTCTATTTTCTTCGTTTGCCCTGAAACTGGCTACACAAATGCCCCGGGGAGAGGAAGGGAGGTTGGAGGGCTGGCTGCTCTCACTTCCCTGCTTGCTAACGAGGGCAGGACGTGGATGCCGCAGGGCCTTAAAACCGTAAGCTGCTCAAGGGGTACAGGCGGGGGTCCCCCAGATCAGGTCCCCTGGAACTCATGGACACACTTCTCTTTCGATCTAATCCTACTTTTGTGTATGTGGGAGGGAGGAGCGTTGAACCTCAGGGAGCACTTTCCTGCTGGGAGCTCTCACTGTGGGATATTAGGATGAAATGCTTTTCACCGAAGTGGAAAATAACAGCTGGGCCCGATGCAGCGAGGGCCTCTGTCTGTACTCAGCTGACAGTGAGGGCCCCTTTGAGGCCGCAGGAGAGCCGAGCCAGTCTTGCTGTTGGCATCAATCGGCCACGTGGGCATGCCCTTGAGACCTGCAGCTGCCATCTCATATGCTCCTCTCTCCCTCCTTTCCTCCTCTCTCCTGCAACCCTCCTTCCAAGAGGTTTTCATTTTTTTCTTAAGGCAACACATTTCAGGATCAGATATGAACTGCTTTTCCCCCAAAACTCAGGGACATGAAAGACAGATCGTTTGGGGTGATGAAAATGTTCGGGAACTAGATATTGGTGATGATCGCGCAATGTTATGAATGTAGTAAACACCCCTAGTGGTAAATTATATGTTACATGTATTTTACCACAATTGAAAAAGTAGACTGTCTCCTGGGTTCTCTTTGGGGCAGCATCCTAAAAGAGGTCAAATATTGGAATATCAGGGATGAACGAGATCTTGGGGGACATCTGGTCCACCCCTCATTTTATAGATGAGGGTCCTGAGCTCCGTGGTGGGGAAGCGATGCGCAGAATGGGCAGAGGTGGGGTTGGACTCCACCTGTTGAATTCCACCCTCTACCGTGCGCTTTTGGTCCTGATGAGGGAGAGGCACTGGTCTGCCTCTTTTCACAGCAGTGGGCTCTCAGATCTGGCCATCCTTGGATTGCATGCAGCCAGCAGACATGTTTTGTTTGGCAGCACTGTGTTTAATATCCTAAAATTAATTGCCAGCATTTAAAATCTGGCAAATTCACACAAAAATCCAGATTTCCAGCCTCTTTGAACAAACAGAAAGCTCTGGCGGCATTGGGCCCACTTTCCTGTATGGCGGCACTGGGAACTGATAGGAGCATGTTCTCTCCAGTACTCCGCAGTCCTCACTGCTCCCCACTGTCTCCTGTTTATCCACAGGCCTGCACTGTTCTTTTAATGCTCAGCCTGCCCTCCTCATTTCTACTGTCTGTTTACCTTGGGGATGTGGGGGGATTGGCATCCCTGTTTTAGCCCTGTGCTGCAGGACTGTGGGTCTCTGAGTGTTTATCCTAGGCGGCATATGGCTGCTGGGGAAAGTACAGATGGTGCAGGGCACACCCCTGGAGCTCTGGGTATCTCATCCTTTTCTGTTCCACCTACACTGTGGCCCCAAGATACCGTGGGCTAGCTTTAGCTGGAGAATTTGCTTCTCTGCAATGCCTTGCCTTTAAGAAATGTTCCTGGGCCAGCCTTGGTGGGCTAGTGGTTAAGTTCAGCGCTCTCTGCTTTGGTGGCGTGGGTTTGGTTCCTGGGCATGGACCTACACTGCTCTGTTAGTGGCTGTGTTGTGCTGGAGGCCCACATACTAAAAAATAGAGGCAAATTAGCATGGATGTTAGTTCAGGGTGAATCTTCCTCAGCAAAACAAAAAAAAAAAAAGGAAGAGAAATGTTTCCATTTTACAGATGGGGAAACTATAGGAGAAACAAACATAGGGACATAGTCAAAGAAGAAACTCACTTCCAGGCTGGCCTAGCATCGTGTCTGAGTGGATGTGGGCTTAGAGTGGTGTATCCGTACAATGGAATATTATTCAGCCATAAAAAGGAATAAAGTTCTGACACATGCCACAAGATGGGTGAACCTTGAAAACATGATGCTAAGTGAAAGGAGCCAGACACAAAAGGACACGTTTTGTATGACTTGCCTTATATAAGGTACCTAGAAGAAGCAAATTCATAGAGACAGAAAGTAGAGTGATGAGTGCCAAGAGCTGGGGGAGAGGGGGATGGGAGTTAGTGTTTCAGGAGTATAGAGTTTCTGTTGGGGGTGACGGAAAACTTTGGAAATAGATCATGATGATGACTGCAAAACATTGTGAACATAATGCCACTGAACTGTACATTTAAAAATGGTTAGGGGCCAGCCTGGTGGTGTGGTTGTTGAGTTCGTGTGCTCTGCTTTGGCAGCCCAGGGTTCACAGGTTCGGATCCTGGGTGCAGACCTATGTACTTCTCATCAGGCCATGCTGTGGCAGCATCCCACATATAAAGTGAAGGACGATTGGCACAAATGTTAGCTCAGGGACAATCTTCCTCAAGCAAAAAAAAAAAGAAGATTGGCAACAGGTGTTAGCTCAGGCCAATCTCCCTCACCAAAAAAACAGAAAAGAAAAGAAAAGAAAAATGGTTAAAATGGTACATTTTACATTATATTTTTTACCACAACAAAAGAAATAATAAAAAAAATGTTATCATCAATTGAAAGTTCTGTGTGGTATTGCTGCACCTCTCTTCTCCAGTAGTGGTACTAAATACGGAGAAAGGGAGGGCCAATCTGGTGGTGTAGCAGTTAAGTTCACAGGCTCCGCGTTGGCGGCCCAGAGTTTGCTAGCTCAGATCCTGGCACAGACCTACACACTGCTCGTCAAGCCATGCTGAGTCAGCATCCCACATAGAAGAGCTAGGACCCACAACGAGGATATACAACTATGTACTGGGGCTTTGGGGAGAAAAAAAAAGAGGAAGATTGGCAACAGATGTTAGCTCAGAGCCAATCTTCCTCACCAAAAAAAAGAAAAAAAAAGCATACATAGAGACATTTAAATAAATTTAAAAAAATAATAAATAAATATGGAGAAAGGGGATCAAAACTTTTAAAAAGTTCTACGGTCCTCTAAGACACCAGTGAGAGGGCAGGTGGCCCTCCCCTTTGAACCCTCAGCGCTTAGTAACCCCTAACTCATTTCTCACACGTCAGATCACCTGCTGCTGCCTTAACCTTTGCAGTCCCTGCATTTTGCCCTCACAGCATTTCATACAGTTGCAGCGGATCACCTTTCAGGGTGATGAGCTGATTAATATGTTTTCTCACTTGGCCGTAAGCATCACAGCATCCCGTGAGCAGGAACCATGCCTGGTTTTTGGTTCAACATTATATCCCCAGCACTTAGCCCAGGGCCGGCACATAGTAGGCTCTCGACAAATATTTCATGAGTGAAAGGCTAGAAGTTCAAAAGACGGGTGGACTGGGAGGTCAGAGCATCTCGAGGAAGACTCACATTCTCCCCCACCGTGTTGCCCGGATGGTACTTCCACGATTTATCCTGCTCGGAGCCATTCTCCTTTTCTGGCTTGCCTAAGCCAGAGTCAGTTTCTGCTGTTTGCAACCAAACCACCTTTCCATTATGTAAACTCTCTGGGCCTCAGTTTCCTTATCTGTAAAAAGGGGATAATAACAGCGCCTTCCATTTATTCATTTTAATAAGGATTACATCCGTGATTTCATTCAACGTTCACCATGATGAGGATGAGGAGGAAGAGGAAGATGGTATCATGTGTATTTCCTATTGCTGCTGTAACAAATTCCCACAAACTTTGTGGCTGGAAATAACTAAATTTCTTTTCCTTACAGCTCTGGAGATCAAAAGTCCAAAGCGGATCAGCAGGGCTTGTTCCTTCCGGAGGCTCCAGAGGAGAATCTGTTTCCTGGCCTTTTCTAGCTTCTAAAGGCTGCTGGCAGTCCTTGGTTCAGGGCCCCACATCACTCCAACCTCTGTTCTGGTTTCGCCTCTCCTCTGATTCTCCCTCTAAGGACCCTTGTGACTGCATTGGGCCCATCCAGATAACCCATGATCTTCTCCCCATCTCAAGATCCTTCGCTCCATCTGCAAACTCACCTGCAAAGTCCCTTTTGCCATGGAAGGTAATAGAGTCACAGGATCCGGGGATGAGGATGTAGATATCTTTGGAGGGCTCTTACTCAGCCTACCACCCCATGTGTCCCAAGTTTTGGTTTAAAGCTTCCAGGAAAAATAAGCTATCTTTCCTGCCTTCAAATTGCTTATAATCCTGTTGGGGAGACAAAACATTTCCACAGTCCACAAAGACCCAGGCAGTGTGGTCCCTGCTGTGGTGGGAGGTGGAGGTGATGTGTTGAGAAGATGAAGATGAAGCAGGGAGCCTTCCCCCCAGGCCTCTCCTGTCCCCAGAGCTGCAGCCTACAGCCTTGTAGGCCACGCCCACCCAAATCCAGGGGGGCCACCTTCCCAGGCGCTAGGATGTGAATGCTGTCCCCTGGAGGTGTGTGACACAGTGTCCCTGCCTTCTCCTCGTAGGAAGTGGGAGGCTCTGGGAAAGGCAAGATGGAACCTCTTCACTAGATCAGCAGAAGCCTTTGCTTTCTAGTTTTATTGAGTGCTCTGGTCTGAATGTTTGTGTTCCCCCCAAATTCACATGTTGAAATCTTAACCCCTAAAGGTGATGGTAGGAGGTGGTGGGGCGTTTGGGAGGTGCTTACGTCGTGAGGGTAAACCCTTGTGAATGGGATTAGTGCCCTTATAAAAGAGATCCCAGAGAGACCCCTTCTCCTTCTGCCATGTGAGGACACAACAAGAAGTCTGCGACCCTCATCTGAACACGCTGGCACCCTGACCTCAGACTTCCAGCCTCCAGAACCGTGAGCAACAAATTTCTGTTATTTACAAACTACCCAGTTTGTGGTATTTGGTTATAGCAGGCTGAACGGACTAGACATTGATGCTTGGTAAGTTTCATTTGGACTCTGGGGAGGAGGTTCTCAGTGTTAAGTGGGGCTAAGCATCTGGAAGGTTAATTGATGATAAAGAGGGGTGAGGGTCAGGGTAAAGGCATGTTCCCCTCCTCCAACTTCCCAGAGCCCAGAAGAAATTGTATCATATCAGTTAGAAACGGGGCGGGATGGTCCAAAGAACAAGAAATCAGCTACTACATCATATGCCATGTGACACCCCACGTGAGTTCTGCAAAAGCATGAACCTGGCAGATCTGTCATTGAGACAGTAGAACACCACTGTCAAGACCGATAAAGACAGGCTGTGAGCGATTTAACTGAAGTAGCCGGAAGGGAGACCAGCACTACATGTCCAAATAGGCTTGGCCCAGCCCCCCAGCCCTCAGGTAACTGACTCTGGGTCTGGCACGTGGCTGGAATGAATTGGGTCATTCACTGGTGAATCCTGGGTTTTTCAACTGGTATCTGTTCTGGGACCTGGTCCGTGCAACTCTGCTTTTCTAGAGTAAAAATTGTGATGTGTGTCTCAGTAAGGATTACCTGATGTGTGTGAGCTATGTGACAAATAGAAAAGTCTCAAAATTTACTTCTACATTGAATTTTTTTTACAAAAAAACTTTATTTAGATATAATTCACATACCATAAATTTCCACATTTAAAGTGAACAAGTGAAGAATTCTTTTGTATATTCAGAATTGAGCAACCATCACTGCACTCAATTTTAGAACATTTTCATCATCGCCAAAAGACACCCTATACTCACTCCCCATTTCCTCCCAATATCTACTCCCCAGCCACTGGTAGCCACTAATCTTACTTTCTATCTCTATGGATTTGCTTGTTCTGGACGTTTCATATAAATAGAATCTAATGATATGCAGTCCTTTGTCACTGGCTTCTTTCACTGAGCATGATGTTTTCATGGCCCATCCATGCTATAGTATGCATCATAGTTCATTCCTTTTTACAGCTGACTAATATTCCATTGTACGGATAGACCACATCTTCTTTACCCGTTCATCAAAGGATGGACATTTGGGTTACTGATACTTTTGGCTATGAACAGAGAGTAATGTGAGTATAGACAGTACTGCTGCTATGAACATTCGTGTACAGGTTTTTGTGTGGACATGTTTCACTTCTTTTGGGTACATGCCTAGGAGTGGAATTGCTGGGTCATATAGTAACTCTTTTGAGGAACGGCCAGTTTGTCTTCCGAAGCAGCTGCACCATTTGACATTCCCACCAGCAATGTACGAGGGTTCCCATTTCTCCAGATCCTCCCCAAGGCTTGTCATTTTCCATTGCTGTTGCTGTTGTTACTAGTTAGGCTGTTTTGATGGCCATCCTGGTGGAACTGGAGTGGTTTTGATTTGCAGTTCTCTGATGGCTAATGATGGTGAGCATCTTTTCACGTGCTTATTGGCCATTCGCATGTCTTCCTTGGAGAAGTGGCTATTCAGATCCTTTGCCCATTTTATAATTGGGTACATTTAATTTTGAATGGTCTCCTTAACAATTACACATTGGAACCACTATAGAATTGATTCACGGTGGGCGCTCTGAAGTCAATGGCCTGGATTTGAATCCCAGCTTGGCCACTTGACAGTAGATAACTTGAACATTCTCTCCGGACCTCAGTTTTTTCCACCTACACAATGGGGGACAGAAATATTAGCTGCTTCATAGGGTTGTTGTGAGGATTAAAAAAGGCAGTGTGTGTCAAAGGCTTGGTAAAGCTTAATCAGGGCTCAGAAAATATTACCCATAATAGCAGCGTCGTCAATACTTAGTAAGCTCTTTCTATTTTACTATATGCACATAGGCGTTCTCATTTAATCTACCTGGCAATCTTGCAAAATAGGTATCACCAACTGCATTTTGCAAGTGAGAAAACAAAGCTCAGGGAGGTGAAGGGGGGAGTCCAGGGCTCCATAGCTGGGAAGAGGCAGAGCAGAGGTTCCTGCCCAGCTCTGGACCACTCCAGGGCCCTCTGCAAATGTTACTCTTGGCAAAGTTTTTAGCTTGAATCGGCATCTCCTCTTGCAGCTTCTGCTATTCAAATGCAACGGTCATTAAGCAAATGCTGTCAGAAAGGAATCAGAGAAGAACCCAGTAACGAAATCATCAACAGCTTATTCAGGCAGAGAAAAGCTAGAGCAACCCCAAGAAGCATGTGTTTCTCTCGTTTGGGGCTGGCTTTTGAGTCAGAGGATCTTTTCACATAGTCCTGGCCTGCTCTCCCTGTTTAGTATGGCCTCTCTAAGAACCTCACGGGGCTAGCTGGGAAACAGTGAAAGGCAAGCATCCATCATCGCTCCCTCTTCTGGAACCACTACTTGGGAGTTCTGTGTAGTTCCCCATAGCGACATTGGGTGTCACCTTTGAGTTGTCTGAAGCCAATCTCCCCTGGAAATTGACAAAATGTGTCGTTTTCCAAGAGTTTCTGGTTCTCTGAGATCCAGTTTGGAGGTATTCAGCTCCCAACTCAGCCTGGATAATCTGGTTCTCATTTGCGGGGCCAGCGTGGTCCTGCAAGAAGAGGGCTCCTTGCAGCTGATTCAGTTTGGGGTTTGAAAATGGGCTCCATGGCCGTGACTCGGGAACTGACTTCTCTTCAAAAGTGGGTGAGGACATAAGGATGAGAGAGTTTATGCAAAGCCGCTACAACTTACGGCTCTTCTCTCCCAGATTCTCTGCGCTGTCCCTTCTCAGGTAAGTCATCTGCTCACACATCTGTGTCCACACTAGGCTGTGAGCATCTGTGAGCTACTAGGGGGCAGGGACTCCATCCCTCACTCCCTCCCCTCTCCTTTCTTCCCTTCTTTCCATCCCATGTATATTTGCAGAGTATATATTATGTACCAGGCCCTGGGACAAAACAGCAAATTTCTTTTCCTTCATGGAATTCACATTCTAAATTCTTATTTATCTGTATGTTCTCAGCATCAAGCATATACTAGGTGCTTAATAACTGCTTTCATGGCTTGCTGTATACTCCTCCCCTTCCAGTTTTTTCTATGCATATACTAACATATATACATGATATTTAAATTTTAGATGGAAATGAGATCACACCTTAATACTGTTCTTTGACTCCCCCCGCCCCACACCCACTTAGTTATGTATTGGGGGCCATCTTTCCATGTTAGAACACAAAAATCTACTTTAGCGTTTACATGCCCCTAAATGCTATTTAGGGTCTCTCTGCCCCTTGGAATCTAGAAAAGACAGGCTTGAACCCCAAATCCATTGTGTGTAAATTCTTAGGGCCAGGTTAGGATTAGGAATGGCTGGGTTCCCATGTTCTCATGGTCACTTCCGGTCCCTGTTCATGCTTCTGCTGACTTTGTTCCACCCCAATTTATTTAACCATCTCCTACTGATGGACATTTAGGTTGTTTCCAGTCTTTTGCTGTCACAAACAATGCCGCAATGAATAACCTTGTTCATCCTTTGTTTTATGCATATTGAAGAAATTGCTAGAGGTGGCATTACCGGGCCAATTTAGCAATAGATATTGCTATAGATACAGATATAGCAATATCAGTGGATATTGCTAAATTCTCTCCTCAGAGGTTTTGCTAATTTTCATTCCCAGTGTAATGTGTTATCAAATTGTGATCTTTGCTTATCAGTGCATTCACACACATTTCTTTTTGATATTCTTTGTCTTTTCTTTCTTGTGACCTGTTGACCTGAAAGCGCCTTTTATGTTATGGAAATTATCCCTTTATAATTTGAAATGCAAATATCTTTTCGTAGTTTATTATTTGTGATAAAAATAATAATGTTTTCACATATTGAGGCATATGGAGGAAGTATTCTGGTTTAACTCTGATTTGGCCTAAAACTTATTTTTTCCAGAGCAGCCTGACTTCTGGCCCAGCGAACATGCACTGTGCATCCGCTTCAAACATTTTCCCGAAGCAAAGAATGCCCTCTTTAAAGAGAGGGATGGGTGTCTCCTTTTCTCTGACGCCAATACCATCACTTCTTTGAAGATGAGTTTTCTTCTCAGAGAACCAAGGTCAAGTTGACCTGCTGTGTATGTGCTAAACTTCGGCAAAACATCTCCTTGTGACTTGGGGAAAATAATTGCATTCCTGTCATGCCTGACATATCTTCTTCGTTCTGAAATGGTATATAACCATGCTGTCAACCACACTTCTCTGGGGTGCTTTCTGCCCTGGTGGCGATGGCACTTCCGGGCTTGTCCTCAACATTAGCTCATTAAATATCTTTCTTATCTATAGATTGGTTATTGATGCACCAACAATTGTTTTTACATCATTTTTTTAACGGCTGCCTAGATTCTACTGAATGGGCCTACCATAATTTTTAAGCAGTCTCTTATTGCTAGACATTTTGGTTGTTTCCAATTTTTTACTATTATAAACGACACCGCTCTTCCCACTAACCTGCATTGCATCTCTTTATGCTAATTTTCTAAAAGTGGAATAGGTCAGTTACGGAATATTAACTTTAAAAAGTCTTTTGATACCTTTTGGGTATTGGATATTATTTTTTTAAACTTTTTATTATTTAAAAACAACAAACATTTATTGATTAAAAAAAAAAATCTCCCATGAACCAATCACCCATCCCCTCAGACCAACTAGTCTATTCTACCTCCCACCCACTTCCACTTCTTCTGTGTTATTTTGATGTAAATCTTTTCATCCGTAAAGATTTCAGGATTTAAAGAGAGGCTCTCTTTGGACAAGAAATTCACCATATCTCCTCTCGGTTCTTCTAGATAGCGGCAATGGAAAGTTACCCACCAATGCTGTTGGGAAGCATTCCTCTTGGAGGCCGCTCAGGGGCAAATATCTAATCAGAATCCATGTGCCCCTTCTCTGGAGCTCTATTCTTGTTTTGCAGACAGGAAAAAACCACATGGATGACTCAGCCAGCCCCAGGGCTCTTTTGTCCACTGCAGGATCCCCACAGACCCGAAAACTTTGCTTCGCCCATCACTTTTCACTTATTTTTTATTCATCCCAAAGGCAGGCAGGAAATTGTTGTCAGTCTGTGAATCATGCAGGAATCTTTCCTCTGCCCTCTCCCATTTGGATGTTGCTTCCTTGAACAATACCCAAGTTGATGGGCATTTCCCCCCCACAATCTCATCCTGATGGGCTCATCTGGCTGGTGGGGAGCTCCATCTATTTCACAGCAGAGCCCCTGAGACTCAGGGAGGGAAAGAGAATTGCTCAAGGTCTCTCAGCCCGTAAGTGGGAGAACCAGGGTGTGAGTCCCGCTTTGTGGGCTCTTTCCACTAACCCACGTTGCCTCTCAAAAATGGTTACTCCCTGGGGAACTGCTCTCAGTAGCCATCAGGATGGAAAATGATCTCAAGCACAGTCCTCAGGAGGGTAAATGGCTGAGTAATGGACCTCATATTGGTGTTCAGGGCCTGCCCCGGAAATCTCCCAGGCCAGTTTCTGAAAAATCCTCCTGCTCCTGACAGGCTCCCAGTCTCCATCCTTAGCTGGCTTCACCCCAGGGGTCCCGGGCACTGATGGGGTGGGGCAGCCACCCTGGGCTTCACAGCCGGCTCTCCTCCTCACTCACACAGTACCAATTCTTGCCAAGATGGCTGCTAATCCTCAGGAGCTGAGAAGCCGGTGTCGGGGAGGAAGACTTCTCCTCTACCTAATGTGGGTTCGTCTGGCCGGAGAACGAATTAAATTCACATGATACAGAATAGCAGGGGAAAATTAAACAAAGCTTTATAACATGTCTACATGGGAGAGGTCAGGCAAGCTGAGCAACTCGCCAAAATGCCGAAACCACCACTTAAATATCTAAAGACAAAGGAGAATGTTGCGGGTGGAGGGGGAGTCGATCATGGGCGATTACCGCACAAGTACAGTAAACAAAATGCAGATTTAAGTCCTTGCCTTTGGCATTGATTAAGAGTTTCTAGAGACAAGGTCATCTCCCCTTCTTCCTGGTACAGACGGAGATATCTTTACAGATGGAGAGTTCCTTTACAATGTAAATGTCTCTTACAAAGGGTAAGTAAATTCTACTTCTCAGTTGCTTTCCTGTCTGCAAAGTAACTAGCCTCAAATAATCATCATGCCAAAGAGACATATCTTGGGGTGGCCAATTCCATTCCCCACACCAGGAACCCACAGGGGTGCAACAACATCCAGAGTGGCTGTTCCTCAGCCTGGAGATCACAGCAGCTGTCTGCCTAGAAACGTAGCCGGCAGCCTGACTCTACAGGAATGACATGAACCCAAGCCTGGATCGCTGACCCTGCGCCCACCGCTGTGGTGCCAGGGCCTTAGCCACACTAGCCCACTGAAGCCTCCGCGACCCTACAGATGGGCACTTGATTAATTAAGAGAAAGAGGAGGCTCTCAGATTACGGAGCTCACGGAAAGTTGAATAACTTTGATGAGGATTTTTAGGCTGCTTAATTTTAAAATGGCTTATGATGAGGA
Organism: Equus przewalskii; assembly: GCF_037783145.1. Lineage (NCBI taxonomy): Eukaryota > Metazoa > Chordata > Mammalia > Perissodactyla > Equidae > Equus > Equus przewalskii. The sequence goes on along the minus strand of NC_091842.1, from coordinate 32,817,133 downwards.
TTTTTAGGCTGGTTAGTTTTAAAACTACAGATGAGATTCAGGCTCCAAGGAGTGGAATTTGTTTGCCCCTTTGTTGGGAAACATTTACATTTCTAAGGGAAACCTCTATCTGTGAAGATGCCTCCCTCTCTGTGCCAGGAAGAAGGGGGGATGGTCTTATCTCTAGAAGCTCTTAATCAATGCCAGAGGCAAGAACTTAAGTTGGTTACTGTCTGGCAACCTCATGTAACAGACCCCCCCCTCCCCCCAAATCCTCCTTTGTCTTTAGCCAAGGATAAAATTCAAGTGGTGACTTCTTCCATTTACTCAATCTGGTTTAATTCTTATCTAAAAGTTGTGGGACCGCCAAATGGCCAGGCCATACGGGCACTGATACCATTTTAACTTTTCTACGTATTCTTTGTCTTGTAAAGAGATAACTCACATACCTATGCCTTAAATTTAGCCCTAACCCTCAACTCGTGGCAGCAGCAGGAGCTCTGACTGCCGGTGGGTCCTGTCCCCACGCACCAGCTCTGCCTGCCCATGGGTCCTGTCCCCATGCCAGCGGGGGCAGCAGCAGCAGCGGCTCTGCCTGCCCATGGGTCCTGTCCCCATGCTATTCTACTCTCTAAATAAAAGAGCACTACTGCCAGATCTTGAGAGTCTAAGAAATCTTTCTTTCGACTCCTCGGCTCACCGACCCCGCATCAACTTGAACAAGACATGCAACTGAGATTTTGAATCCAGGAGCTCAAGCTGGAATTTTGACCCTTAGGCCCTAGTTCGTACCTTTTGACTTGTTTTTTTTTTTTAGAACTAATTAATCAGACAGAGGTCATAGCAGAGAAACTGTCCAATGAAACCCACCTCTGAGGCCCAACGTGGGGAAAACAAGAGAAACAAGGTCAGGTAGGAGATGGCGTGAATATTGGCCAATGGCACTTCTCCAGGTATAGATGAGGTCCGGGTAATGGAGCCGTCTGTGAGCAATGACTTCTGGCCTCTTTGGGGTTCTATCTAGAGATGAGAGGCCTGGATCTCCGCTGGGGGACTTTCTAGCTTAGTCATGGGCAGTGTTGCGGCGTTTGGAACATTCTTACATCATGCTGAATGGACAGCCCTGGGCATCCATGCAAAGTCAAGTACTTTGCCCAAGTGGGGATGCTGGGCTGGGGCCTGCTCTGGCCGCATCACCAGGACTCTGAGCCCCAGGGGAACTACCGAATGCCAATGGGAAAGAAAGGGATTTGCCCTGCTGAGTGTTGTGTTAGATAATGACCAGGGACAGGATTTCATTGTTCCCACTGTAGGCATTCAGACTATGTCATCCCAAACATGCCACTTTGGCATATTGATTATTTTGAGTTAAAATTACCCGAGAAGCAGCCAGTGGAAGAAAGACATTCCTTTGTCCCCCTGAAAGCAGGAGATAAACCGCCCATGTGAGAGGGACTCTCCCTGTACCAGGAGGATAAAAGGCATCTTCATCACCAGAGACGGGGAACTCAGGGCCAAGACGGCTGCACAAACAAACCTTGTTAATTTTTCACCATTTACTACCCCTAGCCCACACCCCTCTGCCACATTATTTCTTCACAAATTTATTGTTTACTTGTCTAAAAGGTATCAAAGCTTCCTGCTCTGGGCGCGTCTTGGAGTCACACATCTTTGTGGGGCTCCCATACCTGCATATGTGCATAATTAAATTTGTTTTTCTCCAGTTAATCTGTCTTTTATTACAGGAGGTCTCAGCCAAGAACCTAGAAGGTGGAGAGAAAATTATTTTTCCTTCCCTACACCACTCAGCCCCATTAAATAAAAGCGCATGACAGGGAGATTTCCACATGTGAGTTTTGACATGTGTCAAGGCTCAGTCATCATTTTGCACTGAGACCCCACCCCGCACCCCAACCCCAGTCCCTTCAGTGAGTCTGTGACCTCACCCTTCATCTGATAGCCCTGAGCTAACATCTGTGCCAATCCTCCTCTACTTCATATGTGGGGTGCCTCCACAGCATGGCTGATGAGTGGAGTAGGTCCACATCCAAGATCTGCGAGCCCAGGCTGCTGAAGCAGAGCACACTGAGCTTTACCCACTCGGTCACGGGCCCAGCCCCCAGAAATCCCCTCTTAACTGTCTGCAGCTTCCCCTCTTTCCCCACTGCAGTTGGTTCTCACAACACAGGCAGAGTGAGCTTTTAAAAACACAAATCAGACCGTGTCACTATTTGCTTAAAATCTATCCATGGCTTTCTTCCCATTGCACACAGGAGGAATCCAAACTCCATTTCTTGGACTCCAAGTCCCCCAGTGAACCGGTCCCTGCCTGCCCACCTCTCTTTGCTGGACTTTGTTGCAGGCTCACTGGCTTTCTTTTAGTTGCCACCTCCATCCAGCCCCCTGGCATTTGTACTTCCGCCTTCTTCTGTGGGGACTTCTATGAGCCTGGTCCTGACCTTTTGGGACTCTGCTGGAGTGTTAGTCCCTCAGGGAAGCCTTTCCTGATCATCTAAGCAGATGTCCCTTTCTTTTAAAGTAATAGCGTCTTTTTCATTTCCTTCCTATAATTTATCACTGGGTTGAATTATGTCCCCTAAAAAGATAAGTCCAAGTTGTAACCACAGGTACCTGTGAATGTGGCCTTATTTGGAAACAGGGTCTTTGTACACACAATCAAGTTAAGATGAGGTCATCTTGAATTAGGGTGGGCACTCATCCATTGGCTGGTGTCCTTATAAGAAGAGGGAAATTTGCATATAGACAGACACAAGAAAGAACGCCGCGTGAAGACAGAGGCAGAGTTTGGAGTGACGCATCTATAAACCAAAGAACACCAAGGATTGCTGGCAGCCTCCAGAAAGTAGAAGCAAGGAAGGATTCTGCCCTGAGCCCCCAGAAGGAGCCAACCCTGCCAACACCTTGATTTCAGGCTTCTGTGCTCCAGAACTGTGAGAAAATCAATCTCTGTTGTTTTAAGCCACTGAGTTGTGGTAATTTGTTACCTGGGAAACTAACACAGTTGGTAATGATTTTGTTTGCTTATTTGTTTACGATTTTTCTTCCAATCGAGAAGACTTTTACGTCTTTATTCTCATTTGTGTCCCTAGTGCCAAGCTGTGTGTCTCACACATAGAAAGCATGCAAATATTTTTGGATGATTCATCGCCCCACGCAATCAGCCACAGCATCTTGCCAGCTTCAGCTGGGCCTGTGTTCCTCGTCTGCATCGCGTTTACTGCTCCCACTTCTTTAGCTCATCATCTCCCTCTGAGTTATTGCAAGATCCTTCCACCTGATCTCCTTGCTGTTTAACTTTTTCTCCTTTTTTTTTTTTTAATACCAATCTGATCTCTTTATTCTTTCCCCCCTGCCCTATCCTCGCTGTCGGGCCTTGGGCATGCTCTGTAAAGTTTCCTGCGCAGCCTCAGTCTCCTCTTCTGTGGAATGGAGCAACAACCGCACCTCCCTTACCAGGTTGCTGTGAAGATTAACTGAGAATCGATGCAAATCTCGTAGCACAACCCCCAGCACATCACAAGAGCCCTGGGAATGCCAGCTTTCACTCTTACGGTCGGCGTTTGTCCAGGAGTGAGGCTAGAGACCCAAGACTATATAAAATGAGTCCTTTGTTAAGATGGGAAAAGGCGTTTGAAAAATCACATGTTCAAAGCTGGCTTGCCCAATAACTGTTAAAGTGATGAAAAAGCAGAGTTTGCCTAGCATTTGGGCCTGATGAAGTTTGGAAAAGACATCTATTTTGGAAGCCTGAGTTTGCATATCATTATATACACAATGAAAATACATTAAGTGAAAAACTTAAAGTAGGCTCACAGTTATATTAAAATCGTATCATTTGCACCAAAGACATAAGCTTAAATATAGAAAAAAAGGAATTCATTTTAATCATGGCTCAGAAATGATGCTCTCCATTTGTGAAAAACTCTCAATCAGGAAACCTCCAAAAAGAAGTTTAAAATGCATGGTAACACAGAGCAATTCCAAAATTTAATGTGTGCAAATTATTCATATATTCATAATTTTATTATAGCTCATCAGATTTGGGGAATCAAGCACAGGGTAAATGGAATATCTATTAGCTGCTAAAACAAGGCCCATCAGTGAAATGAATTTAAATGTTGTAACTATCTTCCCATTGACTCTGAACTCTCACTAAAACACTAGCTATTTAATAAGACTGGAAGTTCTCATTGATTTGAAAGGCTAAATTAGTAAGAACCTTTTTTTTAAAAAAGTTTTCTTTCAAAAAGTCAGGCTTCTGTAGAATTGAACCAAACTGTGATGTGGTCAGCTGCTTTTCTGAAGCTGCTTTTGTTTGATTTGGAGAGTTTTAAAAATAGTGCCAGGAGGGGAGAGAGTAAATGATTGAAAACGAAAATATGCACATGCCTGCCTTGATAGTAGCTAGCCCCGGGGAGCTCCCAGCAGAATGGGCGTGCTGGTTTTTATGATTTATTAAAATTGGAAATTCTCCTAAAAGTTAGTAGGAGAAACAGAGAGGCTTTTGGCCAAAGTGCTACAACCTGGGAGCGTAGAAAGGATGCCTCAGGCAGCCAGCCTGCCAAGCAGCACACTCTGCCCATCCATCCTTCTCTCCCATGTCTGTGTGTGTGCCCTCGCATTCTGCCCCCGTGGGAGAGATAAGGGGGAGAGTGCTTCCTTCATCTTGCCTGGAAACTCGACCCCCTCGTGTAGTTTTAGAGAACATTTTGAAGATCTTAAATCTGAGCGTCAGTTTGTATTCAGACACATCCTCCACTTTTCATTTTTCGAACTGTTGTGTCAAATACTGATTTCATTGAATTAAAAAAAAAATCCTAAATGGGATGATCTGGAGAAGAGATTAAATCATTCCTCTTGGCATTCTGATGTATAATCATCTTCCTAATGAACTTTATGTCTCCAAATCACATTTTAATGAGAACTTGTTCAATCTAATTTAGACTAAAAGGGATTGTGGTTGATTAAAAGTACCTAAAAGTTCTGGAGTGAAAACATTAGTGTTTCTAATATAAAGAGAATGCTAATGTGTCTCTTCCTGCTGGGTGGACGGTAGACGAAAAAGTCTCCTATGACATCTCTGCAGAATACCCCATCACTTGTAGAGAACCATTTGTAATTAACGACTTGGTCATTGCCTTTCTTCTCCGCAATGCTGAGCTCCATGAGGGCAAAGACTACAAACATTCTCTTCACTGCTCTGTCTCCAGAGCCTTGCACAGGGTCCAACAAACAGCTGGCACTCAATAGAAATTTGATGATGAGATATTGAATGGATCAAACGGAACGAGGCAGGGATGGATTCCAAACAGCCACTACTGGGGGAAGATGCATGGATGCTGGGGGAAGGTGAGGGCAGGAGAAGACCCAGCTGGAATGGCAACTGTATAGCAGAGTTTCAGACTAGTACTCTACAACAGAATATATACTTACTCAACAAGCACCTTTCAGAAGCCCACCATGTTCGAAGCATTTGCTAGGTGATGGAGAAGACGGTACAAAGATGAATAATGGTCAATTTCTTTCCCAGAAGGCACCAGCCATCTAAACAAAGGGATGCTGTGTTCTAACTTGGAACAAAGAAGAATAGTATATTCTACTTGTTTAGTACCTGATATTCTTTAATTCAATTCAACAAGTATTTATTGCATGCCTACCATGTACCAGATACTGTGAGGTACTTTCATAAAAATAAGAAAAACAAAGGCTACCATTTTTCCAGTGTTTACTGTAAGTCAGACATTGTCTAAATGCTTTGCAGACATTAATTTTTAAAAATTGTGGTAAAAGGAAAACAATGTAAAATTTACCATCTTAACCATTTTTAAATGTATAGTTCAGTGGCATTGAGAACATTCACATTGTTGTGCAACCATCACCACCATCCATCTCCAAACTCTTTTTATCTTCCCAAACTGAAACTCTGTACTCTTTAAACAATAACTCCCCATTCTCCCCTCACCCAGCCCCTAACAAACACCATTCTGCTTTCTGAATCTATGAAGTTGACTACTCTAGGCGCTGAACGTAAGTGGAATCACACAGTATTTCTCTCTTTGCGACTGGCTTCTTTCACTTAGCATAACGTCCTCAAGGTTCCACGTTGTAGCATGTGTCAGAGTTTCCTTCCTTCTTAAGGCTAAATAACATTCCATTGCGTGGATAGCCCACATTTTGTTTACCCATTGCAGACACTCTTCTATTTAATTCTCACAACCACCCCGAGAGACAGGCATCTATAGTGACACACAGTATGTACCTGCTCAGATGACCTCAGTGTCCTTCTCCTGGAACCTCAGTCACTCGCTCGACCTGGATCTGACTAGTCACTTGCCTTGGGAGTCCTGGACCCATCCCTGAAGTCAGGTCAACCGATTGGAAGTGTGGGGTTTCTGGCTCCTCCTGTCATTTTCAGACCTGGATGAAATACCGCTATCTCATGTGGCTGCCAATGCAGCAGCAGGAGGCAAACCAGTTCAGGGTAAACTCCCAGTGAAGAACACCGAGTTGCTGAGGGAACTCATCGTCTTAGTCTGCTGGGGCTGCCATGATAAAATACTATAGACTGGAGGCCTTAAACAAGAGAAACTTGCTTTCTCACAGGTCTGTAGGCTGGAAGTCCAAGACCAAGGTGTCACAGGTTGGGTTTCTCCCAAGGCATCTCTTCGGCTTGCAGACAGCGCCTTCTCACTTTGTCTTCACAGTGCCTTTCCTCTGTGCGTGTGCATCCCTGGTGTCTCTTCTTGTAGGGACGTCATTCAGACTGGATTAGGGCCCCACCCTAATGACCTCATTTTAACTTAATTACCTCTTTAAACAGCCAATCTCCATATACAGTCACAATCCGAGGTACTGAGGTGGGGGGGCAGTTTAGGACTCGAACATATGAATTTTGGGGGACACAGTTCAGCTCATACCACTCACTAGTTCCATTACTTCTCCTCCTCCATCGCTTCACTCCCGTTTTTCACCTTGCTGCCCTGTTTCCACGTTCCAAATAAAGCATTAGCACTTTCATGCTGGGCTAAGATTCTGTTTTCCAAGGAATTTAGGCTAATATGGTGTCATTAGGAAAAAAACCCAAAATTTCACAGTTTAGCACCAAATCTATGTTCCACGTCACAATGGAGTTAAGTGAAATAGTTTTTATGCTAAATTGGGTCATAATGCTCCCCTGCTTAAAATACACTGATGGCGGGGCTGGCCCCGTGGCCAAGTGGTTAAGTTCACGTGCTCCGCTGCAGGCGGCCCAGTGTTTCGTTGGTTCGAATCCAGGGCGCAGACATGGCACTGCTCATCAAACCACGCTGAGGCAGCGTCCCACATGCCACAACTAGAAGGACCCACAATGAAGAATAGACAACTATGTACCAGGGGGCTTTGGGGAGAAAAAGGAAAAAATAAAATCTTAAAAAAAACCCAACACTGATGGCTTCCCAATGCACTGGGTCTAAAATCCTCAGTCCCAGTCCCCTACCTGGGTCCTACCTGGTCTGTGGCCTGCTCACGTCTCCATTCTCAGCTCCAACAGGCTCCAGTCACACAGGTCCTCTTTCAGGTCCTCCAGCCTGCTTGCATCCCTCCTGGCCTGAGGGGCATTACCTTTGGTCTTCCTTTGCCAGGCACACTATTTCCAGGGGGCCTGCACAGCTGCCTTCTCTCGATCTGGTGGGTCTCAGGCTAAATATCACCTTTTGTGTTCATGTCCCAGGGCTGCCATCACAATGCGCCACAAACTTGGTGGCTTAAAACAACACAAATTTATCCTTTCACAGTTCTAGATGTCTGAAATCAAGGTGTTGGCAGGGTTGGCTCCTTCTGGAGGAGCCAACCTTCAGGAGAATCCTTCCTTGCTTCTTCTAGCTTCTGGAGGCTGCCAGCCATCCTTGGCATTCCTTGCCTTGCAGATGCATCACTCCAACCTCGCCTCTGTCTTCACGTGGCATTCTTCTTTCTGTCTGTCTATGTGCAAATTTCCCTCTTCTTAGAAGGACACCAGCCAATGGGTTAGTGCCCACCCTAATCCAGGATGACCTCATTTTAATTGATAACATCTGCAAAGACCCTATTTCCAAATAAGGTCACGCTCATAGGTAGAAGAGGTTAGGACGTCCATGTATCTTTTCAGGGTAAGCAGTTCAACCCACAACTCCTCTGAGCACAAGTCCCGCAGCATCTTCTTCCTTCCACCCTATTTAAAGGAGTTGCACAGTCATGAACACGCGCTGCTCAGAGCTCCCGCTGCAGGGAGTGGGGCTGAATGGCTCCAGCTGCTGCCAGTGGTGTATCCTCACAGGGATTCCTGTCTATCCTGGGTTAGTCTGGATGTGGCTTGGCCTTTCCAGCTGGGAGATTCTGTCAGTACCACCATCTGGAGGCTTATGGAATGCCCGATCCATGGGCACAGAATCCCATACAACAGAGCATTCGAGCAGGGACCTGCTTCACAATGAAGGAGGCACAGGAGTGGACCCATGGTCAGATTATATTCTGTACCATCCAGAAGCAGCTGGTCACAAAGACTATTGGAATGGCCGTCTAAGGGTGTAGCTGGAACGCCAGCTCATATGCAACACTGTGAAACAAGGGCCGTCATCCTTCAGGATGCGACACATGTATTAAATCAGAGACCTCCCGATGGTGCCATGTCCCCAGCAGGAGAGTACATGGGTCTGGGAAGCAAGGGACAGAAGCAGGAGGGCCTCCACTCCCCGTCACTTGCAACGATCCTCTGGGGGATTCTCTGCTTCCTGTCTCTGCAAGTCTAGGCTCTATCAAGTTGTAGGTCCTGGTCCCCATAGGGGGCACACTCTTGACTGATGACACAGCGAGGGTCCCGTTGAAGTACCAGCTGTGCCAGGACCCTTTGGACACCTGTGCCCAGGCGAGCAGGAGAGAAAGGGAATCACCACCCTTATAGGGGTAGCTGACCCTGGTCAGCAGGAAGGGGTGGGGCTGCTTTTACCCAATGGGGATGGGGAAGAATGTGTGTGAAACCCAAGTGATGTGCTTGGGGGGCCTCCTGGCAGTCCCTTGCCCACTGAAACTGTGAACGGACATGTGCAGTAACCCTAGCCTGAGGAAGGTATGATTTGCCAAGAGTTCAGACTTCTCAGGAGTGAAGGTTTGGGCCACGTCACCAAGCAAGCCATCAAGTCCCACTAAGGTGACAGTCAAGGGGGAGGAGATTTAGAATGAGTAGTGGAGGAAAGTGTGAGTACCTGTTGCAGCCCCAAGACCAACTGTAGCGACAAAGGCCTTAGTCTGAACCACTGACTTCCCTCTCTCGAGTTTCTCCCCAGGAAGAAAGGCCATGGAAATCACGGAGGGCTGCTCCCCAAACATGCATGGAGAAGTAGAAGTGACAGCCATGACAGTGACCTCTGAGATGTGCCGCAGGGAGTACTCTTGACTGACCCCTCCAGCTGCTGCCACTCACCACTGCTTTGATACGGACACCAAGCTTCCTGCAGCTGCTCCCAGCATGGCCCAGCACGGCAAGGGTATCAACACATCAGGCCCATTCCTGCGAGATACAGCATTCCTCGGAGGGGAAACTTTGGCTCAACAACTCCCCATGAGGGGCCCGTCCAGTGGTGCAGTGTTTAAGTTCGCACACCGTGCTTCAGCGGCCTGGGGTTCGCAGGTTCAGATCCAGGGCACAGACCTACACACCACTCATCAAGCCATGCCGTGGTGGCATCCCACATACAAAATAGAGGAAGATTGGCACAGATGTTAGCTCAGGGTCAATCTTCCTCCAGCAAAAAAGAGGAATATTGGTAACGGATGTTAGCTCAGGGTCAGTCTTCCTCACCAGAAAAGAAAAAAAAAAAAAGAACTCCCCATGAGTCTGGCCAAAGTTTTCTGGCACTTCCACTGTAGTCCAAGACTGTTCTTCTTCCTACTCAATGTTCCTTCTTTACCCTTCTCCCTCAGTGGTGTTAGGCCTGCAGTGTGGTCTGAAAGTTCTTCCTCCTTCTCTGGCTTCCTCCCTCCATTCTTTACGAGTGTTTTCCTCCCCAAAAATCTGTCACAGTCTAATTCCATCTTGGTGACTGATCTCGGAAGACCTCCCACTAACTGTGGCGTTTCTTCCCCCTCCCTCCTCCACCCCCACTCATCTCTTTTAAGTCTCTGTCTTAGCAACGTGTTTTTTCCTTAAAGGCACTTTCACAGTTGGATGTACTTATTTATTTCTTTAAATTTTTTTCTTTTCTTTTTATTTTTTTCCCTACCAGACTGTAAACTCCACGAGGGGAGGAACCATATCTAAAATGAACTCACTGTTGTACCTTGGTGCCTGGCACGGTGCCTAGGATGTAGTAGGCATCAAGACTTATTGAATGGGAGGATTTTTCTCTGCCTCCCAAATCATCTAATGATGCTGACACCACTGTCAGCGCGTTCTGTGTCTTGTGGTTGTTGGTGTTTAAAGTGGAGACAAAAAGTGTCACAGAGAGAAGTCAGTGATTTGAAAAACAAGAACTCAGACGCCCCTGACACAGTGAGCCTTTCAATCGCAAACAGTCAGGACACCCTGGAAATCAGAGTGAATCCGCTTTGAAAAATTCTAAAGAGCCGACGGAATGTGGCACTTCTGATAGTGCTGAGAGAAAGCAGGAGTTCAAAGGAGCTCGTCTTCAAAGGGAATCTTCACGGAAACCCAGCAGAGGGCCTCGAGACTTGGCCCCAAATCAAATTAGCCAGAAAGCAAACGAGGCTTCTGAGGGCTGTGCAGAGATCTAAGAGGAGGGAGAGAAGGGAGGAAGAAGATCTTTGCATTGGAATCTGACGTTGCAGGACTCGCTCAGCAGGGCTTCTGGGCTCTGCGCTTCATTAGATCCTGGCTCTGTGCTGTTTCATCTCCTCCAACTCCCCTTAGCACAAGGCCCACGTCCCCAAGGCTCGGCTTCAAGTTGAAGAAACGAAACCATCTGCAGTTTATGGGTACGCTAGAGGGCTGACGTTTCCGGCTTCGTGTTTGCTGTCCCTTTGTGCTCCTGTTAGTTTTGTGTTCTGTTGAGCTTTCCTTCATTCTGGACTGCAGTACCCTAGAATGGGCTCGCTCAGTAATATTAGTCTCATGAAGAAGTTCCGAGTGGCAGTGAAGAGGCAGTACGGCACAGTGGTTAATACCATGGCTTTGGACTCTGTGTCAGTCAGGATAGACGAGCTCATGTTGCAGTAACAAACATCACCCAAATCTTATTCATGCCATGGGTCTGTCTCAGGCTTCTCGGGCTGATACAACAAAATATCATAGTCTGGGGGGCTTAAACAAGAGACATTTATTTCTCCCTGTTCTGGAGGATGGGAAGCCCAAGACCAAGGTGCTGGCAGAGGTGGTGTTCAGTGAGGGTACTCTTCCTGGCTTGCAGCCTATTGCCTTTTCACTGTGTCCTCCCACAGCATGACAGTGCTCAAGAGAGCAAGCTCTCTGATGTCTTCTCTCATAAGAGCACTAATCCCATCACGAGGGCCTCACCCTTAGGACCTAATTGAAACCTAATCCCTTCCCAGAGGCCTCATCTCCAAACACCATCACATCGAGAGCGAGCGCTTCAACATGCGGGGGAGACACAAACATTAAGCTCATAATGGTGTCCCTTCTGTGTCATCTGGGGCTGTGCTCCCAACATCTTTCCATTGCAACTGAGGCCCACAGAGCCGTCACCATCTGGGGCACTGCCATTCACCATGTCAGAGAGAATGTGGGGCATTAAACACTGGCTCTGAAAGCTTCTGCCTTCAAGTGACAGACATCCCTGCTGCTCACATTTCCTTGATCAAAAGCAAGTTACACTTCTGCACATCACTTCAAAGAGGGGCATGCAAAGCACAATCTTGCCTTGTGCTCAGGAGAGAAGTGTATTATTGGGAACAGCTCCCAGATCATCAGTCCACAGTCTAGATGTTGCTGTGAAGGTATTTTCTAGATGTGACTAACATTTAAATCAGCTGTCTTTGAAGAAAGCAGATTACCCTCCATAAGGTGGGTGGGCCTCATCCAGTCAGTTGAAGGCCTCAAGAACAAAGACTGAGGCTTACCAGAGAAGAAGGAATTTAGCCTCAAGACTGCAACATAGAAACCTACTTGAGTTTCCAGACTGCCTGGCTTGCTCTGTGGATTTTGGACTTAAGAGTGCAACATCAACTTTTTCCTGAATTTTCCATCAACATCCACTGGCCAATGATTGTGGACTTGCCAGTCCCCACAAATGCATGGGCCAATTCCTTAAAACATCTATCTAGGGCCGGCCTGGTGGCATAGCGGTTAAGTGCACACGTTCCGCTTCGGCAGCCTGGGGTTCACTGGTTCGGATCCCGGGTGTGGACTTGGAACCACTTGGCACACCATGCTGTGGCAGGCGTCCCACATATAAAGTAGAGGAAGATGGGCATGGATGTTAGCTCAGGGCCAGTCTTCCTCAGCAAAAGGAGGAGGATTGGCAGCAGATGTTAGCTCAGGGCTAATCTTCCTCAACAAAACCCCCCAAAACCAAAAACCATCTATCTATCATCTGTCTATCTGTCTATCTATCTATCTATCTATCTATCTAATCTATCTAATCTATCTCCCATTGGCTCTGCTTCTCTGCAGAACCTTGACTAACACATAGTTACCCCGATTACAGAATTACCTCCACATCCCGCCAATATCCAGTCCAGAGCTAAGCCTTGTTTCCTTGAACCTTCTCCCAAATCACCTAACACAAGTCCAAATCCTACAAGAAGAACCTTCTAACCTTCTCTAATAGAGTCACGTGGGACTGGCTACATAACTTGTGGGGCCTAGTGCAAAATGAAAACGTAGGGCCCTTGTCAAGAAATTACTAAGAATTTCAAGATGGCAACAGCAGAGTATTAAACCAAGTACACGGTGTGTAACCTGTGCAGTTGTACATGGCCCAGCACTTACAGGTCGCACGCTCATGCTGGGGGCCCTGGAGACATCTCACGTTTCCCCGTGGTTGTGCAACAAGTCAGTGTTCAACGACACGTGTGTTTCTGGTGGTCTTTGGCCGGAAGGCATTTACAGAATTTCCTTCCAATATTTTATGTACACATATCTCTTACTTAAGGGAGAACATGTTTTTTCTCCCTCTTTAAATATATATATATATATATATATATATATATATATATATATATATACTTTTTTTCTATCCTGTACTGATCTTTTAATATTATGAAGTCTTCAAAAACATAATATAGATCAGTTGTATAATATTCATTATTAGATGGCTCTATATGCATATATGGACATGCTACATTCCTTGTTGAAATTTGCTACCTATACCTGATTGCTTGTGTCTGAGGTAAAGAGAAATTATCCAAAAACACGTGAGAAATGAGCTTTTATATAATATATATGAGAGCATATGGAAAGTGCATGCTTATGAACATTTATTCAAATAAGCTGGGAGCATTAAAGAAAGCACTAAATAATAACCACCAAAATAATGTGTCATAATAATGACACATGTACACCCACCAAAGTAAAGGATATTGAAAGCATCTAGCTGTAGGGGCAGTACTGCAATGATATTTGAATTTCTTGAAGATATTTCTGTACTTTGAGAGAAGGTAAGGTGAGGGTTTTGGTCTGGACTTGTAGGTTTTCTATAGGCCACTGGGCCTGCTCTGTGCTACACTTCAGCTATCCTCTAATGAGGGAGTTTTAGCATTTGCCTGCCACTTCTTACCTTAGTACTAACCCCTTGCCTTAATTCGTTTATAACTCTGCACGAACATTTAAACTGTAGGTTTAAAACAACAAGGTTAAAGAGGTGGCATGGATCAGGGTCAGCCGGGGAAGCTGAGCCATCCTGAGGGTTACATCCTGAAGGACACATTATAGAACTCATACCTTCCTCAATTACAGGAGGAGCTGGGGAGGTGAGGACCACAAGAGTCACTGACTAGTGATCCGAGAAGACAGGAACATCCAGTTGCTGAAGTGGGGCCATAAAGGGGAGCTTGTGGAGCTGTCCAGGTTGCCTGTGTAGACCCCACCTCTGCGAATCAGCAGCCAAGCATTCAGTGGTGGGGCTGGGGCTGCTATTGGTCAGCAAGGCCAACAGTGGGGAAGAAGAGCTGGACATGGAGCAAAGGAGAATGAGGATATACCTGAGCCCATTAGGTATCTTTGCGACCATCCATCACTTGATGCGACAATCATGTCCTTCAGAGAACAGTGGCTGCTGCTTCCCTTCTGCTTTCCAAGTCTCACGCACGTCCCTTTGTTGGCCAACTCTATCCTTGAACCATGTAGGGGTAGGGATTCTGGGAGACACTGCTCCAGAGTAACGAAGTGGACGTGGCACAATGCAGCACAGAGGTTATTCAAGGAAGTCAGGAGAAGGCAAGGATTGGCTGTGTACTCAAGTGCCTTGCGATGGTTAAATTCACATGTCCACTTGACTGCGCCATGTGGTGTCCGGATATGTGGTCAAACACTATTCTGGGTGTGTCCATAAGGGTGTTTTTGGATGAGATTAACATTTGAACAGGCAGACTGAGTAGAGATGGCCCTCCCCAATGTGGTGGCCCTCAGCCAGTAAGTTGAAGACCTGAATAGAACAAAAAGGCTGACCCTCCCTCTAGTAAGAGAGAGCTCCTCCTGCCTGATTGCTTGAGCTGGGACATCGGTCAAGAGGGAACACTGGCTCTTCTTGGGTCACAAGCCTGCCGGGTCTTGGACTGGAACTTAGGCCAATCGCTCTCTGGTTCTCGGGCCTTCAGACTCTGACTAGAACCTCACTGTTGACTTTCCTGGGTCTCCAGCTTGCCAACTGCAGATCTTAAGACTTCATCACTGTGTGAGTCAATTTCTTATTAGAACTCTGTCTCTCTTTACATACATCCTGTTCCTTGTGTTTCTCTGGAGAACTCTGACTAATACAGAGCTAGGGCTCCCTTTGCAAGTGAAAAATCTACTAAAGTCCGCTGAAGAAATGGTGTACTTTTGGTTTGCAGTCAAGATGTATTAAAGGTCAAAGTGTTCTGCTGTGAAAACTTGATTGTAGTCTAGCAATTTCGGGAAAAGAATCTTTGAGTTCGATGGAGTTTTCTTTGAAGGACATGCTAATGGCTTTGGAAGCTTGAGGTGCGTCTCTTTGCTTCCTTAGAGTTGTGAGTGAGGGCTGAAGCTGGAGAATGACTGGGGGATTGGTTTTCCTTGCTCCTCTGTCTGTGTAGAGTGAGGTCAGACCCAGCAGTCTTTTGGGGGATGTTATTCTATCAACAAACTCTATCATGAAACTTTAAAAAATCCTTATTTTAAATGCTACGTCTGTTTTATTGTTCTGCTAAATCCCCAAACCAGTCTTTGAGAACTGGAAGGAATCGTGGAGACAATCTCACCTGAGTTTTCTCAAACCGTGTTCCACAAAACACACATTCCTAAATGTTCATAGGTGGTCCTTGAAAAAAGGGATTGTATGACCAAGTAGGTTTGATCAAGGTGGCATACACTTGAAACGGGCAAGGAGTTAGCCATTGATAATTAAGTAGCTAGGAACTAACGTTTTTCCTTTTTGCAATTAGTGATTATAGCTTTTAGCTGTTAACTCACGCATTGTTAACTGTGCTGTTTAGGCAATACACTATCAGACTCCCACTAGGTTCCTTAGATAACATCTCCCTGGAGCCTGGGTCCCCATGGTGATGGGTGTGTGAGCTGTTTTTCAGGAATTAGAGCCCCTTGTCCACTTCAGGCCTGTTGAGACCACCAACTCATCAACTGGGCCCGTGCAGATGTCCAATAGGCGACCTTTTGACGTCAAGAGGCTAAAAACTCCACCCTCAGATCATGCTAATGCTGCCATTTTGTGAACATGGGTCCTATGAAGAGGCATGGAGTCAGACTACGCTTGCGCACATCATCAATTACCTCACCCCTCCTCACCTCCAATCACCTCTCTCCACCATTTCAGACCACCTTGCCCACCTACCCCATAAATATCCCTAAGTCCCTACTTTCAGGGAAACGAAATTTGAGGCTCATGCTCTCACTTCCTCACGTGGCTGCCTTGTGAGTAAACTCTCTCTGCTGCAATCTCATTGTCTCGGTGTTTGGCTTTCTGGGCGGCCGGCAAAAACGCCCAGTAACACACTCTGGTTCAGTAACACACTCTCTCCCGTTTGGAGAACCCAACTGCACTTTAATGAAGTTTGAGACACCTCCTAGACTTTGAAGTGGAGATATCAAGCAGGCAGTTGGTAGATAGGGCTGGATATCAGGGGCAAGGCTGGAAGTGGATATATAGGTTTGGAAGTTAATACGTTTAAAACTATGGGAAAGGATTACTTAGGAGAGAGTTTAAAAGGAATGAGTGTGTGAGGTCTGGAGGTGCTGCAGCTCTCTTGTGACCATGAGAAGAGGAGCTGAGAATAGAGCTAAGACCCAGAAGACGGCATTGCTGAGCCAAGCGACAGAGAGAAACCAGGACACTCCTGGACAAAGTTTGATCCACTAAAGCCGATTCTACCATTGGACTGCTCAACTGTAAAGCCAGGAAATTCCTCAAGTTTTTTACGTCATTTCTTAGAGAAAGAGTCCTGATTAGTATGACATCTCCCAACATCTTTCGCACATGTATTGCTGTCTCCTCCTAGTCTGTGTTTTCCCCTCTCCTCACCTGTCATGGAGGAGAATCAATTGACCCTCAGAGGTCAGGATTCACCAGTCACCCCCATCTCGAGGCGCAAAGGGGAAGGGATGGCTTACCCCGAGCAGTGTCTGTTGTCAGCATTTCAGGTATGAGTGGAGGAATCGGTTAAGAATTGGTTAATGTGGTTAAGGATTTTATTTTTATTTTTCGATTGCTAGCAACCAACCAAAACTGACTCTGGCTAACTTACACCAAAAAGGGACTTTATTAGAAGGATTACAGGGCTCCCCCACAGAATCAGAGACAGAGCTGAACAAGCTGAGCACCACACCTGGGGAAGGAGAGGAACCAGGGCTTTCATCGAAACCCTCGCTGGGCTGACTGCCGACGGGCTGCAGCTCCAGGCCTGCGCTCTCTGTGCTCAAGCCTGACGTGACCAGGAGAGAGAATGTGCTTTGTGGGAAGAGGTGGTGAGGCAAGATGAGGTCCCTCAGCCCTGGTCCCTGGGAGCCCACCCTGCAAGCCTGAGAGGCTGGGCGACCCCCCGAGAAGGGTCTGCTTGACCACTCTGAGCATGGAGCCACCCCTGGACTTCCCCAAGTCACCGAGAATGCCAGCTGATTAAGAACGAGCTCTGCAGGCCTTCGCTGCTCTTACGGCCTCGGTGCTCTTGGCTTTCAGGACACACGCACACCGTGGGCTCTCTGACATCTTTAACCTTTACTCTTTTTCCCTTAGTCTACGCTGTGCATCTTGGG
Source organism: Equus przewalskii (assembly GCF_037783145.1). Classification (NCBI taxonomy): domain Eukaryota; kingdom Metazoa; phylum Chordata; class Mammalia; order Perissodactyla; family Equidae; genus Equus; species Equus przewalskii. The sequence goes on along the minus strand of NC_091842.1, from coordinate 32,799,756 downwards.
AAACCCTCCTTTGATTCTCTTTCCTCTTCCAAGCCCCCCTCCTCCTATAGACTGAATGTTTGTGTCCCCCAAAATTCCTATGTGGAAACCTAACCCCTAACGTGATGGTATCTGGAAGTGGGGCATTTGGGAGGTGATTAGGTCATGAGGGGGGATTAGTGTCCTTATAAAAGAGACCCCAGGGAGCTCTCTTGCCCCTTCTGCCACGGGAGGTTATAGTGAGAGGACAGCTGTCTCTGAACGAGGAAGTGGGCTCTCACCAGATGCTGAATCTGCCGGCGCCTTCACCTTGGATTTCCCAGCCCCCGGAACCGTGAGAAATCAATTTCTGTTGTTCAGAAGCCACCCAGTCTATGGCATTTTGTATAGCAGCCTGAATGGACTAAGACATCGCCCTTTAAAAAAACGATTCTTATTTCAAAATAATAAGTATTAAAAAAAATTATTCAAACTACCAAAGACTTTTCATGAAAAGTAAGTCTTCTTCCTGCCCTAGACTTCCTGTCTCTAGCCAGGGATAGTAACACTACTGGTCTCCTGTGATTCTTTCCAGTGTAGCCTACATGTATGTCTCTAACACAGCAGAGCAGATTATACACTCTCCAGTACCTTGCATTTTCCACTTAGCGACATATCATCCATACTGGAACACATCTGTCTCATTCTTTTTGCCGGCTGTGAGCCCCCACGGACAGAAAGGCTTTTATGAACACAAACAATGCAGCAGTGAACACCCTGCACATGTGACTTCAGGCACCTGAGCAAGTGCATCTGTCAGAAACAACAAGGGGCTTCCCAGTGGCGTAGTGGTTAAGCTTGAGCGTTCTGCTTTGGCGGTCTGGGGTTTGCAGATTTGGATCTCGAGCATGGACCTACACCACTCATTAAGCTATGCTGTGGCAGTGACCCACATACAAAACAGAGGAGGATGGGCACAGATATTAGCTCAGGGCCAATCTTCCTCACCAAAAGAAAAAAAAAGAAACAAACAAAGAAACAATAGTGTTTTGTCTTCCAAGAGTTATCAAAGCTTTGTTCTTCTGGTTTCCACCAGATTTCCCAGGCACAGCCCACAGTGGCTGCCTCTACTTTTTCTCCACTCCTTAAAAACCTGCAATATGGCATCTGCCCACGGACATACTCGAAGGCCACCAACAACCTTCTTCCTTAGTGCATCACCTCTGACCTCTCTGTAGAATTTGACCCCACTGCCCATCCCATGCTGAAACTCTCTCCTTGCTTGGCTGTTATGGGAGACAATCTTTGTCCTCCTATTTTCCTAATCATGCTCTTCCTGTGTCCTTTGCCTGTCTTCCAAAGGTCACCATCTGGCAGGAGCCTGAGGTGAACCTGCTGGACCAGCCCTTTGAGCTCCTGGCTGTCTCACCCAGGCAGTCACACCCATTTACCTCCCTGCCTGGACCCCAGAGGAATGTGAGGTTTAGATGGATATCTAAGTTCAAACTCTCTTCTAGGCTCAAGTTCTTCATTAAACAAAAGAAGTTTTTAATCCCCACTTTTTATTTTATTATCATTATTTTAATATTTATTATGTACTATTTAAAAAATACAAAAAGGCAGAAATAATAACAAAAAATACAATAAAAGAATAACGCACCAAATACCAATGTTTCCACCATTCAGCTTAATAAAATGTGACCAATACAGGGGAAGCCTCTTCTGTACTCTCCCTGCCCATGAGAGGTAACCACTATACTGAATTTGGACTTCGTCATTTCTTTGCATTTTAATTGAGTCCTGCAATTCTGACTCGATCTCTCTATATCTCACTCAGTATTGTTAAAAGTGAATGCAAGTGATTCCATTTATGTGAAAAGGAAAATGCACTATAGAAATCTATGTATCTATCCATCCATCTACCTACAGAAGCCCTTCCAGAAAGATCTGTATCAGGGGTTGGCCAAACAGAACACATCAGGCCTGTTTGCAACCTCTGTGATACAACAAAATGTTAACAGCGATTACTTCTGGATGCTAGGACTATGGATAGTTTTTTTTATCTACTTATCTGTGTTTTCTAAATTTCCAACAATGGAACTCGGATTACTTTAATAATAATAATAATAATAATAATAATAATAATAATAATAATGATAATCCCCCAAACCTATCTTTTCCACAACCCTCTTGCCAATCTGGCTTTTCCCTAGACTTCCCTATTTCCGTCAGAATTCTGGAATTCTTCCTAGGTTCAAAACCTGGTAGGCGTGTCTGACATCCCTTACCCTCTCTCACATTCTATCAGTTCCTACTATATGCTATGGTTATTTGAGTGCACATCTATCTCCCCTGTCAGATTTTAAGTTCTTAAAGAGCACAGATCTTGTCTTATCTATTTCCCTCAGGCCTATCACACAGCACAGCTCATAAATAGATGCTCCAGAATCAACCGCTGAACCTTCTCCTTGAGGCCTCAGGCTTGTCTACATCTTGCAACTGTCACCTGGCTGAGAAATTTCCTCTATAAATAAGCAGTTTCTGTTTCGTGTATGGTTTGCCATTGATATTTACACTCTATCTCTTACCCTACCCAAGCCTCAAACTTAGAAACTGGAATTAGATTTGGTATTCAAATCCTTAGCCACAGGTCAGGAAGACAGCCCCCATAAGAACCAAGTCATCCATGTAAAGGTTTTTTTTCCTCGACATTCTAGCGGCTGTCACTACATTTGCTGGGGAATTCTTGACGAGATTCTACTTGTCCTTCCATGCTGTGCTGTCTGTGGTTTCCTTGTTTCTTTTTGTGATCGAGTTCCAGATGGCTCAGCAGTGCGTCCCAAATGAGTATTTTGACAGATTGCTTAATGCTTGCAAACCGTGTCTCCTTCGATGTCCTAACACCCCTCCTCTAGTGTGTGAGCGTTACTGTGATGCAAGTAAGTAATACTGCTTGAACAATTACTCATTAGTGTGAAGTGTGCTCTCTGTATTGACGATTTGTTTATTTAAAGAACAGACATTACGGGGAAGATGGTGAGATTTCCTAAATCAAAAAGAGAAAGGAAACAAGGCAATTATTTAAATGCCAACAGGAACAAAAGTAGTTATTCAGAATTGAACTCAGTTTTATGCAGCACTGTTAGCAACACAGACTTTATCAACTCTTCTAATTAAGTGTTATTTAGAATTTAAAAGTCAATGTGGTTGGATTAGGGGAATTGGATGACAAACAATCTTTACTTAATGTGGATATGATGTTATCAGTTCATTATCTCTCTGATGTTCTCTTAATTCAGTGAAAGGAACAAACGCGATTCTCTGGACCTGCTTGGGCCTGAGCTTGATAGTTTCTTTGACAGTTTTCGTGTTGATGTTCTTGCTAAGGAAGATGAACTCAGAACCATTAAAGGACGAATTTAAAGACACAGGTTGGTTTGAAGGTCCATCTTTGAAATCTATTTCCGAGGGGTGGCTATTGTGAGTTTCACTTCCTTTTCCTTTTTCACACTGCATATTTCATTCCGCTAGAGCCCTTTCGGGAGCATTAGAGGACAGTTAGGTTAAACGAACTTGGAAGAAGCGAGCTGTCTTCTTTCTGGTGGTGACACCTTCTTTGCAGGTGTCCTGCAAGTTCAGCCTGCCCTCACATTCTTCCTTTGGTAATTATTCTTTTGAAGTACTGAGGCTTCCTCCGGAAACATCCATCTCTTTGACCAAAGTTGGCACATTGATTAAATGTCACGGTATCAGAAACTGCTAACCAGGTCAAGATCCACAGCCACATTTTTAATACAAACATAAGTGTTGTTTGCTTGGGTGAATATTTTACTGCAGAAAAATGTTAGAAACGAATAACCAGTTGCTCCTGGATTATTTGAGCAAGCACCTCAAATATTATTTTTATTTTTTTGAGGAAGACTAGCCCTGAGCTAACATCTGCTGCCAATCCTCCTCTTTTTGCTGAGGAAGACTGGCCCTGAGCTAACATCCGTGCTCATCTTCCTCTACTTTCTATCTGGGATGCCTACAACAGAATGGCTTGCCAAGTGGTGCCACGTCTGCATCCAGGATCTGAACCTGTGAACCCCGGGCCGCCGAAGCAGAACGTGCACACTTAAGCGCTGCGCTACAGGGCCGGCCCCTCAAATGTTATTTTTATTAAGCAGTAGAGAACCAGTGCCAGGGAAGTAAATGTTCTACTTAAGGGCTTCTCAAGATAAAAATATTTCTGCATCACTTTTGCCCATGATCCGATTCCCAAACACTCTGCAGCCATCGTCCCATTTCTTTATGCATGTATTTTCTGTGTATAATCTGTCAAGCATCCACCTCATTTGCTTTCTAGTGAAGTAAGGAGAGGCAGATGGCTGAACCATATAATTTAGTCTTTTACCTGGGGTCTGAGAGACAGGTGGGGAGTGACTTTAAGCGTGACATTTTGGAAGATGGAGTTACTCTGTGGAAGGGCCTGGGAAGTAGTAAAACTTACAAGTGTACAATGGGGATACAATGGAGAGTCCTTCCTTATGTGATCACAAGAGATTCATTGAAAAAAATTTAATCTGCCACAAAATGCTGTGTAAGAGAAGGCTCTTTACTTTGAATTCTAAAGTGTCACTCACGGGCTGATCTCGGTGTGCTGTAACATATGCCAATTTGTCATTTCACATGTGTAAAATAGGGCCAATACCTCAATGCCTACAAGGGCCAAGCAGGTAACAAATGATTGGGGTGGGCCAGGTGGAGGCTCCGGCGACAGAGGAGCCCGCGCCCCACCTGGAGACAGGTGCTGTCAACTCCAGCCAACTGTTTCCATGTAGCAATGTCAGCTCCGTGTGACCACATTTTTTTTCTTTTTTGTTTTTAAAAAGAGGCCAGTCATCTAGATTTGTCTGTGAAATCACTTGATTTTTAAATTTGGGCCAACATAAAACAA